>NC_042618.1:82409998-82721784 GCF_901001135.1 Rhinatrema bivittatum | reverse complement strand
CCTCCAATCCCCCCTCCCAATCCCACCCTTCCCTCCTTCCCACTCCCTTTATCTTGCCCAGGAATTGGAGATCAAATAGCCAAATAGTAACCAACGGGATATCTATTTCATGTAGAATTACACTGTGATATTATTAAGATCAGTTTTGGTCAAGGGAGACAGATGATCATGCAAGGGTTTCCACACTTTCAACAGAGAGTGGAGCCGTTTGGATGAGTGATGTTTTGCTGACATATATTCAAGGGTAAAGAGTCTAATCATCTTTTGAAACCAGACTTCCGCAGAAGGGGGCGATGACGATATCCACATTAGTAATATAGCTTTTTTTCCTAAGAGACCCATTTTGGCTAGCAAGTGACTTTGACCCAGCTCTCTGCCAGCAACATTTGGACATCTTTTTCCAAATAACCAAAGGTTTGGGTCAAGCGGCAGTGCAAGATGCAGTAGTTTCTGGGCTTTGGTTTGTATAGCTTGCCAGAAAGATTGGATATGTTTACATGACCAGAACATATGTATATAGTCTCCCATTGCCATGCCACATTTAGGGCATCTATTAGATTGGGTTTGATTAGCTTTATATGCCCTAAGAGGTGTCCAATAAAACTGCCAAAGGAACTTTAACTGAGTTTCTCTGAGGGCGACGTTTTCTGAAATTCTAGGAATATCAGAAAAACCTTTATTAGAATTCTGTATACGAAAGTTTAAACTCTGACCAAGTCTCCCACTTCTGAAACAGGGTTAGTAAATCCATGTTTGGAATTGTCTGTATTCATTTTCCTGATAAAAGCTATCGAAGGCTTCAAGTTCGTTTTGAGTATACCGTAAGGTGTGTAGGCAGACAATTTAATTATCCACCATTGTTCTCTGTAATTGAGATATCGTTGAAGATCTCCCCCTCGATCGTGATAGTATGTTCCCTGTACGTACCCGGATCAGTCCAGACTCCTGGGTTTTGCCCCCTCCTCTAGCAGATGGAGACAGAAGTTTACAAACCAAACTGCGCCTTATCTAGGCTGGTGCCACCTACAGTCTGGCAGTCTTCTTCTGTCTCCTAGCAGGTGGAGAGGGTGCAAAATCCTACAGTCTGAGCTGAGGCCTAGTTAAGAAAAAAAAAAAAAATAAAGTCAGTAGCTATAGTAGAGGTAGGTTTAAGGAGTGATAGGTAGGTGGAGGCTGGGACCGCAGTTGGGTGCCTGCAGGTCCAGCCTCGTCTCTTCCCTGGCAGGGGTGAGGTTCCTTAGGGACCATCCCTCCGGGTGTTGAGGACGCTGAAGGTGGGCTGAGGGCCCTTGCCAGCACTAGTGGTGCTTTGCTGTCCTGGGGGTGACACCGGGGAACCCGGCTCACTCCCCCCAGGTGGACCCAGAGCTGGCAGCGAACGGTAAAAAAAAAAAAAAAAAAAAAAGAGTTATTGTTTGTTTTTGGTTTCTCTCTCTTCTGTCTTTCCTCCCTTTCGGGCGTTTTGTGTGGTGGTTCGAAGGGGGGGGGGACGCGAGACGGCAACGCGGTCAGTTTTTGGTTTCTTCGGCGTTGAGGGAGAGAACCATGCCGCAGCGGCCCATCTGCAGGGCCTGTGGGGCGGCCCGACGCCTCTCCCGCGACAGCCTGTGTTCTGGCTGCGTCTCGGGAGGGGAAGGAGTGTCGGCGCGCACGGAGGCACCGAGGCAGATGCGGGCAGTAGCTCTGGGGAATAAGTCGGGGGCTGTGGCGGGCCCATTCCCGTGAAGCACGAAGCGCGGGAACGGCCGCCATTTTGGAGGCGCTGGGGTCGGCGGCGGCAGCACCCGCCATTTTGTTTGATTCAGGACCCGGCTGTGCGGCGCCCCCGGCGAACAGGGGAGAGGAGGGGTTTCCTCCCGCGTTGTCCCCTCAGTGGATAGTCCCCGAGGGGGACAAGTCTCCGCGGCACGACCATAGCGATCCGGAGGGGGATCCGGATCTTAGCTCCTCGGACTCTTTTAATTCCGATTTTGGCACAAGGCCTTTAAGGCTCGGCGCCTGGCCAGGAAACGGGTGCGGAGCTCCCAGGACTTGGATCGGGGGGCAGGGCCCAGCAAGCAGGCCCGGTTCGTTCAACCCTCGGATCCCCCGGGGGGGGGCCCCGTCCACTTCGGCTGGGGGGCCCACGGGGGGATCTTGATACGGAGTCTGAGTCCGGTGATCCGGATGAGCTAGATCTCCCATCATAGCCACGTGGCATTGACGGGGAAGAAGATCAGGAAGATATTGGGCCGAGCGGTTCCCATGCGACGGACGGGGACGACCCCAAGGCAGTGCGCTTGTTCCGACGCGACGAGTTGGCGCCCTTGATTCCGGCCATTCTCGGGGAGTTGGCGATAGAGTTGCTGCAGCAGGAATCACGTCTCGGGCGCACGGACCCCGTGGTGTTGGGACTTCGGGGACCGCTGTCGGCGTTTCCACTGCATTTCTCAGCGTCAGATTTGCTCTTCAAGGAGTGGGACACCCCAGATCTGGGGCTGAAGGTAGCCAAGGCCATGGATAAGCTCTACCCCGTGACAGAGGACGCGCTGGAGCTGTTCAAGGTGCCGAAGATAGATTCGGCGGTGGCGGCAGTCACCAAAAGGACCACTATCCCGGTAACGGGTGGGACAGCTCTTAAGGATCTCCAGGATCGCAAGCTGGAGATACAGCTTAAGAAGATCTTCGAAGTCTCCGCCCTGGGAGTGAGGGCGGCTATATGTAGTAATTTTTCCTTGCGGGCAGGGCTCCGGTGGGCCCAGCAGTTATCCGCTAACGAGGCTCTCTCGCAGGAGGAGGCGCTGCAGGCGGCCCGCTTGGAGGCGGTGATTGCCTATAGCGCGGATGCCTTTTACGATTTGCTTCATACCTCGGCGCGTGCTATGGTATCGGCGGTGTCGGCACGGAGGTTGCTGTGGCTGCGACATTGGGCGGCGGACGTTTAAAGGAAAGTTGCTTTTCGGTAAGGAGCTGGAGGATCTGATTGAGTCCTTAGGCGAGAACAAGGTACATCGTCTGCCGGAAGACAGGCCGCGGCCTAGAGGGACTCCGGCCCCGTGGTTCCGTTTCCGCGGAGGTCGCAAGCCTTGTAATACCTGGGGGTCAGCTTCCTCTTTTCGACACAGTGCAACTCGGCAGCAATCGTACGCGCAGTCCTTTCACGGGCGCCGGTTTGGCAGACCGGGACCGGTACGGGAGCGCCGGTTGGTAAGCCTTCCCAATGATGGGCTGCCGGCTCACTCCCCGGTGATCGGCGGCAGGCTGGCACGGTTCGCCGGGGAGTGGGCCAAAATCACCTCGGACCAGTGGGTCCTGGAGGTGATAAGTCACGGTTATGCTTTAGATTTTGTACAGCGTCCCCTTCAGTGTTTCATGGTGTCGCCGTGCGGGTTTTCCGAGAAACGGGCGCTGCGGGGAACGATTCGGCATCTACAGGAGCTAGGCGCTATCGTGACGGTACCGTCTCAAGAGGTTCGCAGCGGAAGGTATTCCATTTATTTTCTGGTTTCAAAGAAAGAGGGCACATTTCGTCCGATACTTGACCTCAAGGGTGTCAACAAGTACTTGCGGGTTCCGAGGTTTCGGATGGAGACCTTGCGGTCGGTCATTGCTTCGGTGAGGCAAGGAGAGTTTCTCGCGTCCCTAGATCTCACGGAGGCGTATCTGCATATCGGCATCTGTGCGGACCACCAACGCTACCTCCAGTTCGCAATGTTGGGACAGCATTTCCAGTTTCAAGCGCTACCGTTTGGGCTGGCTACAGCCCTGCGGACGTTCACCAAGATCATGGTAGTGGTGGCTGCTCATCTTCGCAAGGAAGGGTTTCTGGTCCATCCGTATCTGGACGATTGGCTGATCAGAGCGAAATCCGAACACCTCTGTCAGATTGCGGTTCAACGGGTAGTCGGATTGTTGCAATGGCTCGGCTGGGTGATCAATCTGGCCAAAAGTCAACTCGTACCATCTCAATCTCTGGAGTTTTTGGGAGCTTTGTTCGACACTCGGAAGGACATGGTGTACCTGACGCGGGAGCGCAGGGACAAGTTGCAGATTCAAGCCAGGCGGCTGTTAGCCAATCCCATGCCAGTAGTCTGGGACTATCTGCAAATGGTGGGGTCTATGACTTCCACACGGGAATTGGTTCCCTGGGCGTTCGCGCATATGCGACCCTTACAGTGGGCGTTACTCTCCCGTTGGAATCCGGTGTCGGAGCAGTTCCATCTTCCATTGCCGCTACCGCAGTCGGCGCGTTCCAGCATGGCCTGGTGGCTTTGTCCAGTCAACTTAACCCGTGGAATTTCGTTGGAGGTTCCCTCGTGGACAGTGGTCACCATGGATGCCAGCCTGTATGGATGGGGCGCGGTGTGTCTTCGGAAGTCGGTGCAGGGCACGTGGTCCCCGACGGAAGCATCGTGGTCCATCAATTGGTTGGAGACCAGGGCGGTGAGGTTAGCCCTACGGGCGCTCCTGCCGTTGGTACGAGGCAAGGCGGTCAGAATCCTGTCGGACAACGCGACAACAGTAGCCTACATCAACCGGCAAGGCGGAACCAGAAGTCAACCGGTGGCCGTCGAGGCTCGGCAGCTAATGACCTGGGCCGAGCAGCATCTTCAATGCATAGCGGCGTCGCACATAGCAGGAGTGGAAAACGTTCAGGCGGATTTCCTCAGTCGCAATTGGCTGGATCCCGGCGAGTGGGAGCTGGCGGACGTAGCGTTTCAGCTCATCTGTGCCAGGTGGGGGACGCCTGTCCTCGATCTGATGGCGACATTCAAGAATGCCAAGGCTCCGCGATTCTTTGCTCGCCGCCGGGAGACGGGGGCGGAAGGCGTCGATGCTTTGGTGCTGCCTTGGCCGACGGAGGGGCTCCCCTATGTCTTCCCTCCGTGGCCGCTCATCGGGCGGACGCTACGACGGATAGAGCTCCATCCATCACCCGTGGTGCTCGTCGCCCCCGAGTGGCCGCGGCGACCGTGGTTCGCGGATCTCCAGAACCTGGCATTGGAGGTTCCAATACGGTTCCCGTATGTCCCGGACCTACTTCATCAGGGTCCCATTTGTTTCGACCAGGTCGAATGCTTTTGTCTAGCGGCATGGCTTTTGAGAGGCGTAGGTTGAAGGCACGGGGCTATTCGGATGCGGTGGTTGCGACTCTATTGCGGTCTCGCAAGGCGTCCACGTCCTTAGCGTATGTACGTGTCTGGAAGGTGTTTGAGACGTGGTGTATTGCGCAGGATCTCAGACCCACGTGGACCTCGGTGCCGGAGGTGTTACGTTTCCTCCAGGATGGTTTGTCCAAGGGCTTGTCTTGCAGTTCTCTTCGGGTGCAGGTGGCGGCCCTGGCCTTATTGAGGGGTCCAATTCAAGGAGTGTCGTTATCATCGCATCCGGATGTCGTTCGTTTTCTTCGAGGGGCTAAACACTTGCGTCCCCCGTTCCGTTCTCCTTGTCCGTCATGGAATCTGAATTTAGTTTTGAGGGCTTTGTGTGCCGCTCCCTTCGAGCCTATCCGCCGGTCTACCGTGAAGGATCTGACCTTAAAGGTGGTCTTTTTGGTGGCGTTTGTGTCGGCGAGAAGGGTGTCAGAGCTTCAGGCTTTGTCTTGTCGGGAACCCTTTTTAAGGATTACGGATGCGGGAGTTTCGCTTCGTACTGTGCCTTCCTTCTTACCTAAGGTAGTATCTGCGTTTCATCTGAATCAGACGGTGGACTTGCCTTCGTTTCCGGAGTCGGACAAGTCGAATCCTAGTCATCGGGACTTACGTCGGTTGGACGTGAAAAGAGCACTGTTGTGTTATCTTGAAGTGACGAATGCCTTTCGGATGTCTGACCATCTTTTTGTGCTGTGGGGCAGTCCTCGGTGTGGCCAGGCGGCGTCCAAGGCTACTATTGCCCGGTGGTTGAAGGAGGCAATTAGTTTGGCGTACCTCCTGCAGGGCAAGTCTACCCCTGCGGGGCTAAAGGCCCATTCCACGCGTTCCCAAGCTGCCTCCTGGGCGGAGTGCAACCAGGTGTCTGCAGAAGAAATTTGCAGAGCGGCAACCTGGAAGTCCTTGCATACATTTGCTCGACATTATCGCCTGGATGTCCATGCTCCAGGCAGCAGCGGTTTCGGGGCTGGAGTGCTCAGAGCGGGACTCTCCAGATCCCACCCTATGTAAGGTAGCTCTGGTATATCCCAGGAGTCTGGACTGATCCTGGTACGTACAGGGAAAAGAAAATTAGGTCTTACCTTAGTTAATTTTCGTTCCTGTAGTACCACGGATCAGTCCAGAGTCCCACCCGTTCGCTCTGCTGCAAGGAGGGAGAGTCCGGTGTGTTTGAGGGGCTGTCTCTCTGTCTATTCTGAGTCTTGTCTATCTATTCGTTATCGTTGGCTCGGGTTCTGGTCCCATTTGGAGGTGTTGTTGAGCCAGTACTTTTTGGTTGTTAGGTTACTGTATATAGTTCCTTGGAGGCTGCATTGGGCTTCATCTGCTTTGACATTAAGTAAGACTGCCAGACTGTAGGTGGCACCAGCCTAGATAAGGCGGAGTTTGGTTTGTAAACTTCTGTCTCCATCTGCTAGAGGGGGGGCAAAACCCAGGAGTCTGGACTGATCCGTGGTACTACAGGAACGAAAATTAACTAAGGTAAGACCTAATTTTCTTTTTGTTCCAGGATAGACCAACGCAATTAATCAAATGAATGATTATGCGAAATACAATGTTTGACCATAGGAGCCTCCAGATTACCAGTATGTAGTCGGCTGCGGTATTCTCTAAGTCATACTTTTATCTGTCTTTTTGTGCGACCTACATATAATTGTGGGCATGGACACTGAATCACATATACTACGTTAGTGGACTCGCAATCAGTTCTACTTTTTCTTTTGAATATTTCTCCCATTGATGGATGTGTCCATTGTGAGCCACAAATTGTGTTTACACACGTCACATTGTCCACATTGATTATGTGAACCCGTGAAGAGCCGATTGTTAGTATATGAAAGAGAGGCATGAACCACGTAATCCCGGATGTTTTTGTTACGTGAATATGAAATCAAAGGTGGATCCTGGAAAACATCTTGATGCAATTGTATTACATGCCAATGTCGTCGAACATTTTGTGCAATTAAAGAAGCTTTATCTGTATACTTCAAAACGCAGACATCAGCAGGGGTAGATTTATTTGTTTGATATTGAAGAAGAGCTTCCCGAGGTGAATAAAGTGCTCTCTTATATGCTTTCAAAATCACTCTACAGGGGTAACCTCACTGAAAAAGATTTTTGGCCATAACATAAGATTGTGCTTTAAATTCATCCATAGTGGAGCATAATCTTTTAATTCGAAAAAATTGACTTACTGGTAGTCCATTTTTAAATGCCCGAGGATGACAGCTATGATACATAAGTAAATTATTTCTTTCAATCGGTTTATGATGAACAGGCATATGAATGGCTTGATTTTCTATCGAAATAAGGATATCCAAGAACACTATTTTATCTTTACTGTATTGTGACGTGAATTTCAAATGTTGATCAATGGTATTCATCCAATCCAAAAACTTGTTTAGAGATGCTTCATCTGATATCCAAAAGAATAGTAAATCATCGATGTAACGTACCCAAAATATGATGTTAGCATAACTTGGGGAAACAAATCTGTGTACACTCCAGTCGGTCCATAACTAGATTAGCTATGGAGGGTGCTGTTGAAGATCCCATAGCTATACCATGGATTTGCAGGTAAAAATTACTGTTGAAGAAAAAATAATTATTTTTGAGAACCAACCTTGCTAGATCCATGATGAATTTTAAAGGGACTCTCAGTTTGTCTTGATAGACTCAAAAATTCCCCAATAATTTCCAAGGCTACATCTTGGGCAACATTTGTGTACAAGGATGTAACATCCATCGATACCATAAATACAGAAGGAGGTATTTGAGCAACATGTTCAAGCTTATTTAGCACATGGGTAGTGTCCTGAACGAAAGATCTCATCTTTTTAACATGTGGTTGAAGAAATGTTTCTGAAAAGATTGCTAACGGCTCCAGTAAAGAGCCAATGCTTGAGATGATAGGACGGAGAGGTGGATTGATCAAGGTCTTATGTACCTTAGGCACCCCGTATAGAATCGGGATGCATGGATGTTCCACCAACAAAAAAGAACGCTCTTTGCGTGTTAAGAATGGTGTTGATTTTTCCTCAAGGATCGTTTTAATAACTTGAAGTAACTTGGGCGTAGGATCTTCTTGTAACTTTAACTAATATTTGGAATCATCCACTTGGTCTGACAAAGCTTGAATGTATTGTTCACGATCCTGCACTACAATACTGCCGCCTTTATCGCCTGGCTTAATGATGATATCCTGATTGCTTGCTAATTCATGTAGAGCCGCTTGAGATTTTGTGGGCAAATTGATATATGTTTTGATCGAGGATTTTTCCATCTCTTCAATATCTTTTAGAATTAAGTCTCGAAAAGAGTTGATGTAAGGATCCGCGGGTCCTGGGGGAATCCATTTGGATTTAGGCCGGACAATAGATACTGTGTCAGTGGGAACTTGATTGTGAAAACAATATAATTTGATCTGAAGTTTTCTGATAAAGCGCTCAATAGATAGTCTACTTTCAAAAGCATCATGCTTGCCATGGGGGACAAAGGATAGACCTAGATTTAACACTTGTTCCTGTTCATACGACAAAGTATACCGGGATAAATTTACGATTGCTGATCGTGTCTGGTCTTGGACCTGGTCTGTGGACCCTCCCATTGATTGTACGCTTGTGAAACGGGATCCCTCCTGTAAGGTCTTCGTTGCGAAGGAGGTTGCCATCTTCCTCTTCTGCCTCGTCCTAAAAAAGGCTGATGTGATGGTCCTTTTTTATGGGGTCTGTTGTAATCTCCTTCATCCGATCCACTTGAACTTCCACTGTCAGAGTCTTCAAACGTAACCCTCCGATCAGATTTCGATTGTTTTATTTAACCACCGATATACATTATTGGTTGAATAATCTTCTTCATCCCTCTTTAATTTTTTAATTTTCTGTTGTTTAATAGATTGACGAAATTCCTCAAGTGAATCTTTACATTTTTCCACCATTGAATTTAAATGTTCGGTGGTAGATTCAATGCTTATTTGTTCCTGCAGAATTGTTAATTTTTCAGTTGTTTCTGCAATGGCTGTTTTGGTACGCTCGACTATAAGTACCATGAGGTCTATAGAGCACTTGTTTAGTAT
Source organism: Rhinatrema bivittatum (assembly GCF_901001135.1). NCBI lineage: Eukaryota > Metazoa > Chordata > Amphibia > Gymnophiona > Rhinatrematidae > Rhinatrema > Rhinatrema bivittatum. Next base: position 82,712,580 of record NC_042618.1, on the reverse strand, counting down.
GGATATCCATTTTGTCATAAAAATATCATCGTCTTGGAATACCAATGGTGGCTTATTCATTCTGAGACCTCGCGGAATTATTTGTTGATGAAGATATTGTATCAAAGTGGCCGAGTGGAGTTCTGATCTAACAAGATCCTTATTAAGATCCATATAGTTAGATTCAAAATCAACTTTAGATGACAGCAATTCATCCTCAAGTAACGATTGGCCTTGTAACACGTTGGTGACATGGTCTGCTGTATAACTGAAGGTATCTTTAAGCTTAGCGGGATCCATGTTGATCAGTAGAACTTGACACTACTGCTATATGAACTGCTAAATATGATGTGATAAGATTCTAAATCAACAAAATAACATCATATATATGGAAACTAAATAATTCAGTTTTTATGATATATATTTTTTATTTTTTTAAATTATATTTATTTATATATATTATGAGCGGGAATCTCATAAAATGCTAAATATAGCAACAGTAGCTTATTCAAAGCTTTAAGCAGTCTACCACTTTGAGACTGTGACTGTAAAGTTTTTTAATCATTGATTCCCGTTCATGAAATGAGATGTGGGACACATTGGCATACTATGTAAACTCTTTTTTGCCTTTGTGATGCCGAACCAAATGCACCTTGAAAACATTTTTTTTGATTAATTTTTGATTAGGGATTCACATTCCCCAAGATAATTTTACATTAGAAAGTAATCGCTCTTTAACTCAGAGAACACCGCTGTGATAACAGATTGGAAAATGTCAGAGCTACCGCTCTATTTAGGAGCCGCCGCCGCTCCGTTTTACTCAAGCTATCACTTTACTTGAGAGCCATCGCTTAACTTTGCCCAACATGGCTCGTGTTTCGTAAAATTACTTCTTCAGGGGCTTGTAATGATTATAGTTATCTGAAACAAACAAGATTACAACAGTGTCTCTCATACCATCTTTATCACATGTATAAAGTATCTAAAACAGCAAAAGTTCTTATCAGGTTACATACGGTCCTGTTGATAGAGCAGGGTTCTGCGTCCTCTGTTTCGGTACAGCGTTTCCCGTAAGGATCCACCATTTTCTTCACCTGTTTGTTTTATAGTCTGAGCCTCACTTTGGTTTCCACCAATAACAAATGCCTACTTGATTTATGGAAATAAGAGAGGGGAGTATCACACTTAGCCTGTTTGCTAGTACTTTTGCCAATATTTTACATTCACAGTTTAGGAGGGATATAGGTCGGTAGGATGCCGGGTTAGTTAGGTCCTTCCCTGGTTTGGGGAGAACTGTAATATGTGCCATATTGAATTCCATGGGGAATTTATCTACTGCTAATGCATTCGTGAAAAAATTTTGTCAGTAAGGGCGTTAAATTTGTAATAAGGAGTTTATAAAAATCATATGATAGGCCATCAGGACCAGGGGATTTCCCAGGCTTGGCATCTGCAATTACTTGAGAAACTTCCTTTGGCTGGATAGGGTAGTTTATCAGGAAGTATTTCTTCACGGAGAGGGTGGTGGATGCCTGGAATGCCCTTCCAGAGGATGTGGTGAAGACCAGAACTGTGAAGGACTTCAAAGGGGCGTGGGATAAACACTGTGGATCCATAAAGTCAAGAGGCCGCCAATGAAGAGTGGGTGACTCGCCAGAATGATGGCTACTGCCTGGAGACAATACCCTTATTAAATAAACATACACATGCTTACTGTGACTCCAACATCGCTCTAAGCTTCAACAGCAAGAGGAAATGTGGTAAAAAGGATTCACACTCACAAAGAGGGGAGTAGCTGGCTTGTTACGGCGGTTACTACCCCAAACCAAATGTGCCTGATACTTCACTTTCGATGCATATCCAGCATGGCTCTCTGCTTCAACAGCATGGGAGAAGAAAAACAACCAATAAGGGCTGTATAACATAGTCTGGGTAAAACAAATAAGCATGGGGTGTAGCTTGCTTATTGCGGCGGCTACTACCCCTAACTAATCAAGCTAGGTATTTCACTTGGATGCAGCTCCATCACTGCTCTCTACATTAAAGGTGGGGGTGGAAGGGAAATAGAACCAAGAGCTAAGAGAAACAGATAAGTATGAGAGAAAAAAATGTGTGAAGCTTGCTGGGCAGACTGGATGGGCCATTTGGTCTTCTTCTGCCGTCATTTCTATGTTTCTATGTTTAGGTACTTTAGCTGATCTTCTGAGATTCGTCGGATAGATAGGTCATGAAAAAATCTATCCTCCTCCAGCCAGCCTCCTGGAATATCATCTGTATATAGGCTTGTGTAAAATGTTTGGAAGATGGCACATATCTCTGCTTTAGATTCAACTTCCTTTCCCATTATGGTTTTCATTTTTGTAATGATTGCCTTGTGTCTAGCTGTTCGTACCACATTGGCTAAAAATCTACCGGCTTTGTTGCCATGTTTGAAAAAGTTTAGCTCAGATCCTTGCATGGATTGACGAGCCCTGTAGTGAAGCCAGGAGTTTAGGCTTTCTAAAGTGGAGAGGTATCTATGTTATGGCTTGGTCTTCTAGTTGCAATATCAACCCATTGATTCTTTTCTTCCTTTTACTCAAGAAGGCAATTATTTCTCCATGCATGACCGCCTTAGCCATCTCCCAAAATAAACGGGGGGTTATCTTCATGTGCTTTATTATGCACCATAAACTCTTCCAATCTATCCTTTAAAAAAGTTTGAAATTCTAGGTCCATGATCAGAAGGCTTGGGAAACGCCATCAAGATGGTCGTGTCTGGTCTGCAAATGGAAATAATTTGACGGATACAGGGGCGTGATCAGAGATCACCTGTTGACCTATAACTGCCTTCTTGATTTTGAAAAAGGAAGCTTTGGAAATCAATATATAATCGATTCGTGATAGGGTAGCATGTGCTTTGGAGACATGTATAATCGCGTTCTTCTGGGTGCATAGTTCTCCAAATATCAACCAAACCTAGCTTATGGCATAGGTAGTTAGAGCCCTTATTTGGCAGAGCTGTCCCTCTTTGTACTGCCGAACATTTATCTATTAAGGGGTCTGCCACCCAGTTGAAATCGCCCATAACAAATAAATGACCTTGTGTGTGTAAGACTATTAGATTAAACAAGTACAGAAAAAAGTCATGAGAGTATTCGTTGGGGCTGTAAATGTTACAAATTGTGATTTCCTTATTTTGGAGTTTCCCTCTATGAAGGATGTATCGGCCCTCTGGATCCGATATAGTGTGGGTCGCTTGCAAAGCCAGATCTTTATGGATTAAAATGGCTACTCCAGCCCGTCTACCCTTTGCTGCTGCATAATGGCAGCTCCCCACCCAGTCTCTCTGTAGTTTCGAGCTCTCAGTAATTGGAAGGTGGGTCTCCTGCAGGCATGCTGTTGAGGCCCCTTTTTTTTCTTTTAATCAGGGAATGTAATCCATTAACATTCCATGAGAAAATCTGCATGCTCATCCCTACGTGATGGAACTTCTGCCATGACGCAACAGATCTATTCTGCAACCATCAAACTGGGGGGCCTCCCAGCCTGACCCCTCCTTATGTAAGCTGGATGATCCCCTCAATTAACCTCCCAAATTCAAATTTCACCCTTTGATCAAGAACCTGTCCCCAAGAACTACCCCCCACTAGAAGTAATCTGTTACCAATCTTTATGTCTAGTATATACCCCTCCATTTTCTCCTGGTTCTGTAACTTCCTCCCATTTGGCTTCCCCCTCTTAATGGAAAAGGAAGATCAAAATCTTCCAATAATGGATTCAAGCAGGAGAGAACAGCCTCTTGCAGAGGCTGCATATGTACGAACACCCAATGCACTAATTCCAATGTCAATGCCATAGAACCCAGGACCTGTAAATAATCCCAGATCCTGGGCACCGAAAGCTCTAGCAGAAGCCTAATCTGACTCTGCTATTTCAGCAATCTCTCTCCATGAGAAATACTCTCTCCACCAGCATGTCGAACTGAGCTCCCAGATACTCCAGAATTTGAAAGAGGACTAAATGTCTCATTGCTAGGTTCACCACCCATCCTAGAGACTTCAAGCACATTGCTTTTGCTCTGATTGTCGACAGAGGTCCTCTGATTTCACACAAATGAGCCAATTGTCCAGTTACGGATGCACCAACACCCCCTCCTTTTGCATTGCCACCGCCCCCACCACCATCACCTTGATGAAAGTACGTGGGCTGTCACCAGCAGAAGGGAAGGGCTTGAAACTGAAAATGTTCCCTTAGGACCATGAACCTCAGGAATCTCTGATGCTTCGGCCTGATGGCTATGTGCAGATACGCCTCTGTCAAGGCGAGAGGTACCAAGAACTCTCCCTTGTATACCAATGCTATGACGGAGCTCGGAGTTGGACCTCAGAGTTTCCATGCAGAAACGGGGAAACCTTGAGAGCCGCACTTACCGTCTTTAAATCTAATATCTCTTGAATTGGATACAGGGGAGAAAGAAACAGGATGCTTAACTTAAAATTGACTTTTAGCCACACTAAGGGGCGGATTTTAAGAGCCCTGCTCGCCTAAATCCGCCCAAATCCGGGCGGATTTAGGCGAGCAGGGCCCTGCACGCTGGTGAGCCTATTTTACATAGGCCTACCGGCGCGCGCAGAGCCCCGGGACTCGCGTAAGTCCCGGGGTTTTCTGAGGGGCGGGCCCGAACCGCGTGGCATTTTCGGGGCGTGTCTGGAGCGTTCCGGGGGCGGGCCCGGGGGCATGGCTACGGCCCGGGGCGGTCCGGGGGTGTGGCCGCGCCCTCCGGACCCGCCCCCAGGTTGCGTCCCGGCGCGCTAGCGGCCCGCTGGCGCGCGGGGATTTACGTCTCCCTCCGGGAGGCGTAAATCCCCCAACAAAGGTAAGGGGGGGGGTTTAGACAGGGCTGGGCGGGTGGGTTAGGTAGGGGAAGGGAGGGGAAGGTGAGGGGAGGGAACGGGGGTAGGCTGTGCGGCTCGGCGCGCGCCGGCTATACGGAATTGATAGCCTTGCGCGCGCCGATCCAGGATTTTAGCGGCTACGCGCGTATCTACTAAAATCCCGCGTACTTTTGCTTGCGCCTGATGCGCCAGCAAAAGTACGCCAAATCGCGCGGTTTGAAAATCTACCCCAGCGCGTGTTCAGGGTCTGAGCCAACAGACTCAGCAAGACATCTCTAAAAAATAAATCTCAGCAGACTTCGAAGCGGCTCTCAATCATATGCAATTTCTCCCTCTTCTACAAGTAAGAAAGCCAATTTTCCATTGGAATCCTCCGATGTCTCATGATCCACATCCCCTTGAACATTATCAGGGCCAGCCTCCCTGTGGCATTTGCTTGCCGTGATTGACAAGTGGGAGTCCCAGCATGCAATCCCTACATAGTAGGTTGCTTCACCTTCCCTGGTCGCCCACACAAAAATGTCTGCAGGCCCTGAAAACAGGAGGAGGATGGATCTATACCGAAGCCCATAGGCCCAAACTTGCTCTCTCCAACCTCTCTCTCTCAGGAAAGCTTCTGCCCTTGGGAACAAAGGAGGAGAAATGACCATTGCCTTGCCACCCACTCCCCTCCTGAGACACCATAGGTCGAGGGGCTATAGTAGTCAAATCGCTTTGAGCATCTAAACAGCATTGACACAAATCGGAGAGAGAGAAATGAACTGCTATCAGATGGCAAGCCTCACAGATAGCAAGGCACTTGAACCTGTTCATCCCCGCGCCTAGCTCTCCTCACCTTAGGCTCTAGGCGGTCTTCTGCATGTACACTAATGCCACCCGGGCATACATACACACCCCTCCAGGATGTGTGCAAATATGTGCTTAAAACTAGGTCGTGATCGTATGCACACAAGTACCTGCGCAAATACGTGCTCGTACAGGCCATGGTCATACGCACACAAGTACCTGAGCAAATAGGCACTCCAGTCTAGGTCATGGGTTTACGCGCACAAGGACCTGTGCAAATATGCACTCAAGTCTAGGTCTCAGACATGCACGCTCAAGTTTAAGCTGTGGCCTTATGTTCACAGGTCCCTGCACATGCAACTATGTGGCGAGAATATGTGCAAATGCCTACACTGCAGGAAAAGAATTGTTGCCGTGGCCTATCACACAGCTAAGCAAAGCCGGCATGCACCTTCGGCGCGTTTAGGTCTGGACCCATTCAACATCTGGCACTGAAAACCACCAAAGGCCTGAAGAGCTTCTCAACAGCTCAGGTCTCTTGACTGGCTGAAAATCCATGGAGATTGGAGCCAAAATCCAGCATACTCCGCTGCCTGTTCCGCTAAACAAGCTTTGCGCATAAGCAAATTAAAACTGGCAGACGACCTCTACTAGAACCAGACACTCCTCCTCGGTGCAAGTGCCTCTTTTCTTCTCCCAGAGACAGGGAACTATCAGCGATAGCTGAGGATTCCCTGCCTCTCCCACCGATGCTGCTAGGAAATCGAAAATGGCCACCATTTCTATGCTGACGGGGAAAACCTCAGCACTAGACCCCATCACCTGCAAGGCTTGTTCTATTGGTGCAGCCATGTGTGATGCAGACCCCCGAACGTCATGCAGCCTTTGATGCCCGCTGTTCCTCCTGCGCTCGCAGCACCACCAGCGCCATGGAGCCAACATTCCGTCTCCTCCACAAGCAGAGAAGCTGCTGAACAATTCCATCGCTGAGCTCCCCAAGCTGCTAAGGTAGCTTCCCCCCTGCACAGATTCCTCTAACTAGTTCCTTGTTTTCTTCAGAAACCACTAATTGCCTTTGGTGTAGAGGTTCTGGTTCCAGGAATGCAGGCCATATGGCAGATTAGAAAAGAGCCAGACCACTGGTTGTATCAGTCTCCTTTTTCCAAAATTTAGCGACCCAGTCCAGGACAAACCGTATAAAAGGGAAACCTTTTATTTAGATTCTGTTTTTTGCACTTTTTCAGCACTTCAAAGTGGATTACATTTCACTGACTGTAGGTATTCCCCTATCCCAGAGGGCTTACAATCTAAGTTTGTACCTGAGGCAATGGAGGATAAAGTGACTTGCGCAAGGTCACAAGGAGTGACAGTGGGACTTGAACGCTGGTCTCCTGGTTCATAGCCCACTGCTCTAACCACTAGGCTACTCCTCCACTCCTCCCTGCTCTATTGGGCTTGCAGTTTAGAACTTCTAGCAGGTTCCACTGCTGTCTCGTGGGGGAATAGCGATCTGGACCACCAGATATCCACCCCACAGATCTCCGGACCGAGTTGTCAGAAGGGTCACCCCCTTCTGACAACTCGTCCGCCTCAAATCAGGGATGATGGTCCCACCAAGCTCTCACAAATTTTGTCCTTTTTGTTTATTTATTGATTGATTGATTGATTGATTGATTGCTTTTTTATACCGGTATTAGTGGTTACATCATACCGGTTTACATCCGAACTGAAGGTGGAAAATACATCAAACAGGTATTAGGGATGGGACAACAAAGAGAAAGGGAGAGGAATGGCCGAAAATTGGCAAACAAGAGCAACAAATTGTATAAGATAACAAGAGAACATTGTAAAGAACTTTATACATAGGTTCAGGTCAAGTACTAATGCAGCAGAGGGTTAATGGCACAGAGGATCTAATCTGGGTAAGCCTGCTTGAAGAGCCAAGTCTTCAATTTATTTTTGAATTTGAAGGTGCAAGGCTCAAGTCTGAGGTTTGTAGGTAGTGAGTTCCATCGGGTAGGACCAGCAATGGAGAAGGCACGATCCCTCGAGGAGGTGAGGTGTGCCTTTTTGAGGGATGGCACATGGAGGGTTCCTTTATTGGTTGCTCTGGTGGGGCGGAATGGTTCATCAAGCCAGTTGGAGTTGTGTCTGTAGATGGATTTATGAATAATAGTAAGGGTTTTATAGAGGATGCGTGAGGGGATTGGGAGCCAATGGAGGTCTTTAAGGATGGGGGTGATGTGGCTGATTTACGGGCATTTGTGATGGTCCTCGCTACCGCATTCTGGAGCATTTGAAGCGGTTTTATGGTGGAGTAGGGGAGCCCTAGGAGAAGGGAGTTGCAGTAGTCCATTTTAGAAGACAGGGTGGCCTGAATGACGGTATGGAAATCATGGGTATGGAGTAAGGGTTTTAGTTTTTTTTAGAACATTGAGCTTAAAGAAACCTTCCTTGAGGATTGTGTTGATGTATTTCTTTAGGTTCAACTGCTGGTCAATAAGGACACCGAGGTCTCGTACAAAGGGCTGAGCGGAGATGGAACTAAATGCCAGGTCGTTTGCAAGGGAGGGTTTGAGGATTTGGTGTTAGGATATTATTATTTATATTTTTTTTTTATACCGACATTCAATCTGAGATATCACATCGATTTACATTCAGGTACTGTAGGTATTTCCCTATCCCCAGAGGGCTTACAGTCTAAGGGGTGCATTTTAAAAAACAGCGCGCGTGTACTTTTGTTCTCGCAACCGGCACGAACAAAAGTACGCCGGATTTTAAAAGATACACGAGTAGCCGCGCATATTTTTTAAAATCTGGGGTCGGCGCGCGCAAGGCTGCGTAAAATCGGCAGCCTGCGCGCGCCGAGCCGCACAGCCTGCCTCCATTCCAAGGCCGCTTCGAAATCGGAGCGGCCTCGAAGGGAACTTTTTTTTTGTCCCCCCTACCTTTCCCTCCCTTCCCCTATCTAACCCACCCCCCCCCGGCCCTACCTAAATCCCCCCCTACCTTGTTTGATGGAGTCACGCCTGCCACTGGCAGGCGTAACTTGCGTGTGCCGGCTGGCCAGGCCTCGACACAGGCTGCTGTGTCGGGGCACTTGGCCACGCCCCTGGACCGCAGACACGCCCCCCGGACCACCCATTTTAGCAAGCCCCGGGACTTACGCGCTTCCCAGGGCTTTGCGCGCGCCGGCAGCCTATGCAAAATAGGTGCGCCGGCGCACGAGTGCCCTGCGCGCGTAAATCCAGTAGGATTTACGCGCGCAGGGCTTTTAAAATCTACCCCTAAGTTTGTACCTGAGGCAATGGAGGGTAAAGTGATTTGCCCAAGGTCACAAGGAGAGACAGCGGGACTTGACAAGGTCACAAGGAGAGACAGCCCACTGCTCTAACCACTAGGCTATTCCTCCTCCCTATGATATGAGGAGCAGTTCAGTTTTGGTGGTGTTTAGGGCAAGGTGGAGATGTGTGAGTAGGGTATTAATGGAAGCAAGGTATTTCTCCCAGAGTTTTAGAGAATCAGAAATAGAGTCATGGATTGGCCCAGGATGCTGGGCTTGATGGCCCTTGGTCTGACCCAGTATGGCATGTTCTTATGTTATGATGATTTGGACGTCATTGGCATATAGGTAGAACTTGAGGCCAAAGTCAGAAAGAAGCTGGCAGAGCAGATGAGAGGGAGGAGCCTTGTGGGACTCCTTGGGAGAGGAAGTAATGAGTGGATTCAGCATTGCCTATTTTGACTGAGAATTGTCTATTAGACAGGTAGGATTTAAACCAAGAAGGGCTGAACCTGCGATGCCTATGTCAGATAGGCGGGAGAAGAGGTGGTTATGGCTTATTGTGTCGAACGCAGAGGAAATATCGGGAAGGGCAAGAAAGTAGCAGTGACCTTGGTCCATGCCTCTGATGAGGTGGTCAGAGAGAGTGAGTAAGAGGGTTTCAGCGTTGAAGTGCTTGCGAAAACCAAATTGTGAAGGGTGAAGGATATTGTTGTTTTCAAGGTAGTCCATGAGTTGGGAGTTGACTACATTTTCCATGATTTTAGAGATAAATGGGAGGTTTGAGATAGGACGGAAATTAGATGGGTCGTTGGGGTCTAACGATGTTTTTTTGAGCAGGGGTTTGACCACTGCCTGCTTGAGTGTGTCTGGGTCTAAGCTGGAGGGGAGGGAGCAATTAATGATGTCAGCTAAAAGTTTGGCGATGGTGTTGGGAATCGATTGGAGTGCTTTAGTGGGGATGGTGTCTGTAGGGTGAGATGCAGGTTTAATCTTTTTAAGAATTGATTCAATTTCCTTGGAGGAGGTAAGGTCGAGGGAGTCAAGGATGGCAGTGGTTAGGCTAGGGCAAGGGGGGGATGGAATGTGAGGTAATGGGGAATCTAAGGAGGATGTTTGCTAATTTTTTGTGGAAGTAGAGTGCTAGTTCTTCACATTTGCTACTAGCTTCAGTGTCAGGGATGGGGGGAGGGGCGGACTTAGTGAGATCCGCAACGTAGGAGAAAAGGGCTTTGGGGTTGTATATGTATTCATGTATTTTGGAAGCGTAAAAATCGCGTTTGGTCTTAAGTGTGGAGAGTCTGTAGCAGAGAAGGGCAGATTTGTAGATGGAAGCATGTTGAGGTGAGGGGTCTTTACGCCATATTCTCTCTCTCCGTCTATTTTTCATTATTTTTAACTCAGCGGTATACTATGGTTTTAGATTTTTTGAGGATGGGTGCAAGTCGCATCTGGTGATCGGACATAAATTATTTGCAATGTCAACTGTGAGGTTGCTCCACGAGGCAAGTGCAGCTTCAGGATTGGTGCAGTCAAGTTTGGACAGAGAATTGGATAAAGCTGAGATTAGGTCCTCACTGGAGCAGGATTTTCTGGAAACAATGGTGGTACTTTGGGCAGGGTTGCAAATGGTCAAGACATTTATAGAGAGTAGTGTTTCGATGAGGAAATGGTCCGACCAAGGCACAGGGGTGCATGAGGGTGTGTTGGGAGAGTGGATACAGGAATTGATGAAAATAAGATCTAGGGTGTGCCCAGCTTTATGATCAGCTGCTGGGCTTCCGTGGTTCCCCCTTGGTGATTGATATAAGCCACGAGGTCGCATTGTTGGAAAGAATTCTGACTGACTTCCCCTGGAGGAGAGGGCGGAACGCTTGCAACACTAACCACACTGCCCTGGTTTCCAGACGATTGATCGACCACTGAGATTCTTCCTGGGACCATTGTCCCTGCACCGACTTCCTCGGGCAAACAGCTCCCCAACCGGAGAGGCTGGCATCCGTGGTCATCACTGTCCATTCGGGCACATCCAGGGGAACTCCTCGGGATAAGTTGTCCGAGATGAGCCACCAATCGAGACTGGAGCACGCCGTATCCGTAAGAGGGAATGGTAAATTAAACTGTTTGGAGACTGGATTCCAACGCGAAAGCAACGCGAACTGTAAAGGACGCATATGAGCAAAGGCCCAGGGCACCAGCTCCAGGGCAGAAGTCATGGAGCCGAGAACCCGCAACTAATCCCACACTCTGGGGAGATGGTTGGCCAATAAGTCCCGCACTTGTGCTTGTAGCCTGATAATTTGGTCCGAGGTAAGGAACACTCTCCCCTGTTGAGTGTTGAATAGAGCTCCCAAAAACTCCAAAGTCCGGGTGGGCACCAGTCAGCTCTTGGCTAAGTTGATCACCCAACCCAGTGATCACAGGAGTTGAAGCACTTTGCAAACTGCCAACTGGCCGAGCGACTCCGACTTTTCCCGAATTAGCCAGTCGTCAAGGTATGGATGCACCAGGAACCCCTCTCTGCGCAGATGAGCCGCCACCACAACCATTACTTGGTAAATGGTCTGGGCGCGGTGGCAAGACCGAAGGGCAAAGCTCAAAACTGAAAATGGCGACCCATCACCAAGAACCTCAGAAACTTCTGGTGGTCGGCCTGAATGTCTATGTGAAGATATGCTTCCGTTAGGTCCAGTGACGCCAGAAACTCTCCTTTTCTTACCAAAGCAATGACTGACCGTAATGTCTCCATGTGAAAATGTGGCACCCTGAGGCAGCGGTTTACCGCTTCAAATCCAGAAAGGGTCGGAAGGACCCCTCTTTTTTGGGGACTACGAAGTAAATGGAATAACAACCCTTTCGCTGCTCTGCCTGAGGAACCGGGGTGATGGCGCAGAGTTGCAGAATGTGCTGCAAGGTATCTTATAATGCCTGTCGTTTCTCTCCGTAACCGCATGGGGAGACCAGAAACCGCTCCGGAAGGTGGTGTGCAAAATCTAAAGCGTAGCCTTGATTTATCACAGTAAGGTCCCACTGGTCCAATGTCACCTTGATCCATTCCTCATAAAACAGGGACAATCTGCCCCCGACAACTGGAACCGAGGAATGGGTCGGCATCCCTTCATTGGGAAGACTTGGCCCCAGATGCGGACTGGGTAGCCCCAGTTCTGCTAAAGCGTCAGCCACAAAAGGGCTGAGACCAGGATTGTTGGCGACCGGACGCTTGCCAAAAGGAAGAAGCTGGAGCTCTGGACGGACGAAATCTCCGATTCCCTCTGAATCAAGACCGTGAAGAAAAGGAGACCCTCGACTTGGGCCTATCCTATGGCAGTCAGTGAACCTTGTTCTCCCCCAGCGATTGAATCATATCCTCGAGGTCCTTGCCAAAAAGCAATTTACCCTTGAAAGGCAACTACCCTAGCTGAGCCTTGGAGGAAACATCCGTCGACCAGTTTCTTAACCATAGGAGCCGATGAGCCGAGACTGCCGACACCATAGATCTGGCCAAAGTCCGCAACAGATCATAGAGTGCATCCACACTATAAGCGATCGAAGCTTCCAGACACCCTGTTTGCTGTGCTTCTGCATCGGAAAGACCATCATTAGCCTGTAACTGCTGAACCCAGCGAAGACCTGCTCGTAAGGCAAAATTACTGCACATAGCTGCCTGCACGCCCAGTGCTGAGACTTCAAAAATTTTCTTGAGCAGCAGCAGCTCCAGCTTTCTATCCTGCAGGTCCTTCAGGGCTATTGCACCCATAACCGGAATTGTGGTCTTTTTGGTGACTGCGGACACTGCCGCGTGCACATTGGGCACCGGCAGTATATCAATTGCTTCCTCCGGAAGAGGATAAAGCTTATCCATAGCCTTGCTAACTTTCAATCGCAGATCCGGGGTATCCCATTCTCTATATAGCAAGTCTGTGGCAGAAAAATGAAAAGGAAAGGAAGTAGCCAAGCCCCTCAGACCCAACAACCCTGGGTCCATGGCCCCTAGCCTGGACTCCTCTGGCAGCCCATCTATGCCTAACTCTCCGAGTATGGCAGGGATAAGCGGAGCAAACTCCTCCCTCCTAAACAGACGGACCACCTTAGGGTCATCTCCTTCCACAATGTGAGAGCCTCGTGCTTGATCCTGTGGATGTTGATCAGGGTCTGTATCCACGCCCATCGGAGGCTTGCCCTGCGGGTCCTGGTCCCCTGGGTCCGTATCCTGACCCGTGGAATCAGTATCGGTCTGATGAGTTCCTGTATGCAAAGGGCGCTTAGCTTTGAAGGACCCAGAGACTCCCTTAGACTTAGACTGCTCTCGAGAAAGAGACTTAAGACCACTCGAGGAAGTTTTACCCCAGCCTGCAGCTTCCCTTCCCTCCTGGCTTTAAAAGCCTTATGGAGAAATAAAATAATCTCAGAGGAAGAGGAGTCAGAAGCCCCCTCGGGGCCATCCTTCGCTGCAGGTGAGAGAGGCTGTAAAGGTTCACTCCCTCCAGGAAATCCTGGCTGAGGAGAGAGAGGAGGCGGGAGAATCCCCTCCCCCATAGCTGCACGAGTCCCTGATCTAAAAGACTCCAAAATGGCCTCCAAAATGGAACGGATCTGCCTCAGCTGATCTCGGTGCAGCTAACACTGAAGGAGCTCGGGCAGCCTTGCCTTTAAACATTTTCGCGGCCCTGGAGGATCCCCCCGGGAAACCACGCCGAGCACAGCCCCTCCTGAGAAAGATGCATGCGGGCCGAGCCACATGTGTGGCATGCAGACGAGCGCAGCATCAGGCAGCGGGCCTGAGAAAGCTAAAATTCAATTCTGTAAAAAACAGAAAAATAATCGCCGTCGGCCCAAGCGCAGAGTCAGGGAGGGAAGAGAGAGCCACAGCGCCGGTGACACTGACAGAAAATGAAAGAAAATCAAAACTTTAAGACTTGCCCGGCCGTGGTCCACGGTCCTGATCCGGCGGGGTGGAGTGAACCGGGCTCCCTGGTGTCGCACCCAGAGCTGCTAGCTTGGAACAAGAGGGCCCTCGAACCTGTAATGCAGCTGCCTCAACAACCAGCGGGGGGTGGTCCCCTCAAGCCCTTACAAACCCCCTGGGAGGCTCAGGACAGAAACTGCTCCTTTTTTTTTTTTTTTTTTTTAAATCAAAGTAAAAAAGTTTAACAGACCGAAAACTCTCTAAAACTCACAGAACTCACTACTCTAACTCCAATGAACAATCAGGACAGACTGTAGGCCGTGCACCTCCACCATCTGCTGGAGACAGAGAAATACTGACGGACTGTAGGTGGCACCTGAGAGTATAGGGCAGAGTCGGTCAAACTTCTTTGTCTCCACCTGCTGGTGGGGAGGGAAAACCCAGGAGTCTGGACTGATCCGGGTACGTAACCCACGCTGGATACTATCAGAGTCGGAACAATGGGCTTGGTGGATCCTCAGTCTGACCCAGTACAACACTTCTTAAGTTTCCCTGGAAGATCCTGGCCGAGTGAATTAATAAAAAATTAACATGAAAAGAAAAATTTAAAATAAGAAGGGAACATCGGGAGGTGATATGAAAACAATGAGAGAGAGACCACGCCCCCTCCCACGACGTCACTGAGAGCGTCGGCGGTTGAAAAGCGCATCAACATCAAGCGCCACGCATCGCGCGACAAAGGGGTTCTCCCCTTTGTGCACCCCTTCATGCAATCCTTGGTGCCTCATTTAATATTCTTTTATTTAATGTTTGTTTTTCTCCTGTTAACTAACCCTTTCTTCCAATTGTTTACTTTTTTGGCTTGTTAACTAGTTTAGTTATAAATGTTCATTGTATCAGACAACAGAATTATATTTCCTGCTTTTTCTGTTTTATGTAAACCGGTATGATTTACATTTAATGTAAGAATGTCGGTATATAAAAATTAAAAATAAATAAATAATCAGCCCCAGCATGATGGATCTTTCAGCCTGTGTAAGCCCCCCAGGACCCTGGTTTGTGTTTTAGTCTTTCTGAGGATGGGTAATGGCTGGGAGTGGACAATGTGTGTACTCCCAGGAGTCAGTATCAAGGTGAAAATCAAAAACCTTAGCCCAACACTGCTTCACAGATTTTATTAGAAAACAGCACAGTTATTAACAACATTCACAGTTCATTACAATAAATTAACCCCAGAAGAGAAGACTGGTTCCTGAGCCAAAACTGTAATGGGACTACTCCCAGCCAAAGGGTGAGGAGAAAGGCTGGCACTAATCCCAGAAGGAGGGGAGGGAGTGAGGCTGGCACTAATCCCAGAAGGAGGGGAGGGAGTGAGGCTGGCACTAATCCCAGAAGGAGGGGAGGGAGGGAGGCTGACGCTAACCCCACAAGGAGGGGAGGGAGGGAGGCTGGCACTAATCCCAGAAGGAGGGGAGGGAGGGAGGCAATAATCCCACAAAGAGGGGAGGGAGGGAGGCTGCCACTAATCCCAAAAGGAGGGGAGGGAGTGAGGCTGGCACTAATCCCACAAAGAGGGGAGGGAGTGAGGCTGGCACTAATCCCAAAAGGAGGGGAGGGAGGGAGGCTGGCACTAATCCCACAAGGAGGGGAGGGAGGGAGGCACTAATCCCACAAAGAGGGGAGGGAGGGAGGCTGGCACTAATCCCAGAAGGAGGGGAGGGAGTGAGGCTGGCACTAATCCCAGAAGGAGGGGAGGGAGGGAGGCACTAATCCCAGAAGGAGGGGAGGGAGGGAGGCTGGCACTAATCCCAGAAGGAGGGGAGGGAGGGAGGCACTAATCCCACACAGAGGGGAGGGAGGGAGGCTGGCACTAATCCCAGAAGGAGGGGAGGGAGTGAGGCTGGCACTAATCCCACAAGGAGGGGAGGGAGGCTGACGCTAACCCCACAAGGAGGGGAGGGAGGGAGGCTGGCACTAATCCCAGAAGGAGGGGAGGGAGGGAGGCTGGCACTAATCCCAAAAGGAGGGGAGGGAGTGAGGCTGGCACTAATCCCACAAAGAGGGAAGGGAGTGAGGCTGGCACTAATCCCAAAAGGAGGGGAGGGAGGGAGGCACTAATCCCAGAAGGAGGGGAGGGAGGGAGGCTGGCACTAATCCCAGAAGGAGGGAGGCACTAATCCCACAAAGAGGGGAGGGAGGGAGGCTGGCACTAATCCCAGAAGGAGGGGAGGGAGTGAGGCTGGCACTAATCCCAGAAGGAGGGGAGGGAGTGAGGCTGGCACTAATCCCAGAAGGAGGGGAGGGAGGGAGGCTGACGCTAACCCCACAAGGAGGGGAGGGAGGGAGGCTGGCACTAATCCCAGAAGGAGGGGAGGGAGGGAGGCTGGCGCTAACCCCACAAGGAGGATGGAAAGCTGGGCACTAATCCTGCTGTGAGGGGCATTATTCCTGCCAGGGTACTGGGGGAAGAAGCACTCACTCTTCCTGCAAAGGAGGGGGGAGAGAGAAGTGAGCTTTTGGGGGGGAGGAACATTGGGAAAGAGATGTACGCCAGCCTTAGCCCAGAGTACGGGGAGCGCAGGGCTCTCCGGCTGATAAAAAAGGGGGCAGAATGGAGAGGCTTCATTTCAGCTTCTTGCTGCGTGGCACGGCCTGGTCCTGCAGCACCTCCAGGTACTGGAATCCGATCAGCATGCCCAGGATGGAGAAACCTGAGGAGCGAGGAGAGCATGAATCAGATCAGCATGCCCAGGATGGAGAAACCTGAGGAGCGAGGAGAGCATGAATCCGATCAGCATGCCCAGGATGGAGAAACCTGAGGAGCGAGGAGAGCATGAATCAGATCAGCATGCCCAGGATGGAGAAACCTGAGGAGCGAGGAGAGCATGAATCCGATCAGCATGCCCAGGATGGAGAAACCTGAGGAGCGAGGAGAGCATGAATCCGATCAGCATGCCCAGGATGGAGAAACCTGAGGAGCGAGGAGAGCGTGAGGCAGACTCAAGCCAGCAGCAGCCGCTCCTCTCACTAAACACAACGCTAAAATGGGGCAGTGTACGATGTAAGGAAGCAGGAATAAAACTGCAGCAGATATCTGATCTCCCCCGGCGGGAACAGACTGACGGGAGCTGCCGCATCCCCTCTCCCCACCCTCTCTCTCACTGACGGGAGCTGCCGCGTCCCCTCTCCCCACCCTCTCTCTCACTGACGGGAGCTGCCGCGTCCCCTCTCCCCACCCTCTCTCTCACTGACGGGAACTGCCGCGTCCCCTCTCCCCACCCTCTCTCTCACTGACGGGAGCTGCCGTATCCCCTCTCCCCACCCTCTCTCTCACTGACGGGAGCTGCCATATCCCCTCTCCCCACCCTCTCGCTCACTGACGGGAACTGCCGTATCCCCTCTCTCTCACTGACGGGAGCTGCCGTATCCCCTCTCCCCACCCTCTCTCACTGATGGGAGCTGCCGTATCCACTCTCCCTACCCTCTTACTGACGGGAGCTGCTGTATCCCCTCTCCCTCACTGACGGGAGCTGCCGTATCCCCTCTCCCTCTCTGACTGGAGCTGCTGTATCCCCTCTCCCTGAGTGCAGGGAGCTGCTGAATCCCCTCCCCCCACCCTCTCCCAGACTGCCTGGAGCTGCCGAATCCGCTCTCCCCACCCTCTCCCAGACTGCCTGGAGCTGCCGTATCCCCTCTCCCTGAGTGCAGGGAGCTGCCGAATCCCCTCCCCCCACCCTCTCCCAGACTGCCTGGAGCTGCCGAATCCGCTCTCCCCACCCTCTCCCAGACTGCCTGGAGCTGCCGAATCCGCTCTCCCCACCCTCTCCCAGACTGCCTGGAGCTGCCGTATCCCCTCTCCCCATCCTCTCTCAGACTGCCTGGAGCTGCTGTATCCCCTCTCCCCACCCTCTCCCAGACTGCCTGGAGCTGCCGTATCCCCTCTCCCCCAGACTGCCTGGAGCTGCTGTATCCATTCACCCCACCCTCTGCTGGGAGACGCCGTATCTGCTCTCCGGCTGATGGGCAGGGAATCTTTTATACTAAAAAGGTTTGTGTTGGCTTCACTGTAATGTAAGAATGAGATTCACTAACATTTTCCTAAGCTTTCTGTGTCAGGTTTTAACTTTTTCCACATCTCTGTTCTTGGTCTTATTCATAGGAAAACTGGTCCTTACTTGATAATTTTCATTCCTATAGAACCCAGATCAGTCCAGACTCCTGGGATGTACCAAAGCTTCCCTAAGTAGGGTGGGACTGGGAGAGTCCCACTCGCAGCACACTCATGTTAAAATTTCCAGCCCCTGAGGACTGGACGTTTAAGCGATAATGTCTGGCAAAGGTGTGCGATGACTTCCACATAGCCGCCCTACAGATCTCCTGAGGAGAGACTAATGGACACTCTGCCCAAGAGGCTGCCTGAGAGTGAGTAGAATGCGCCTGGAGACCTTCCAGAATTGGGCAACCCTGATAAATATATGCAGAATTAATCGCTTCTTTCAACCACCTCACAATAGTCGCTTTTGATGCCTTATGCCCTTTCTTGGGACCGCTCCACAACACAAAAAGGTGATCTAACATGCGGAAATTATTTGGGACCTCCAAGTATCTCAGCAAGGCTCGTTTGATGTCTAGGCGACGCAAATCTCTAGTGGGCGCCGCTGCTGGATCTAATTTTGAGAATGAGGGGAGTTCCACCGACTGATTAACATGAAAGGACACCACCTTGGGCAAGAAAGAAGGCACAGTCTGCAAGGAAATCCCCTTGTCCGAGATTCTCAAAAAGGGTTCCCTACAGGAAAGAGCTTGAAGTTTGGAAATTCTAAGTGCCGAACAGATCGCCACCAAAAAGACCACTTTCAAAGTGAGATCCTTTATAGTCGCATGCCACAGAGGCTCAAAGGGGGGCGCACAGAGGCTCCACAAGACCACATTAAGGATCCAAGACAGGCACGGCTATCGAACGGGAGGGCACAGGTGCTTCACACCTCGAAGAACACATACAACGTCCAGATGTGCCAAAAGTGATGCACCACAAACCTCATCTCGGAAGCAACCTCATGTCGCCACTTGAACCTTAAAGTGAATTGAAGGACAGCCCTTTTGCCAAGCCATCCGAAAGGAAGGCCAAAATATGGCGCATAGACGCTCTTCTGGGGTCCACCTTCCAGCCGGAACACCAGGAATCAAGAACGATCCACACCCTCGTGTAGGAAGAGAGGTGGAAGACTTCCTAGCCTCGCCTCATTGAGAGGACTTGGCACCACTGCCTACCTAGGAGGACTTGTCTTGGAGCCGGACCTGAGGGTCTGGGCCCTCGGAATCTTCGATTACCCTTGAAGCGGGAACAAGAAGATGGGAAACTCTTGCCTCTCAGCCTGTACTCAGGCAACTTATGGACCTTATTCTCTCCCAGAGACTTGACCATTTCCTCAAGATCCTTGCCGAAGAGTAACTTTCCCTTAAAAGGCAAAGATCCCTACTGTGCCTTGGAGGAAACATCAGTCAACCAATTTCTCAACCAGAGGAGGTGCCGGGCCAACACTGCCGACATCATAGTCCGAGAAGAGGTCCTGAGCAGGTCATATAAGGAATCAGCACTGCACACCACGACAGCCTCCAGCCATTCCGCCTGGAGGGCCTCAGGCCTTAGAAAAAGATTTGTCGCCTTGCAGCTGCTGAACCCAGCAAAGACCAGCTCAGAGCATGAAACTGCCACACATAGCAGCCCGAGCGCCAAGCACGGAATCTTCAAAGATCTTCTTGAGGTGTACCTTCAGTTTTTTTTTTTCATCCTGAAGATCCTTTAAAGTCGCTGCTTCAGTGACCGGAATGGTGGTCTTCTTGGTGACCACAAAAAAACTGTGGCATCCACCTTGGGAACCTTGAGCAGGTCAAGCGCCTCCTCGGGCAATGGATACAATCTGTCCTTCGCCCTGCTGCCCTTCAAACCAGTATCCCACTCCTGGAACAGAAGAGCACTGACCGAACTATGGAACGGGAAGGACTTTGCGGGACCCCGGAGGCCAACCATGACCAGGTCCACCACCCCCAGATTAGAATCCTGTGGCGGGATTTCAATGCCCAACTCCTCCAACACCGCTGGAATAAGTAGACTCAGCTCCTCCTTATGGAATAAACGGACCACTCTGGGTCATCACCCTCGAGGGACATACCCTGTTAAGAGGGACAGATCTGGATCCAGTGGACCGACCCCAGGCCTGGACTCCTGGGAATCTGCTCCCTGGGCCCCTTCGGTATCAGAGGTGGTCGAGGAATCATCTGTGGCAGCCATGGGCAATGCAACCCTCAGGAGCCACTGGACCCTAGAGACCCTGCGGCCCCGGAGGTTCTGGACTTTTGGCAGACCGCCCCAGGGCCTCCATGGATGCACCCTGATGTGCAGCCTTCCTGGCCTTAAAGGTCTTATGGAGCAGGAGCACAAACTAAGAAGAAAATGAAGATGAATCCGAAGGATCCCCGGGTGTCCTCTCGCTGCTGGAGGGCCCTCAGCCTGCTGACAACCTCCCCCGTAGGCCTGGGGCTCCAGAGTCAATGGGGGAGGGAGATCCAAACTCCCCTCCATGGCCCATGCTGCCGACCGAAATGAAGACAATATGGCCATTGTTCCTGCGCTTAGCGGGAATGGGTCCTCCACGGCCAGCAGTGCTGAAGGACGCCTCCCCAAGACACGGGAGGCACTGCCCGTGTCGCCCACGGCGCTCCCCAACAGCCCCTCCCCCGGGAGGCATGGAGAACAAAGGCCGGTGCAGGAAAGACGGGACCCGCGTGTCCCCGCAAGAAGAACAGGCTGCCCCACGCGGCATCCACAAGTGAGACCAGGACCCCCAACCCCTGCTCAAGCGCTGCAAGAGAGAGAGGCAGAGTGAAGCAGGGGAGGGAAGAAAAGAAAGGCTCCGACGTTGGCTAACAGAAGACGGGACCGAAGAAAGGCGAAAACGCACTGCCCCCGAAGGAAAGAAACAAACCTCTCACTGTAGATGCTGTATTTTTTTCATTTTTCCAAACATTAACAAACAAAAGGAAAAAGGAGCACTTTCCTTAAAAAAGCAGCAGCAGGCTCCTGAAGAGGCGACAGGCTGTGAATATCCCACAGGGCGAGTGATCCGGGACCCCCGGGTATCAGCCCTGTCCGGCCAGGGATCCAAGCAATACAGGGTCCCCGACCCCCTGCTCTCAAGCCTCACACATCAGAAGGGATGACCCCACCAGGGTCTAACAACCTTCTGGGAGCTGCAGACAGAAGCCCATGTGCCCTTTCAGAGTTTCTTTTACTTTTTTTGTTAGTCAGACTGCAGGCTTTACACCTCCGCCATCTGCTGGAGTCAGAAAAATACTGAGGGACTGCAGGTGGCACACTGGGTTATGTACAGTGTCAGTGAGACTCTCTCTGTCTCCATCTGCTGGTAGGGAGGCAAAACCCAGGAGTCTGGCCTGATCTGGGTATATACAGGGAACTGCCAGAGACAGAGAAATACTGAGGGACTGCAGGTGGCACCTTGGGTTATGTACAGTGTCAGTGAGACTCTCTCTGTCTCCATCTGCTGGCAGGGAGGGAAAACCCAGGAGTCTGGCCTGATCTGGGTATGTACAGGGAACTGCTGGAGACAGAGAAATACTGAGGGACTGCAGGTGGCACACTGGGATATGTAGTGTCAGTGAGACTCTCTCTGTCTCCATCTGCTGGCAGGGAGGTAAAACCCAGGAGTCTGGCCTGATCTGGGTATATATAGGGAACTGCTGGAGACAGAGAAATACTGAGGGAATGCAGGTGGCACCTCGGGTTATGGGCAGTGTCAGTGAGACTCTCTCTGTCTCCATCTGCTGGCAGGGAGGGAAAACCCAGGAGTCTGGCCTGATCTGGGTATATATAGGGAACTGCTGGAGACAGAGAAATACTGAGGGAATGCAGGTGGCACACTGGGATATGTACAGTGTCAGTGAGACTCTCTCTGTCTCCATCTGCTGGCAGGGAGGCAAAACTCAAGAATCTGGATACGTACAGGGAACTTTAGTTTTTTCTTCCTTTTGCCCTTGGATGGTTTGCTATCATCTCTTCCTGTCCTGCCGTCTTCTAGCTTTGCTCTCTCTTGTTCCTCCTCCATTTTCCTCTTTGAGCACTTTCCCTCTGTCCACAAGCTCAGCTTTCTCCCAGCCCCCCCCCCCCCCTTTCCTTCCCTTAGCCCTCTTGTTGCCCTTCCTTTGATACCGATCATCTTTTCTTCCTTCTCGAAGTTCATCATCTGATAAGAGTCTGGGGATGTGTCCCCCTCTGTCACCCTTGGATCCATCTCTCAGGTCTACCTCTTTCCCCCAGCTGGCTAAGTCTCTTGCCCAGCTACCTCTCCATGAGCCACCCCTATTCCAGTTCTCCCTTATTCTCCACTCTCTTTCTCCTTCCTTTCCTTCCAGTCCGACCTCCCTGCCCTTGGTGGTCAGTGCATGTTGCTAGAAGCAGGAGCTCAGAGGCAGAGCATGCACTCAGGATGCCCTGCAGGTTACAGTTCTCAGTGCTGAGCTGACTGGAAGGCAGAGCAGGGCAGCAAAGGAGCGAAAACTGGGCCTGGGAGTGGAGCAGGGGTGTGAGGCCAGGAGGGACGTCTGGAAGTGGCAGTGAGAGCACAGCAGTAACAGCATTGGCACTGCAAGAAAAGTAATAGGTTAGGCTGCATTAGCCCAGCTGGTGTTAGGTGAGGGAGCTTTCAGCTCATCAGAATTAATACAAGTCCTGGGGTGAGAGCAGAAGCTGTGACTTCTCATATTAACAGCCTGGGCGTCACAGGTGATCCTTCTGAGGGGATGAAGAGCAGCTCCCTCAGGACTGTCACAGCAAACAGAGAGAGGCAGGTGAGATTTCTCCCTAAAACCCACAGCCCAGCTCCCTTGCACTTACTCGCCACCATGAGAGGGGCCATGACACCGATGGTGAGGGCTGCGGTCCTGTACACAAACACCTCGGAGAGGAAGTGAGCCAAGGCCAGGAAGAAGCTCCAGAGGGTGACGTGGTACAACCTGCAGGGAGAGAGAACATGGCCGGCTTGCTTACATTTACTTTTAATAGGACAGACCCCAAACATTTCTAGGCACCTTGGTCATGCTTATGGGCCACAAAGCAGCATCCAAAGAACGCAGATGTTTTCCAAGAATGCTGCAGTGTAACTCAACCAACTTGAGAGATGCAGCTTTTCAATGTTGTGCGCACCCCACAAAACCGTGCGGGATAGAGAACGCCCGAACTCAAACACACTGCGCTCTTTTAATGCTGCTTCATTATACGTGACGTTTGATTTCATAGCTCCCGGGTTTCCGCCAAACACGCTGCGGCTACTGTGCTACTTTTGTTTTCTTACAAACAAAAGCAGTGCTGTACTGTTACCTTCTTAAAAGATGGTTTTCTGACAAACGTCCTGCACGGACGTTGGGCGGAGTTAATCAGTGGAAGCCATGACAATTTTGCTATTATACCTTGAGGGATTGCTATTACTTCATAGCCAGCTATTTGGAGAAGCTGGAATTAACATTTTAATTTTGTGTTTTATGTTTGTCCGTCTTCTTGGCGTCTTTTGGGCCCTGTTCGATGTTTAGATGGTTTAAGATTTATATTTGGCCTAAGAATTGTGTAATAACTTTGATAATTGCTTTTCACTTATTAAAATATATTTTCCATAATGTTAATAGAAGTTAGTGTTTTTGGAGATCTATGTAAGTGACACAAGCACTGCCATCCTGAGTGGGGTAGCTGGAGGACGAGGATCCTGGGCACCCTTACGTCTTGTTTTGGATGTCGATGGCACAGGCGCAGCGAATCACAGAGGACAAGAGGGTCCAGATGCCAAACGTTCGGGCTTGCAGCCCATTCACTGTAAGGAAAGAAGGCACCAACCCAAGAGTTACTCTCTCGCTCTGCAGCCCAGGAATAGGACAGGAGTTCATTTTTATTTGGGGATGGCAGGGCCACTATTGAGGGATTCCCACCCTCGAGTGCAGTCAATGCAGCAAGCATCCACAGCTGGGGGCCACGAACCCTGCAAGCATCCACAGCTGGGGGCCATGAACCCTACAAGCATCCTCAGCTGGGGGCCACGAACCCTGCAATCATGCACCCTGAATCCCACCACTAGATATCACCATTGCCCAATGACCAGGACTCCCTCTTCCCTCCTGGCCAACCTGGGTATCAAACCCACCGAGCTAACAAGGCTGGCACCAGGAGAGACTTTTTAATTGTGATCTGAAATTACATTGTGATGACCCAATAAAAAAAAAGGAAAAAAAGCATGCATCTATCGTCTTTCTCCAAAAATCAGAAGCACAAGCCTCTTCCAGGACAGGGGGAGATAGCAAGCTCGGTGCGCTGCATCCACCCGTCAGGTGTGATCTGTAAGCAGGCACAGCATGCAGGCGGAGCCTTACCCAGCTCTGGTTTGCTCGTGTACAGTTTTTCAGACAGGAAACCGTAGTCCCTGAAGCTTTGCACTGTGTTCCCTATAGCAATGACAGAGACCATGACGAGCCAGCTGCGTAGGATATTCAGAAATCGGCTCATGTTGCACCTCAAAGCAAAGTCAGACTGCAAGAAGACAAAAGTACATGTGTAAAGGAGACAGCAGAATCACAGCACCTCAGCTCTTCATGCGCAGAATGAAACCCCCTCATCCCAGCCCTCCAACAGCTAACTTTTATAGATTCCATGCCTCGTGCTCTCTGTGTTTTACGGAGTCGCCACTGGTATTTTGGGTCCCGTGCTCTCTTCCCTGTCTATCTAGCTGCTTGGAGATCACAAAAAGCAGGCACAACACCTGTACCAAACCAGCACTAACATCTGGAACTCAAATAACTACAACCCAGCATATAAAAAGACATAAGAACATAAGAAATGCCATACTGGGTCAGACTAAGGGTCCATCAAGCCCAGCATCCTGTTCCCAACAGTGGCCAATCCGGATCACAAGTACCTGGCAGGATCCCATACAGTAGATAGATCCCATGCTGCCAATGCCCAGGGTGAAGTAGCGGCTTTCCCCAAGCCTATCTAGATAATAACAGTTTATGGATTCAAACCTTTAATCCTAGCTATGTTAATTGCCTTTACCTTTGCCAGAGCTTAACTGTGTGTTGAGTGAAAAATAATTTTCCCTGATTTGTTTTAAATGTGCTACTTACTAACTTCATTGAGTGCCTTTCAGTTTTTGTATTTTTGAAAGAGTAAATAACAGATTCAAATTTATCCATTCTATCCACTCATGATTTTAAACACCTCTATCATATCCCCCCTCAGCAGTCTCTTCTCCAAGCGGAAGAGTCCTAACCTCTTTAGCCTTTCCTCTTAGGGGAATCGTTCCATCCCCTTTATCATCTTAGTTGCCATTCTCTGGGGCCGAGCGCACTGTATAACCCACTTGCAGACGTGGGTTAAATAGGAGCTAATCCACCCCCTAATGTAATAGGGGGATTAGTACCAATTTAACGCGCGTCCGACACGGAGTGAATGAGTTAGCGCTCATCACATGCAAATGCATGAGAAGGAGCCTATTACTCATTCTCATTCACTCCAAATGCAAAAAGATAAAAGTGCGTCTCATAGAAACATAGAAATGACAGCAGAAGACCAATAGGGCCCATCCAGTCTGCCCAGCAAGCTTTCACACTTCTTATTTTTCTCATACTTATCTGTTACTCCGACCGCTGAGTTCAGGGCCTTTATTGGTAACTTTTTGATTCTAATTTCCTTCCACCCCTGCCATTACATAGAAACATAGAAATGATGGCAGAAGAAGACCAATCGGCCCATCCAGTCTGCCCAGCAAGCTTCACACTTTTTTTTTCTCATACTTATCGGTTTCTCTTGGCTCTTAGTAACCTTTGGTTCTATTTCCCTTTCACCCCCACCATTAATGCAGAGAGCAGTGTTGGAGCTGCATCCAAGTGAAGTATAAGGCTTAATGTGTGGCCTGTCTGCCAGTAATGAAAACGGCTGCCGAGTTTACCGGCTTCGGTCTTCATAACTCGATAGCCGCAACCCACTAGTTTACATATTGCATGGCACCCCCCATGCGTGCATTAAGAAAGCGGGCGCTGAAAAGTCAGCGCCCACTTTCTGCGAAGATTATTGCATCGGCCCCTCTGTACTTTATCTAATTCTGCTGTATCTTCCCTGAGATGCTGTGACCAGAATTGTACACAATATTCAAGGTGGGGTCTCAACATGGAGCGATACAGAGGCATTATGACATTTTCCGTTCTATTAACCATTCCCTTCCTAATTATTCCTAATATTCTGTTTGCTTTTCTTGACCACCACTGCACACTGAGCCAAGGCTTTCAATGTGTTATCCACGATGATGCCCAGACCCTATTCTTGGGTGGTGACTTCTAAAATGGAATCGAACATCGTGTAACTACAGCATGGGTTACCTTTTCCCATTTGCATCACTTTGCATGTTCCACATTAAATCTAATCTGCCACTTCGATGCCCAGTTTGTCAGTCTCACAAGGTCCTCTCACAATTTTTCACAATCCACTTGTGATTTTACAACGGAGTAATTTTGTATCATTTGCAAATTTGATCACCTCACTCGTCAGTCCCTTTTCAAGATCTTTTAGAAATCTTGTAAAAAGCACCTCTCCCGGCCCAGATCCCTGAGGCTCTCCACTGAGAAAACTCTATATTCTAATGAGTTTGCAATCCACAACAAGACATCGCCTCCTATCCTGTGACTTTTTATTTTTTCAGGAGTCTCATTAGGGACTTTGTCAAACACCTTCTGAAAATCCAAATACACTACATCTACCGGTTCACCTTCATCCACATTTATTCATCCCTTCAAAAAAAATGTAGATTTGTGAGGAAAGATTTCCCTTGGGTAAATCCATGTTGGCTGTGTCCCATTAAACCAGGTCTTTCTATATGCTCTGTGATTTCATTCTTTTAAACAGTTTCTATGACTTTTTCCACCGCTGATGTGAGGTTCACCGGTCTATAGTTTCTTGGATCACCCCTGGAGTCCTTTCTAAAGATTGGAGAGTGGCCAATGTGATTCCAATCTTCAAGTACAATAGACAATTTAATGATAATTTAAAAATTACTAGCAATAGAGCTGCAATTTCCTTTTTTTTTAAATTTCTTTTAAAACTCTGGGATATAACCCAACTGGTCCAGGCAATTTGCTACTATTTAGTTTTTCAATCTGCTTTATTACATCTTCCAGCTTAACCATTTGTTTCAGTTCTTCTGACTCATCACCATTAAATACTGTTTCTAGCCCAGTATTTCTCAACATCCTCTTCAGTAAACACTGAAGCAAAGAATGCATTTAATCTTTCCGCGATGCCTTGTCTGACTTAGGTGCCCCTCTAATGATTCACCTCACTCCCTCACAGGCTTCCTGCTGAGGATATATTTAAATAAGATTTTGTTATGAGTTTTTGCCTCTACAGCCAGCTTCTTTTTAAATTCTCTTTTAGCTTGCCTTATCAATGTTTGGTATCAAACTTGCCAATGCTTATGATTTTCCTATTTTTTTAATTGGATCTTTGTTCCAATTTGAAAGAAGTTCTTTTGGCTAAAATATCCTCTTCACCTTTTAATCAAGCTGGCAGTCATTTGGCCTTCCTTCCACCTTTTCTAATGCATGGAATACATCAAATCTGGGTTTTCAAGATGGCACTTTTAAACAATGACTCACTATACAACAGCGTGAAAACAAGGGAAACTTCAAAGTATACTAAAGAGACACTTTCCCACACCGTGAATTAATCTGTTTATGCCATTATAATAGACATGATTGGTGTCTATTATGATGGCATAAACAGACGGGATGAATTCACTATAATAAGATAAGTTCAAATGCACTAAAAAACTTTATAAAAATCACAATATGCCACCAGATAATCTATAGTACAAGGAAGGTCGAAGCACTGGTAGTGTCTGTTATGATGGCATAAACAGATTAATGCACGGTGTGGCAAAGTTTGTCTTTATACAGGGTGGCCCATGGAAAAGTAGCTTGTCTGCATGGCACTGGTATTGGAGGCGGGTTACTTTTCCATGGGCCACCCTGTATACTTTTAAACAATGTCCACGACTGATATAAACTCTTTACCTTTATAGCTGCACCTTTTACTTTTTTTTCTATTTTCCAAATTTTATCAAGGTCTTCCTTTTGAAAGTTAAGGTAAATGTCCTCCCTCCAGTCATTAACTCAAGTTTGATCGCATTACAATTCCTGTTGCCTTTTGCACCAAACCCTCTGTTCCACTACAAATTACTGTAGGTCTAAAATGGGTCACCCCCTCATCAGGTCCCATGCCAGCTGCTCCATGAAGTAGTAATTTATTTCATCTAGAAATATTGCCTTCCTAGCATAACCTTGTGCAACATTACCTAATCAATATTAGGAGAACTGAAATCTCCCATTGTTACTGTGCTGCCAAATTTGTTACTTTCCCTAATTTCTGTTAGCCAAAATGAACAGATGAAATGCTATGTGGACAGTAGAATAACCCCCACCACTACATGCTTCCCCATCACACATGGATTTTCCATCCCTAAAGATTGTACTGTATATTTAGTCTCTTGCAGGATCTTTATCCTATGGCAGAGAGTATCCAATAGGGATGTGAATCGTTTTAGGACGATTAAAATTATCGTCCGATAATTTTAATATCGTCTTAAACCGTTATGGAACACAATACAATACAGATTCTAACGATTTATCGTTATAAATCGTTAGAATCGTGAGCCGGCACACTAAAACCCCCTAAAACCCACCCCCGACCCTTTAAATTAAATCCCCCACCCTCCCGAACCCCCCCCAAATAACTTAAATAACCTGCGGGTCCAGCGGCGGTCCGGAACGGCAGCGGTCCGGAACGGGCTCCTGCTCCTGCATCTTGTCGTCTTCGGCCGGCGCCATTTTCCAAAATGGCGCCGAAAAATGGCGGCGGCCATAGACGAAAAAGATTGGACGGCAGGAGGTCCTTCCGGACCCCCGCTGGACTTTTGGCAAGTCTCGTGGGGGTCAGGAGGCCCCCCACAAGCTGGCCAAAAGTTCCTGGAGGTCCAGCGGGGGTCAGGGAGCGATTTCCCGCCGCGAATCGTTTTCGTACGGAAAATGGCGCCGGCAGGAGATCGACTGCAGGAGGTCGTTCAGCGAGGCGCCGGAACCCTCGCTGAACGACCTCCTGCAGTCGATCTCCTGCCGGCGCCATTTTCCGTACGGAAAATGGCGCCGGCCATACGCATATGGCCGGCGCCATTTTCCGTACGAAAACGATTCGCGGCGGGAAATCGCTCCCTGACCCCCGCTGGTCCTCCAGGAACTTTTGGCCAGCTTGTGGGGGGCCTCCTGACCCCCACGAGACTTGCCAAAAGTCCAGCGGGGGTCCGGAAGGACCTCCTGCCGTCCAATCTTTTTCGTCTATGGCTGCCGCCATTTTTCGGCGCCATTTTGGCCGAAGACGACAAGATGCAGGAGCAGGAGCCCGTTCCGGACCGCTGCCGTTCCGGACCGCCGCTGGACCCGCAGGTTATTTAAGTTATTTGGGGGTGGGGGATTTAATTTAAAGGGTCGGGGGTGGGTTTTAGGGGGTTTTAATGTGCCGGTTTTTCGATTTTTCGACGATTTTCACGATTTTTCACGATATTTTACCCCCCCAAACGGCAACAATACGATTCCCTCCCCCTCCCAGCCGAAATCGATCGTTAAGACGATCGAGGACACGATTCACATCCCTAGTATCCAATAGGTTGCGATTTCTATACTGAGATGATCTTTATCCTATGGCATCCCAAACATAAAGTGCCACCCTTCCACCAAGTTGATCCACTCTATCATGCACTCTCTCATTCTGGTATAGCACTGTTCCATTGGTTATGGTTGCAATGCAAACATGCAATGGGCCCTAGAACACCAATACACCTCCTATTGGAAGGAGCAAACTGGAAAACGGAAGAAGCTGGAATGCTAGAAACCCCTACACAAAAACTACACGCTAGCAGAAAGCTCAGTCACAAAGGCAAAAAGCAAGCGGACCCTCACCAAATACAGGATAAGTGATCACAGAGAAGACATAGAAAGCTGCAGCCAAAAACGAAAGTGGACCCCCCCCCCCAAAACTAGGCTGTGCACGCGCTGCAACACTGGATGGATAGAAAGAAACGCACTCCCTCCTGTGCGGTGCAAAACTCAAAGAGCTCGGAGCTGCTCAGATCCCAAAGCTGAGAGGGAAAATCCACGCGAAACCTCAGGATAAGCCCAGGGAACGAGGAGACGCGGCAGCAGAAGCCGGGAGCGTCCTGTAACCTGCCCCTTATTAGCGCGGGGTGACGTTCCCCCCTCTTTCCCCGTTAGGCATTCCGTGCACGGACGAGCCACGCCCCGGGACCCCGCAGCAGGCCCCGCCTCGCCTGATCAGGCCCAATGTATGGCAGCCAATGTCAGGGAGCGAAGGTAGAGCTCCGCCCACTCGTGCGCTCCGGACCCCGCCCCTTCGGAGCTCTCCGGCCGCCATCATGGGAGAGGCGACGCTCACCCGACATCTTCTGCGCCGCCTTCCAGGAGAGGCGAGAGCGCAGCGCGGGCGGATGTGACGTAGGGAAGCGGAAGTGCCGTTGGGCGGGCTGCGCCTGCGCCGTCCGACGGTTGGTTGTTGTAGTAACGGAGGAAGCCGCGAGGAGCCGGGTGCCGAGCTGAGGTGCAGGTGAGGCTCCTGCGCCCCCGGGTGCGTTACGGGCAGGCGCACCCAGCGTCAGAAGGGGGAGAAAGCCTCCAGTAAACGAGCCCCGGAGTCTGAAGCTGCCCGGCTGCGTCTCAGTCTCCGGGTGACTCCCATCCCAGCGGCTTTCCCAGTCGGCGTCACTTGCGTTTATTCTGCGGGCAGCGGCGACTCCTACTTCCCCTTTTACGCGCTGAGAGTAGCCGAAGGGAACTAAAAATCCTTATTTGCGCAGACGCTATTTTAGGGGTCCTGGGGTAGTAGTTCTGGCTCTCAAAAGGAAATGTCCCAGATGTTCTGGGAATGGCCTAAAAGTTATTAGCTAATGAGTGTTGATTTAATTCTGTTTGTTTAGAATTGACATCATGGCTACTATCGCTCTAATTTCAGTCCCTAATATGCACCTTTTTATTGTAAACCACTGCTAATACATAATATATAGTCTGCCTGACAAACTTTTGAACTTGATATGACCACCTTGAATGGATTTGTGGGGGTAACAGCAATAAGAACTCCGCATACATAAGTACACGATTCCTCTTCATCCTGCCATTTCAGTAACCTGTGGGATTCCCCCTCCCACCAGCAGGTGGGGGCAGAGCGATGGCATTACCATAGAGGCTGCCCTAGCCGAGGGGAGGTCGGTAATCTCTGCCTCAGGCAGATGGGATGGAGCACAAACATTGCTGATCCAGTAGTGTAAGATGAGCTCTAGGGCAAGGGCCTTCCCTAAGGTCGCTTTCCCTAGGAGCCTCCCACGGGACGACAGCCTCCATAGGTCTGATCTTCCCTACCCAGGACAACCAGTTGTTTTGGTCTCCTGGTTTCCCAGAGAAGTCTCCTAACTGTGAATTAAAAAAAAAAAAAAGGGTGGAGAAACAGCCCAGCCTGAACCTTTGCTGCCTGTATGGACAAGGGGAGGAAGTGTGCCAGATCCGGGCCTGTGGGTCCCTAGCATCGCTGGCTCTTTCTGCCGCAGTTGTGACGGCGAAAAGCAGGCCCTGGTGGAGGAAGAAGGTGGGCCTGGGCCATTTGAACAGAGCGTGGATTTTCCTCCGCCTCTGGAACAAGTTCCAGGGCGGTCGAAGTATTCCTCCGCAGTTTTGGAAGCTGGAGCAGCCCCAGGCAAGCAGCGTTAGTGAATAGAGCCCCTGGGGGAGGAGGAGTCTTGAGTTTTCCTCTGACTTCATCTTGGCTATGCACCAAGCCTATCGCCAGATGAAAAATAAGCAGAATAAGGCTCCTTTTTCAGGGGAAAAGCCCAAGTCACTTTCGGGCTGGGAAGATTGACTGCTTTTCCCAGGAAGAGATTCTTGGGTGAGGAAGAACCGGAGGCTAGGGACTCAGCGATGCATTTGTTTAGGGCAGATTATCTGGAGGCCTTAATCACAAAAGTCTTGCAGGTCCTAAGTCTGAAAGAGGAAATGCTCAAAGCTAGAATAAGAGAAATCCCATTCTGACAGGGATTAAGAAACCTTGCAAAGCCTTTCCCATCTAGTAATCCGGGATAAGCTGTTAGAGGAGTGGAAGATCCCGGAGTCTTGGTTTAGAAACTGTAGAACTATGCAGAGGCTGTATCTAGTTGAACAGCAGGATAAGGCTGGAGCTGCCTAGAGTAGATGCAGCAATCTCAGCAATAGCAAAGAAAATGACAGCCCTGAAAGACCCTCATGACAGGAAAGTGGAAACATTACTAAAAAGAGGTTTTGAGTTTTCATCCCTGGCCCTCCAGGCAGCTATTTGTGGAAGTTATGTAGCCAGGGCCCTTCTAATCTGGACTCAAGAGATCCAGGGTCCTGAAGATTCAGGACCCTAGGAGGATAGGGCAGGGCCGGCCCTAGTGAAATCGGCCTTTGTAGCAGATGCTATGTATGACCTTATTAGAGCTTCAGCGATGTTAGCAATAACAGAGGTCATTGCTAGGTGGCTTTTATGGCTAAAGAATTGGGCGGCAGATGCAGCATCCAAGACCAGGTTAGGAAAGCTACCCTTTAAGGGGAGGCTTCTGTATGGAGAAGACCTAGAAAAGATAATCAAAGACTAGGGAGGATCAAGGCCCGAAAAATTACCAGAAGAAAAGCCCAGAAGCTTCGCAAAGGAAGGCAACTGGAGACAGTGGCCTAGGGAGTACAGACAGAGGGGCAGTAAAGGCCAGATATCTTGCCCAGTCAGGATCCTGGGCAGATCTCAGCCCTTTTGGGGAATAGAACATTTCCAAAGGAAGGGTACCCAAGAGCCCCCCGCTTAGCAACAAAACCCCATAATGACAGGGAGCAGGCCAGCTCCATGGTTCCCCAGGTAGGGGGCAGGTTACAGATCTTTTATCAGGAGTGGGTCAAAATAACAAAGGACCTGGACATAATAAGCAAAGGATATCACCCAGAATTAAGATTCTTCTTAGACTATTTCGTTTCCTCCCCATATAAGGCAAGCAGGGGAGACATAATCATGTAGATGTTAGACAGGTTAGTTCAGCTGCTAGCCATTATCCCGGTATTTATTTATTTATTTAACAGCTTTTCTATACCGACATTAAAGTACACATCATATCGGTTTACATAATAACAAAAGGTAGAAAATACAAATGACGGGGGATCCCAACAATTAGAGAGAAGGAGCGAAGCAAGAGGAACGGTAACACATGGTTAAAATAAGGTGCATGAGTACAAAATATACAAAAGAGGTGCAAGAGTACAGAATCTAAATGATTCCGGGATCTGGTGGGTCGTGATAGCAATTATAAAATATGCAAGGGCTATGAAGATTACCGGAGAGGGGTCATGAGAATAGCCGAAGGGTTGGGGATGTTAATCCGGGAAGACTTGATGAAAGAGCCACGTTTTTAGCTCTGTTTAACTGGTTCTGTTTAACTGTTTAACTGCTGTTTAACTGTTTAACTGCTCTGTTTAACTGGTTCCCCCTAGTTTAATGTAAACCGGTACGATAAGACCTGGTCTTGAGCATCGGTATATTAAAAGGATTTAAATTTAAATAAATAAATAGCTGTTTTCTAAATTTGAAAGGGCAGAGTTCCATACAAAGATTGGGCGGTAGGTCATT
Organism: Rhinatrema bivittatum; assembly: GCF_901001135.1. NCBI lineage: Eukaryota > Metazoa > Chordata > Amphibia > Gymnophiona > Rhinatrematidae > Rhinatrema > Rhinatrema bivittatum. Next base: position 82,678,954 of record NC_042618.1, on the reverse strand, counting down.
CCAGAGCGTGGGGCCGGCAATTGAGAAGGCGCGATTCCTTGTGGCTGAGAGACGGGCTTTCTTAAGAGAGGGAACTAGTAGGGTACATTTATGAATTGTTCTGGTAGGGCAGGAGGATTGTGTGGGTTGGAGGGATTCATTAAGCCAAGGGGTATCTCCCGGTCAGGAAGGCACAGGGGTATATTCCATTTATTTCCTAGTGCCAAAGGAGGAAGATAACTTTCAGCTAGTGTTGGACCAAAAGTGAATAAACAGGGCCCTGGTAGTTCCCTATTTCCACATGGAATCATTGGCTACAGTAAAGGCGGCTGTAAGGGCAGGGGGAATTCCTGATAGTCTTAGATCTGTCAGAAGCATATTTTCATATTCCCATCAAGAGAGATTTCCAGTGTTACTTACGCTCCAAGATAGCCAGTGGGCATTACCAGTTCCCCTTTGGACTGGCTACAGCACCAAGGACCTTTGCAAAGGTGATGGTAGTACTGGCTGTCTTCTTAAGGAAGGAAGGGGTTGAAGTGCACCCTTGCTTGGACGACTGGCTAATAAGTGCAGACTCCCTGTAGGAAGGCTGACAGGCCACAGGGATGTCTTAGAGATGGTAAGCAGGGCAAAGAGCCAGTTTCAGCTGTCTCGGATGCTAGTGTACTTAGGGAGAGCATATCTAACAGACAGAAGGATAAGGAAGTTGCAGGAGCAAGTGCAGGCCCTGTAACAAGCCCCACCCCATATGTGTGGTGATATCTTCAGCTCCTGGGCTCCAAGCTAGCGGTAATCGGGGTAGTGCCATGGGCAAGGCGCATCTACTGTACAACTGGTCGCCACAAAGTCAGCTGTACGACAAAAGTCTGCCACTGATGTACCGAAGCAGGCAGAGTCTGAGGTGGTGGCTAGACTTGAACAACCTTTCCGGAGGAGCCTCTCTGGAATCCCCACAGTGGACAATAGTAACCACAGACGTGAGTCATCTGGGATGGGGAGCACACACTCAGGGCTAAACTGCTCAGGGGTCCTGGCCACACCAAATGGTTCCAAGTTCCAAAAGCATATTAGAGTTGAGAGCAATCAGATTGGCCCTAGGCCATTTTCAATCCCAGTTAGGGAACAAAGCGGACCAGGTCTGCTCGGACAATGCCAAGGCAGTGGCCTCTGTGAACAAGCAGGGGGGCACAACTCATCCTGGAGGTAGCAGAGAGGCATTTCTTGGAGATCTCTGCAGTAATAGCAGGAGTGGACAATTTGCAGGTGGCTTTCCTTAGTTGACGTAAGACAGACCTGTGAGCATGAGAGCTGTCAAAGGAAGCGTTCACGCTCCTAATGGGGATTTAATGGCAACAAAAAAGAATACCAAGGCCAGTCGGTTTTTCAGCCAAAGTAAAGAACAGGGATGCAGGGGAGTGGACACACTGACCCAACCCTGGCCGGCAAGTCAGATGTCATACATTCCCCCCCCCCCTCCCCTGGGCCAATGATAGGCAAGGTGGACAGGAAAATGTCTCAACACCCAGGCTGGGTGCTCCTAATAGCGCCAGATATACCAGGTATGCCGATCTGACATAACTGAAGAAGGCAAAGCTGATCTTATTCAAAGGGATTTTTTTATTTATTTTATTTATTTAGCAGTTTTATATACCGATGAACGTTGAAAACATCTCATCGGTTCACATTAAAACGAAAATCAGTAACAAGTGCTTTATAGTGCAACAAAGAACATGAGAGTATACAGAAAGGGTAACGTTGCAACGATTCACAACTTAAATTCGCAACCAAAATGATAAAGGGGATGGAACAGCTCCCCTATGAGGAAAGGCTGAAGAGGTTAGGGCTGTTCAGCTTGGAGAAGAGACGACTGAGGGGGATATGATAGAGGTCTTTAAGATCATGAGAGGTCTTGAACGAGTAGATGTGACTCGGTTATTTACACTTTCGGATAATAGAAGGACTAGGGGGCACTCCATGAAGTTAACAAGTAGCACATTTAAGACTAATCGGAGAAAATTCTTTTTCACGCAACGCACAATAAAGCTCTGGAATTTGTTGCCAGAGGATGTGGTTAGTGCAGTTAGTGTAGCTGGGTTCAAAAAAGGATTGGATAAGTTCTTGGAGGAGAAGTCCATTACTTGCTATTAAGTTCACTTAGAGAATAGCCACTGCCATTAGCAATGGTTACATGGAATAGACTTAGTTTTTGGGTACTTGCCAGGTTCTTATGGCCTGGATTGGCCTCTGTTGGAAACAGGATGCTGGGCTTGATGGACCCTTGGTCTGGCCCAGCATGGCAGTTTCTTATGTTCTTACGAAGCTTAACAATATCATTTTTACAAGAGTATTACTATTTACAGAAGTGTCGAAGACCAGTGGGGATAGCATTACTCCTCAAGCAGGGGCCAAAAGTAATGGCAAATTCGGAAAAATTCTCTTACTTCTGGCTATTGAATGGCGAAGGTTTAACATAAGAGGGTCCTCAGCCCAAGTAATTGCTAAAGGGCAGAAAAGCCCACCTCCTTCACATAGTCACATTTGGGCAGTTTTCGAAGCCTGGTGTAAAAGTAGAGGGTTGGCCCCGATGAAAGCAGGGATTGCTTCAATCCTGGAGTTTCTACAGGAAAAGCTAATAAAGGGCTAGTGCTTAACACACGGAGGGTGCAAGTAGCAGCGATTGCATATTTTGGAGGGCCATGCAGAGGAATATCGGTGGCTGCTAACACAGATGTGGTATAGTTTCTCAGGGGAGCAAAGCAGGTGAGACCTCCTCGGAAGGTCGTAGTACCACCATGGGACCTGGACTTGGTACTGAAGATACTAGTCAGAGCACCTTTTGAGTCCATCAGAGAGGTTTCCTTGAAAGACCAAACACTAATGATGGCAATGTTAGTGGCCCTGTGTCAGCCAGAAGAATCTGAGTTGCAAGTGCTGTCCTGCAGGGATCCGTACTTATCCTTTTCAAAGGAAAAAGTGACAATCTGACCAGTACCCACCCTTCTACCCAAGGTGGTATTGGAATGTTATCTCAATCAGCCCATTTCTCTTCCTGGATTTAGGAAGGCAGAATGCATAGGGAAATGCAGAGAGCTGAGGTTTCGAGATGTTTGCAGGTGCCTCTTAAAGTACCTGGAAGTAACCAATGACTTTAGGAAGTCAGACAGACTGTTTATCTTGTTCACAGGACTCAGAAAAGGGCAGGCAGCGTCTAAATCCTCAGTCATGAGATGGCGGACTAGTTTAGAGACCTGTGTGATGTGCCCATTAGCACCTTGATTTGGTTACCACTTTGGGAGGAGTATAGAACCCAATTTATTATTTGGATTATCCGCCTTTTACATAAGAAATTCACGTAAAGCAGGAGCATGAGGTAAAAGATCATTCTTGGCCTTCAACTTTTTTCTTTTAACCTTAGTTAATAATAGAGCTCTTCCTCCCAACCTTTCCCATTCCACACTTGTCTATCTTACCTCGCCTCCTCATTCTATCTCTCTAGGTGCTGACCATTTCACCCCTTCTACCTCTTTCCCTGCTACTACTATTTATCATTTCTGTAGCATTACTTAATGAATTTATTTATTTTTAGTTTTTATAAACCGACGTTCCTGTATAATATACATATCACACCGGTGTACAAGGAAATAAAACTGTCGCCTCGGGGGCGGCTTACATTTTAACAAATAACATTGTAAATAACATTGTAAACAATTAACATAGAAACATAAAGGAGCATGACGGAGCTTAAAGGAGCATAAATGAACTTAGGGGAGATTAGAGGAGTTTACAGTAAAAACAATCGTGGCTAATTATTTCTTTAGTTTCTTTTTGAATGTATTGTGGCAGGGTTCAAGGCGAAGGTCTGGAGGGAGTGAATTCCAGAGTGTGGGGCCCTCTGTGGATAGTGCGCGTTTCCTCAGGGAGGTTTTTGGCGGCTGGGTGATTAGCAGGTTCTTGTATGCGCTTCTGGTTGATTTCTTGGAGGTGTGTAGCTGGAGTTGATAAGTTAAATTGAGAGGAGCGATGTTGTGTAGGGCTTTGTGTATCATCATAATGGTTTTAAAGTGAATCCTGTATTTAATCTTTAGCCAATGAAGCTGCTGAAGGATGGGGGTGATATGTTCCCTTTTTTTGGTGTTTGTGAGAATTCTGGCCGTGGCGTTCATTACCATCTGGAGTGGTTTGGTGGTGCAGGCGGGAAGGCCCAGAAGGAGCGAATTGCAGTAGTCCAGTTTTGGGAGTATGATGGCCTGTAGAACCAGGCGGAAGTCTCTGTAGTTTAGTAGTGGTTTTAGTTTCTTTAGAGTTTGCAATTTAAAGAAGCATTCTTTCGTGGTGTTATTTACGAACTTGTTGAGGCTGAATCTGTTGTCCAGCAGTACACCCAGGTCTCTTACTTGTGGCGAGGTAGAAGTGACAGGACCTTGGCTAGCCGTTGGAGAGATGGGTGGAAGGTGATTTTCAGGAGCTATAAGGAGGATTTCAGTTTTGTTAGTGTTTAGGACCAGGTTGAGGCTGGCGAGTAGGTTGTTGATTGCTGCGAGGCATTTATTCCAATATGACATAGTTTTGTGTAGAGATTCAGCTATAGGGATGAGGATTTGTATGTCCTCCGCATATAGGAAGTGTATTAGCTTGAGGTTGGTAAGAAGGTGACAGAGTGGGAGAAGATAGATATTGAAAAGAATGGGTGAAAGGGAGGATCCTTGCGGTACCCCCATCTTGGATTCTATGGGGTGAGACTCTTTGTTGTTTACTTTGACCTTATAGAACCTGTTTTCTAGAAACGATTTGAACCATTTGAACGCTGATCCTGTAATGCCTATATCGGTAAGACGCTGAAGTAGGCACGTGTGGCTCACGGTATCAAACGCTGAGGATAGATCCAGAAGAGCGAGGAGGCAGGGTTGACCTTTTTCCAGATTAAATATAATAGTGTCTGATAGTGAGGCTAATAGGGATTCGGTGTTCCGGGTCTTACGGAAACCGAATTGGTTTGTGGTGAGGATGTTGTTATCGTCGAGGAAATCTGAAAGTTGTCTATTTACAATTTTCTCCATAATTTTGGCGATCATTGGTAGATTTGCTATAGGTCTGAAGTTGGCTGGGTCGGTAGTGGGAAGGTTGGGTTTTTTGAGGAGAGGCTTGAGCATTGCCAGCTTGAGTTGATTAGGGACATGGCCTTCAGTGAGGGAGCAGTTGATGTCTGCCACTGGTTTGGCAATGATATTAGGGATGGAGCTCAGCAGATTGGAGGGGATGTGATCCAAAGGATGGGATGAAGGCTTTATCTTCTTGAGGATGTTCTCTATTTCTACAGAGGACGTGGGCTCGAATGTATCGAGCGTCACTTGGGTTGTATTAAGTTGTTGGCCGGATGGGTCTGATGGTTGAGAACTGTAGGAGGTTGAGTAGTTTGAGTGCGGTGAGGGCACCTTGAGGGGGGCGACAAGTGTGGAGATTTTTTTGTCAAAGAAGTCTGCCAGTTCGTTGGCTTTGTTGAGAGCTTGTTCATCTGGTATGATGAGTGTGGATGGTTTAGTGAGGGCTGATACGTATGAGAAAAGTGCTCTTGAGTCGAATATGAAGTGGTGTATCTTTTTGGAGAAGAATTCTTTCTTGGTTTTGTTGATGTCGTTTCTATATGCATTTAGGCACGATTTGAAGGTAAGTAGGGTTGTTGTAGAAGGGCTTTTCCGCCATTTGTTTTCCTTGCTTGTGAGTTCTGTTTGCGTGACTTCAGCTCCTGAGTGAACCATGGTTTCCTGTTGTCTTTTTCTGGATTATGAGATTTTGTCATCATGGGGCATGCTTGATCTGCGGTCTTGTTGGTGATGTTGATCCATGATGACGTGGCCGCGTTGGCGTCCGATAGGTCCAGATGCACTAGTTCCTTGGTAAGGTATTCGCTGAGGCGATCTCCGGTGCACGGTTTCCTGATGGATATTGTAATTGATTGTGTTGTTTGTGGAGGGTGCTCCTTGATCTCTAGCACGGAGGAGATGATTTGGTGATCTGTCCACGGTACCGGTAAGCAGGATGGAGTGGTGTGGGGAATTAGTCCTTCGTTAATGAAGATAAGGTCTAAAGTATGACCTGCTTTGTGGGTGGGCTCTTTCACAATTTGTCTAAAGCCCATATGGCTGAGGGAGGAGATTAGTGTTTTGCAGTTGGTAGAGAGCGGTTGGACATCGACGTGAAGGTTGAAGTCCCCCATCAGGATTGCTAGTTTTCCGGTGTTAAGGTGTTTTGCTGCAAGTTCTATGATCGGTGATGGGTCTGCTTCTAGAGCTCCGGGAGGAGCGTAAATTAGTCCGATTGCCAGGTGTTTTGATTTGAATAGGGCAAATTCTATATTTGCTAGGTTGTTGGAAGTCTGCAAGGTTAGACCTAGCCCTTTTTTAGCTGCGAGGAGGAGCCCTCCTCCTCTTTTTTTGAGTCTAGGAATAGATAGGAAGTCGTAGACCTGAGTGGGTAGCTGATTTATTAGCACAGTGTCTGAAGCTTTAAGTTGTGCACCTAAACATATACGAGACAGTCCCTGCTAGACAAAGCTTTTAATTAAGGAAAAGAGGGCAAAAAATATTGGGAATTTCATTTATTAAGAAAATGTTTGAAATCAATAAGGCTAAAAGCGGGATAATCAGGGGTTAAGGTTTAAAAGCAGCCTAAAAATGATGGGTTTTTAGACTGGATTTGAATAAAGCAAAAGGAGGGAACAGGATGCACCAACTCAAGACCAATCCAAGCATAAGGTGCATTCATGTGGAAAGCATGGATTTGGTTGGTGGTGGTAGAGGAGAAGGGCACAGATAACAGTAACTTGCCTGATGAGCGGACTTCATGAGGAGAGGTAGTGAGGGACTGCAGAGGGAAGGCTTTTGTAGGTGAGTAAGAGGAGCTTGAATTGTATATGGAAATGGATAGGGGGCCAATGAGAAGAGGGATTTTATGGGTGTTCTGACTTTGGCAAAGGATAAGTTGTGCATCTAAATTTTGGATAGATTGTAGTGGAGACATGAGGAGCAGATTGCAGTAGTCTAAGTGGGATGTGATGAGATGGGTAAGGTAGTGTGTTCAGAAAGGAGGGGGGGATGGATTGTGGTGTTGATATAGAGAGAGGAATCTTTATACTGGATTAATACAAAAAATGAAGTGAAAAAAGATGTTAAATTCAGTGTTTCCACCTTTATTCGTGAATAGTTGAAAGAAGGTTTCTGTCCCCTGACAAGAATCGTGTTTCGCCACATGGCCTGCGTCAGAGGGATAGAGGTCCAGGAAATCAGCTTATTTATAGTGATGGCAATGGATATCCAGTACATGAAACTAATAGAATCCATATGCTGTCGGAAGAGATGTCAGTGTTTTGTGTGAACGCTGAATTTCACATCTTTTTCTGCTTCATTTTTTGATTAATCCAGTAGAAGGATCTGTAAACTTTTAGTGCTATACCATTTGTAATTGTGGTTTCTACCAATTGTGTATACCACTCATCATCTCCACTTCCCATTGGCTGGCTAGAGAAAGGAATGACACATTTTATGTTTTATACCACTCATCATCTCCACTTCCCATTGGCTGGCTAGAGAAAGGAATGACACATTTTATGTTTTATACCACTCATCATCTCCACTTCCCATTGGCTGGCTAGAGAAAAGGAATGACACATTTTATGTTTTATACCACTCATCTCCACTTCCCATTGGCTGGCTAGAGAAAGGAATGACACATTTTATGTTTTATACCACTCATCATCTCCACTTCCCATTGGCTGGCTAGAGAAAGGAATGACACATTTTATGTTTTATATGCTTTGTTCATAAAGTTTAATGTATCTTGTGTTTTATGATGTATTTTTTGTTAAATCTGTTTTATTAGATTTTAGTGACCTGACACTTTATGACATTTATAAATTGCTTTCTAGTTTTTACAATAAAATCTTCCAAAGTGATGTATAAAACTTAAAATTACAATAAAATCATTAAAACCGAGCAAACTCTTTTCCCAGGCAATGAAAGGAGCTTGACGTCTGCTTATAAAAACCATTTCAAAGGTTGCCATAGACCAAGAGTGCAATTCCATAAAGGGTTTGCTCATCTAGTGACAGTAATACAGAGACGTCATATCTGAGACATCATCAACAACCAAGTTTTCACTTGGTGACAGAATCACATAAGATCTTTCTCCTCCCTAATCAACAAAGGAAGATTGTTCCATATCATAGGGATTGCCATACAAAAAGATCAGTTTTATAATTTAGTGTGCCGAAAGGCTTTGACTGATGAAAGCTGGAGTTGACAGCTATATTGCGAGCGTGCATTTCTAACAGAAGTTTGCCAGCTTAACCTGTGCTCCATATGAGGGGGCAATTTCCATGCAAAATCTTAAAAGTAAGTACAATGTAATTTCAAAAGAAGGGGTGCAACTGACTCCTATCTGGACATACCCATTACAATTCTTGTGGCCACATTTTAGACTATTTGGCGCCTCCGAATCATAGCACCAGGAAGGCTCAAATAGATAGCATTACAATAGTTGAGTATTGCTATGACCAAAGCATATACCACAGACTTTAAATGCTCTAAAACTAAAAGGGGTCCATAGGCTGTTCGTAACACTGCTCTTATTTGGCTTTCCAGTATCCAGTTAGTATTCAACATCGCTCCTAAGAATCTCCCTTCATCATTTGCTGTAACTGTAGCACCTTCAATTTGAAGCTAATATTTCTCCAAAGTTTTTCCCACTTGTAGTACTTCTATCTTTTTAGAATCCAGAACCAAATAATTCTCTCTTAATCAAATACTAACTGCTAACATACAGCCCTCAAGACTGGCAAGAACGAAGTCTGAGGCACAGCCCATAGGGACCAAAATGTGAATGTCGTCCGTATATATAAAAGGAGTAAAACCAATGGTGCCAAATATATATTAAATAGTAAGGGGGGCAATGAAGATCCTTGTGGGATTCCAAAAATTGTTTTAAATACCTGTGAACAAAACCCTTGGAAATGTATCAGCTGCATACTATTCTGCAAAAAACTCCTTATCCAATTCAAAACAGGTCCTCCTAACTCTAAAGCCTAGCAATGTGATACAAGAATTTCATAGTCCACCAGGTCTAATGCACTTGACAGGTCCAAAAGAACTATGAAACCTTTTGCCCCTTATCCAAATGGGGGTAGCACAAAGTCCACTATATCCACCATGATGGTCTCTGTGCTGCATCACCTTCGGAACCCAGCTTAAGCAGGATACAATTTGTTTGCCTCTTCTAGAAACTCCTAAATCTGCAAGGTTACATACAGCCTTCTCCAACACCTGAGCTATGAAAGGCAAATTGATCTATAGTTAGAGCACATCCATGCTTTTTAAAACTGGGATAACAACTGCCGCCTTCAAGGTTTCTGGGATTAATCCCTTGGTTAATGAGGAATTAACCACGCTCTAAAGCCCCATTTGAAACTGCTTTTGGTAGCAAATCAATTAAAAAATATGAACGAGGATCCAAAACCATTTAGACTTCTTTACACCCTTCATGATGGATTTAATTTCAATAAAAGAAATTGGGTCAACTTCTTGGAGTCTGTCTTCTTTCTCAAATTCAGCTAAATTTAACCTGTAACTCACATCAGCTCCAAATTTCTGTAACTGTCTTTCCCAATAAATCTATAATGACTGGTTTCCTTGGGTGATTACCTTCCTGGGAGCATTTCCCTTCTGAATGAACTTTAAGAGCAAAACTCCGCAAATTCAAACCTTTTTCTTCAAAAAAAGGAATACAATAAATCACAATTAGGAATGTCCTCAAACTTAAGTTCTGTTTATTATCGTATTCCAACATAGAACCTAATTTAAAAATTCCCCTTGAATCATTATTGGCCGCCTCAATAGTATCCGAATAAAATTTTCTTTTTAGCAGAAATAGTCTTTTTCAAAACAGTCAATGGCTGCCACCCTCTTATTCTCGACTGTCTCAGTCATTCTTCACTGCTGCTCCACATGGTGTAGTCCCTGTTTCAAATCTTGAAGTTGCATGGAATACCAAGGGGAAGTTGGTCTTTTACCCTTCTATACCTCACATTTTATATCTTCTTGGATTTTAGAACTTGCTAACTCCATGCCTTTTTCTAACAGATTTTTCCATCTCCCCACTCATGACTCTGGATTTATTAGAAAATCTTCCTAGCTATTCCCCACTAAGTTTGACATTTCCTCCACAAACCTAGGTTTTAAGAAGGTGGACCCATCTAACTTACCATTAGTTTCGTTTTTTCTTGAGACTGACCAAGTCAGCATTTCTGCCCCTTCAAATATTAACTTACTTTGTTGCCTAACCTTATCTGACCCAAAAAGTTAATCCAAGGTTAATCCAAGTTAAACCTTCTCATGTGTTTCACTTTTCACAACTTTGAGAAGGCCACTAATAGCTAATATGGAAACAAATGGTTGTAGTTGAATTACATTGGACTGATCAACCTGTAAACTGAAATCCCCCATTACCAAAAGGTAGGAATATCTCTATGACATTGAAGATCATGTACAAATTTCTAGTGTACAACAAATAAACAATTTCAATCTATGAATATAAATATGAAAACAGTCAAGCTTCTTTTTAACCCCCCCCCCCATATTTCCCCCTTTCCCCATATAACACATAGCTAATAACTCTACTAAACAGATATGCTTCAAAATCAAGATATTGGAACATAATTTGTGGGCCAGTCTTTAGTTAAAGAGAAAAAGGTTTTGTATACTTGCATTGTTGGCATGTCTTTGAGGGGACTGCTCAGATAACAGTCCCCTCAAAGACATGCCTTCTGAGCAGTCTTTGAGGGGACTGCTCAGAAGGACAGAAAATGTTGATTATAGAGATTGATTGTTAGCAGTGCTAAAAGTGTATTTTAAAAACCCCTCACAAGTACACAGAGGATCTGACAAAATCCCTTTAACTCCATGGAAGATGAAATTATAGTAGCTAATATCAAGTGTTTAATTCCATCCCACCCACCCCAGGGCTTGTTCTTCTAATATAGTCTGGCTGGGTTACATAATTGGTAACATGATAATTTTCTAATTCTTTAGGTGTTTTGCTATCATGTTCTTATGTAGCCAACCTAACCAAAACCTCCCCCCCCCCCCCTACCTATCCCTGAGGAAGAAGCTGCAAACAAATGCCAGGACTTAGTCCAATTCTTCCATGATAAAATAACAAAAATCATGACACAATTTCACACAACCCCATCTTCATCATCACCAAACACACACAAGACCCACACATTAGCAACACAAGCAACCAAGAACTCCTTTGAGGACACTACCCCCTCTGAAATTGAATCGTGTCTAAGAAAAATGAGGCCATCCTCACACCCATACAACACAATACCACTAAACTCCTCCTCGCCATCCCCAGCACTATATCCCATCCATTAGCCCAAATTATTTATTATTTATTTATTTATTTATTTAAGGGTTTATATACCGGAGGTTCCTGTATAATATACATATCACCCCGGTTTACAATGAACAGTAACTATCGCTTCAAGTTAGCGGTTTACAATGAACATGGTTAATCCAAATAACAGGAAAATATATTTATAACAGGATAATAACAGGAGAGATATATTATAAATATATCTCTCACCCAGGGTCAAGTCCCCTCGGCTTTAAAGCAAGCAGTGATCAAACCCATTCTTAAAAACTCTAAACCCAAATGAACCTACAAACTACCACCCAGTCTTCAACCTACCTTTCATATCAAAAGTTATGGAAAAAATAGTCAACCTCCAGCTTACGGAATACCTAGAAAGCAACAATATCCTATCCAATTCACAATATGGTTTCCGTAAATTCTTCAACACTGAAACCCTCCTCTTATCACTATCCGACCACCTACTCAAAGGATTAGATAAAGGTCACTCATTCATACTCGCACTTCTAGATATATCAGTGGCCTTCGACACCATTAATCACGATGTACTACTCGATCGGTATCACAGGAACCCCCCTCCGCTGGTTCACCTCTTACCTAAAAAACAGACAATACAAAGTCAGAATAGGTAACCAAGAATCCAAGGCTTTCAATCTACTACAAGGAGTCCCCCAAGGCTCCTCTTTCTTCAACCTTGTTCAACATTTACCTCCTGCCCCTCTGCAACCTCCTCTCAGACCTCGGCCTCAAACACTACATATACACTTTTTCACATAGATGTATAAGACTTTTCCAATCTATATAAAGTTGACCGTAGTGCCTCTTTGCCAAGTGCTCACTCTACGATGTTTTAGTTCTTAATCTCTCCGGTGGCCCCTTTTTGCCATTGGTCCTTCCCCCCCCTGCCTTGCTTTCTTCCTGCTCCTTCCTCCTCCTCCTCCTCCTTCTAACTGCCTCCCCCTTCCCCCCCCCCCCACCCTGGTTTTATGTATTTTCCTCCTTTCTGTTACATTGTAAACCGGCATGATGTACCCACGAATGTAGGTATATTTAAAAGCTTAGTAATAAATAATAATAAATAAATATACGCAGACGACATACAAATCGTCATCCCAATCACAGACTCACTACCTAAAGCCATCAAAACATGGGAAGCCTCTCTTGCAGCCATCAGCAACTTCCTCTCAAGTCTCAAACTTGCACTCAACACCGCAAAAAACAGAAACCTTAATAATAACTCCTCCACACAACCATCTCATCTTTAATCAACACAACACTCCCCTAAATTCAATTCTTACATCTCAACACGCAAAGAATCTAGGAATCATCATAGACTATCAACTCAACCACAAAAAATTAATTAACAACACTCTCAAAGGATGCTACTTCAAGCTGCAAACCCTAAAAAACTGAAACCACTATTACATTTCAACGACTTCTAGACAATACTTCAGTACACAATATTCACAAAAATAGACTACTGCAACTCGCTACTCCTTGGCCTTCCAAAAAACACCATCTCCCCCCTCCAATTGCTGCAGAACGCAGTTGCACGCATCCTCACCAACACTCGTAGGAACGAACACATAACCCCAATCCTCAAAGAACTACACTGGTTACCTATCCAACGGTACATATAGTACAAAACCCTCACAATAATACACAAATCCCTACACAACACAGATATAAACTGGCCCCCATAGCACCAGGCAAAGAAGTGGCGGAAATATTAAACAAATACTTCAGTTCGGTGTTCACTAAAGAAGATCCTGGAGAAGGATTGTTACTGGTTGCAAGACCGTAGAAGTAAATGGGCTAGACACAACTCCTTTTACAGAAAAGTATGCATGTATTTATTTATTTACATGCTTTTAATATACCAACGTTCAGGACAACAGTCTTATCACACCGGTTTACATTAAAACTGAACCTGGGAAAGTTACAAATAACCAGACGAATAATCAGTATAATCAAACTAAGTTATAAATAACTGGTGGAGAGATCAAAAAACGAAAAACTTAAGTAAACCTAGTGAAGATACCTAGAGACAAGGTGATTAGAAATTAGCTCTGAGATTAACTTTGCTTAGTTTTTTCAGGGAGTGGGGGGGCTGTCAGGATAGAGGCTCTAAGGGGGGAGGGTGGGATAACTAAGAAGGGGGGAGAGGATAAGCATGGGTAGACATGGAGTGATAGGGATTTAGTTACATCGAATGTTAAATCAAAATGGCAGCCTAAATAGATTGATGGAAGCAAGTTACTGAATCTACTTCAAACAATCTGGGCCTCCTGATAAACTACGAGAAGTCAAACCTACAGCCTTCTCAAATCTTGCAGTTCCTCGGAGCTCATATCGACACTATTCAAGACAGAGCCTTCTTTCCGGAGCCTTGGGCGCTTGCTCTCATAGCACTTGCTCGTCACCTACAAAGGAGCACAACTGCCCCAGCCTGCCAAATCCTCACCATTCTGGGGCACATGGTAGATTCCATTTGTCATACCATATACATGACTACATATGCATCGTTTGCAATGGGGTCTGAAGACCCAATGGAGTCAGTTCTTCAGCCTCCTCTCCACTCCAGTCACACTAACGTCCAGCATGAAGGAAGACCTGCAGTGGTGGCTGACACCACCAGCGCTAACAGTGGGCTTGCCTTTATGGCCCCCTCGACATCATATAGTCCTCACCACAGATGCATCCCCTACAGGCTGAGGAGCCCACCTCACCCACCTACAGACTCGGACTGTGGTCCAAATGGGAAAGAACCCAACAAATAAACTTCCTAGAGCTTTGGGACATCAGGAATGCCCTTTGAACCTTTGAGCACACCCTCCGGGGTTGCACTGTCATGATCGATACAGACAAACAAGTCGCAATGTATTACATCAACAAAGAAGAAGGGTCAGGTTCCTGGAGCCTTTGCAGGGAAGCCATCTAGGTCATGGAATGGGCAAAGAGCAAAGCCATTATCCTACAAGCCACATACTTGCCCAGAATCAACAACTCCAGAGCAGACAAGCTGAGCAGAAATTTTCATCCCCATGAGTGGGAACTCCATCAGCAGGTGGCCAATCAGATCTTTTCCATTTGGGGTCTTCCCCACATCGACCTCTTCGCAACAGAACAGGAAAGTCGACCTGTTTTGCTCAGTGTACCCCAGCGCACACTGGCTGGCACAAGACGCATTCCTCGTAGATTGGAGAGAGGGCCTACTTTGTGTTCCCGCCAATACTTCTCATTTCCCGCACAGTCCAGAAGTGCATTGAAGACAATGTGGACTTGATACTCATTGCCCCAGCATGGACAAGGCAGCTGTGGTACAGCTACCTAGTACAGCTATCAATCCAGCAACTGATCCCCCTGGGCAGCAGCCCTCAACTGCTGGGGGATCTCTACTTCACCCACTTCATTCATTTCTGAATCTCACTGCATGGAGGTTGAAAGGATCGTATTCCAAAGCCTAAACATTTCTCCTCAACTTCAAGATATTCTGGTCTCCTCCAGAAAACCATCAACTAGGCTCAGTTACCAGCGAAAACGGTCACGCTATGCTTCCTGTGTTCGGCCGAGGGAACAGATCCATTCACCTGTCCATCAGAATGCTTCCTGGAATATCTCCATCTGCTTTACCGGGAGGGCCTTGCCACTGCCTCACTTCGAGTGCACCTCAGTGCCATAGCGGTTTACCACACTCCTCTCAATGGGGAACCTATCTCTTGTCACTCACTCGTCTCCAGGTTTATAAAAGGGGTCCTACGTCTACAGCCCTCGACTCAAAACCTCTAGTACTGTGGGATATAAACATAGTGTTACAGCAACTCATGCTACCACCCTTTGAACCATTGGACACCTGTTTATCCCAGGTACCTCTCCTGGAAAGTGCTCTTCTTGGTTGCCATCACTTCTGCAAGGCGCATCAGTGAACTACAAGCCTTAGTTCACTATCCACCTTACCTTGCGTTTTTTACCATGACAAAGTAATGCTGCGTACACATCCTAACTTCCTACCAAAGATGGTTTCTGCTTTCCACATCAACCAGACCATCACCCTCCCGACGTTCTACCCAAAACCTCATGCGAACGAGGGCAAGCGAGGACTCCGCTCATTAGACTGTAAGCGAGCTCTCGCCTAATATAAGAAGTGCACTCATTATGACCACAGAGCCTCCCAGCTCTTTTTCTCCTTCAACCCGAATGCCCCAGGGCTCCAGGTATCCAAAAGAACTCTATCGTCCTGGATCTCGAACTGTATTCAGTTCTACTACCAAAAGCGTTCAGAGACCCTATCCACCACACCCAAAGCGCACCAGGTCCGTGCGATGGCTGCTTAGATTGCTCATCTTCACGAAGTGCCTCTTCTGAACATTTGTAAAGCAGCCACCTGGTCCTCACTGCATACATTCACATCCCACTATTGTTTAGATAGACTGTGGAAGACGCACACATGGGTCAGGCACATCTCGAACACAGCACAGCAGCTCGTGAGAACTGTCTGCCTATGTTTTACTGTCTTGAGCGCATTACCTCACTGAATCATGGTCACATGATATGAACAATATGCGCTCAATACTGCAGCTGGGGACTTCCAGACAGCATGGCTAATTCATGCTGCTTATCTACAGAGTTACCAGGTTATCAACAAGGGCCCTGAACTTGGTGGTCAGTGAAACAGATAAGTATGGGGAAATAAGTGTGGGAGATTGCTGGGCAGACTGGATGGGCTGATTGGTTTTTTTCTGCTGTCGTTTCTATGTTTCTATCTATGGGAAAAGACCAAGTTTGCTTACCGTAAACTGTGTTTTCCATAGATAGCAGATGAATTAGCCATGCTGACCTGCCCGCCTCCCCGGACAGTTCCATCATTGCATCTTGACTTGCTTGGATACGGACTGAGGAGACTCTGGGAAACGCGGGAAGATACAAGCAGGAATGCCTCACTAAGTTCAGAGATCTTTGCGAGCTCCACCACTTAGTGGCATGGAGGACGTCCCAGACTGCATGTCTAATTCATCTGCTATCTATGGAAAACACCGTTTACGGTAAGCAAACTTGCTCTTACCTGTCTATAGTTTCCCGGATCACCCTTGGAGCACTTTTTAAATATTGATGTTACATTGGCCACCCTTCAGTCTTCAGGTACAGTGGTCAATTTTAATGATAGGTTACAAATGTTTACTAATAGATCTGAAATTTCATTTTTCAGTTCTTTTAGAACCCTGGGGTGTATACCATCTGGTCCAGGTGATTTTCTACTCTTCAATTTGTCAGTCTGGCCTACTACATCTTCCAGGGTCACTGTGATTTGGTTCATTTCATCTGAATCATCAACCTTAAACTGTTACCAGAACTGGTATCGCCCCAGCATCCTCATTAGTAAACACAGAAGCAAAGAATTCATTTAGTTTTTTTGCAACGGCCTTATCATCCCTAAGAGCCCCTTTTAACCCCTCGATCATCTTACGGTCTAACTGACTCCCTCGCAGGTTTCCTGCTTCGGATATATTTAAAAACATTTTTATCATGAGTTTTTGCCTCTGTGGCCACCTTCATTTCAAATACTGTCTTAGACTGTCTTATCAGTGTTTTACATTTAACTTGACAATTCTTATGCTTTTTCCTATTTTCTTCATATAGATTCTTCCAGTTTTTGAAGGTCATTTTTTTGGATAAAATAGCCTCTTTCACCTCTACTTTTAACCATGCTGGTAATTATTTGGCCTTCCTTCCACCTTTCTTAATGCATGGAATATATCTGGGCTGTGCTTCTAAGATTGTTTTTTTTTAAATTCTATTTTTTATCATTTTAACAATACACAGCAAGACAATTCTAACTATTTGAAAATAAAGATGCTATAATATCCAATTGAACTAAATTAATTCATGTAATATTACCAGAAACTGTGCATTTTCCCATTAAGTAACAAAAAGAACAGAGGGGTGAAAAACAAGGAGACTTTTTCAAGTAACATTTACATGTAATAGGCTTAATGTGAAAAAAGGCTATCCTTTCAATTATGGATCCTCAGACCTAGCATTATCAGAGGAGGTGATTATAATCCTCCTTGTGTTAATAAATGACTTCAACTGCTCGGGGGGGGGGGGAACCCATAACATTCTGTAGGGGACTTAACAATACACTTGCATGGATATCTCAAAATAAAAGAGAATCCCATTGAAACTATCTGAACTCTCAAAGTGAGGAATCTCCTGTCTTGCGTAGCACGTGCGAAGTCAGGATATATACGAATTTGTGAACCAAAATAGGAAACTTCTATAGACCTAAAATATCTTTTCATGACTTCGCTGACATCTTTTTCCGTTATAAACGATACCATTAGAGTATGGATTCCTCCAGAAACTGAGTCAAGTTTTCCAAAATCTCTGTTCGATTTTGTATAGTTGCTCTATCCTTAGCTGAAACAGGAAGGAAGAAAAACTTGCTTATGCAAGGGGTTGTCCCTTCCTCAAATTTTAAGATTTCCAGGAATTACTTCTTTAATGTAATATTAGGAGATTCTCCCACAATCTTAGGAAAAATTTGAAAACATAAGTTTAAATGTCTCGTGTGATTTTCCAGGTATTCCAATCTTCATAAGACACTATTTAGATCTTTTATCAGTTTTACATTGCAGTCCTGAGACCTGTAAATCTGTTTCCACTCTGTCCAGCCGTGTTTTCATTTCACTTAACTGAGCTTCATGGGGATCCAGCTTATTGTTATAGTCCCGCATAGAATTACCCAATGCAGCTACTAGGTCCCATTTGAAAATAGGGAAGCTGCAGTGACTCACCCATTTTTCCCACTGGTGATACTCCAGCTAGCATTGCCTTCCCCGGTTCATCCATGGCTCTGTCAAAAGCCTCCAGCTCCTTCCCCCTAGTTGGAGTTGACATAGGAGGCACTGAGGTCAGCCCTGCAGCTCCCGATGTTCCCAGGGCTTCCCGAGGCAGTGTCAGTGTCGCGGACTCTCCTCCTGTCTGGCCCCCTCCTGTCGGCGTCGCAGGAGCTGTCTCATTGCTCCGCGACTCAGCAGGAAGTCAGGGGAAGCTACGACCAAAGGAGAATGAGGATCCCAGAGGGCTGAAGGTGATCTGCTCCCTCAGCGATCCTCACAGTGGGGGCTTCTCCCCCCTGCACTGTAGCCTTCCCAGGTACGAAAGATGTATTTCCTGGCGTGTAGCCAGATGGACTCAGTACAAATGGGATAGTATCCGCGTGATAGCAGTTGGAGACGGATCTGACGTCAGCACGGGGTATATAGCCCCACAGGAAGCGTAGCTATTCAGTAATTTCCGTCTCCAAAGCAGTTTGGAGTGCCTGCACGCTAGTTGAGCGTGCTTTCCAAGACTACTTTAATTTTTCTCTTTTCTTATCATTCTAGATTCTACTTTGTTTTTCCTGTCTATTCAACTTTAGAGCCCCGCGCTCCTGCGGTAGATACCCAAGGGTTCCTCCCCCAGTTGAGCTCCCGGGGTGATTGCTGTGCTCCCCCGGCGGTGGAAGTCCTCGGTCCTGCCGAAGCGCGGCAGTGACACAGCCCCCGGGCGAGGTTCGGGTGAGGCATACGAGGCCCTCGGTCCCGGCGTGGACGAGGTAGCGGGTGCATATCCTCAATTGCGGCGGTGAGGTGGTCCCTCCCCCTGCAGCCGGAGACCGCCCGAGTTCCAGCCGGGAAGCGCCAAAGCTGGTAAGGAGTACATCTCTTCCTACGGGTCTCCGAAGCGCAGAGGATCGGCGGCGTGGCACGCTGTGGAGGACGCCATTTTGGGGCCTTGTTCAGGTACTCCGCGCCCGTAATTGGCACGGCTTTCTTCCTCCTTGTGCGTATTTGGCTTTGTTTCTGTGAATTGCTGAGTGCCTATTGAATGCCACTGAGCATGTATCGCTAGCCGCATATGGCTGAGAGCCTGTTGAATGCAAATTGAGCGTATATTGCTAACCGCTTATTGCTGAAAGCCTATTGAATGCCAATTGAGCGTATATTGCTAACCGCTTATTGCTGAAAGCCTATTGAAGGCCATTGAGCGTATACTGCTAACCGCTTATTGCTGAAAGCCTATCGAATGTCATAACGCATATATTGCTGCCTGCATATTGCTGAGTACCTATTGCATACCATTGCGCTGGTTTCTTGGCCGCCTATTGCTGGGCACACGTTGAGCGCCTGTTGTATTAAGCGCCTCTTGCTACCGCATACTATTATTGAGCGCCTGTTGTATTAAACTCCTCTTGCTACCGCATAATATTATTGTGCGCCTGTTGTATTAAGCGCCTCTTGCTGCCGCATACTATTATTGAGCGCCTGTTGTATTAAGCACCTCTTGCTGCCGCATATTATGGTTGTGCGCCTGTTGTGTTAAGCGCCTATTGCTGCCGCATATTAGTGTTCTTGCACGCCTGTTGTCTTCCACATTCAGTGCATATTGTTCAATGGATCAGAACACTGCAGCGTCTTCAGCGACGGCGCCGCCTGCTTCAGGCATTACAGCCCTTGGCCTCTGCTCTGCATGCCAGCTTAAGGCCACGCGCAGTGATGAGCCAGACTCCCTATGTGCCCAATGTGAGGAGGCCGTGCGACCCTCAGGCCAGGACCGGTCTCAGCCACGATTTGTCGACAGTTCCCCAGGTGCTACCCCGGATTTAGGGGGCAGTCTCGACCAATCAGGACTCCCGGGGGATCTTGTACCCCGGCAATTCGAGGCGGCTTCCATTTCCTGGGTGGATCTCTTTAAGGGGATTCATGCCTTCGTACAGATGCAAACGGCTTCCCGTCCAGGCCCTGCGGCTTCTGCTGTTCCCGTGGTCCCTGCAGTGGCTGCTGCTGCGGTAGCGGCTGCTGTTGTAACCGTCTCTTTTTAGTCAGTAAGGAGGCCCAGACAACTGATCCGTAAAGAAAAACTTTTATTGCCAGCAAGATGCAGCTAAGACAACGGCTTAGTACAACTGCATGCCACGCCCCCTTAGGAGCAAACCTTTATACACTTTACAGCTCTTATCTTTCACACATGCGTTCTGGTTTTGCTGAACAAACAATTTACAAATTGCTGAATAAGCAATAGCTAGCGTGGTCTTCAGGAGGTGTAGCTTATCATCAGACTATTGTTTCGTCATCTAATTGACAGGTTAGACATTTGCAGCGGCGTTCGTATTAATACAATACAAATTATAATTCCAAAATGGAGTTACGTTTCACTAAATGTTAGTGCGTGAGTACGTCAGTACGTTACTACGTATTAGGTTCCGTTTGCGTTGCAAATGTTAGTGAATCAAGATGGCTGTGCGTTTCACTGCGGGGATGATGAGACGAGAAGCGTCTCCGCGGTGCAGTCTTCAAGGGTTCATGGAATCGAACTCCTTCATTCCCCCCTTTGATACTTCAACGTTGTTGAAAGGTAGAAGTATCATTAATAGTTGTGGAGTAACTGAAATGAGAAGCAAAAATTAATACATAATAGGTGTAAGGTGGACCCTAAGAGGTTGCCAGGTCGTTGGTTCCTTCACGGGTTTGAGACGGATGGACCCTATTGGTGTCACCCCCCTTTGTAGCCCGGCTTACCCTAGCAACCATGTGGTCCACTGGGATCAGTTACAGTTTAGTGTCAAAGTAATCATTTTCGTCATCAGAATCAAATGTGGCATCAGAATCGGATGATTCTTCAGAAGTAGGTAAGGAGGAGATAGAGACATACTTATTGATCATCATGACATGAGCAGCTGCTCTGCGATCAGCTATGTTTTCAATCATGGATCGTAGATTTCTGAAAATGAGAGGTAAACAAAGAGGGAATAAAATGCAAGATAAAATAAAAAACAGCAGAGGGATAAGAATATCTTTCAGTCCTGGAATTGAAGTAAGCCAATTTGGTAAGGACCCCGTCCAGTCAAGGACACCGGTCCATGTCTGAACAGGAACGTGGGCCAGACGGATCATCCGATCAGTGATCTCTTCGATGACTTTACTCTTATCATCAATCTGTGAACAACAATTAGAGAGATTAAATTTCCCACACACACCTCCTTCTTGAGCTAGGAGGTAGTCTAAGGCCAAACGGTTTTGGTATACAGCTGTGATAATTTTTGTGTTCTGCTTAGCAAGGATATTGAGAGCCAGGGCCGAATCATTGGTCAGGAGTTCCAACACTGCTTGCAGTCGGATGATGCGGTTTAACATATAAATTGGAGTTCTATATCCATAAGAACCATCTTCAGCCCAAGTAGCAGGGCCATAGTATTGTACAATTCGTTCAGGAGGCCACTCCTGATCCGACCAATCTCCAATAGAAACTTTTGTAGCTCTACGACGCTTGCTTGGCTTCATAGGACTGTAGACAGGCACACCTAGGGTTTCTCCAGCGGTGATTGGTAAGAGGAAAAAACTTGGCCGAATGGTGGCCAAGAAACAGGTGCCGTACCAGTTGAGTGGTAACTGCTCATAAGCTCTTCGGCCACAAACAAAGTAGTATCCATCTGGAGCAGCGAAGAGGGTGGTGGGCACCCCAGCGGCAGTCCATGTTTTGTTTAAGGTTGATTCAGTCCACAAGGTTGTGGGCATAGTCAAATTCTCCGTTTGCCACCAAGTGAATTTGGTTATGTTTGCAGTGAGGACCCCTGTACATGGTGAATTGCCAACAGAAGTGGTGTAGATTCGGGAATGTTGTCGTGATATACATTGTCTGCCAATAACATCTGTTTGGAGAGCCCACTCGTATGGATGCGTCTTTCGTTTGTAAGATATAGTTGTGTTTAAGTGATCGAGGTCGGGTTGGAAGACCTCCTTGGCTTCCCACGGCCATTGCTCTCCTGTGTGTGTACCTCCGCAGACAAAACAATTCTTAACTTCGAGAGAGAGATCTATGTTCTCCGCCAGATTCACAAACATATTCTTTGCTTGATTTGAAAAGGCATGCTTCTTCAATTCTTCTGATGCGTGGGATATTTCATCAAAGAAGGATTGGTAACCAACCACAGTGGTCTGATGAATAACTGGGCGAGGCTTGTCTCTACGCTGGGTGATCGTGATGTAGGTCATTGGGTCTTTTCCAGTTCCGTCGATGCCAAATCCCCAAGTATCTTGCCAGGGGGAACCTTCACCTCGTATGGGCCATTGTATGGACACAATATTACCAGTCACTGCCGTCAATCTGCCAATGCCGTGGCAGCCATGATAGCCTCCTCCTGTGTAGTCACACACTAGAGCCCAACCCGACAAAATCAGGTCTCCCTGACACGGTATCCAACCGGATGGATTGGCGGCTCGGTTGTACGGGCAAAGGTACTTGTGGTTATGAACATAGGAGTTTTTCCAGGCTTGAGACCCGCAATGAAGTGCATTTGGATGTTTATCAATTGCTTCGCATGCGTCAAATGTGATGGTAACGGTTGACCCACTTCCCATGAGGATTTTTGTTGAGTTGATGTAATATAGGATTCCCTTGCCTTCGGGAATTATAGTGGAAGTATAGCTCTTTGGCAATCCAGCAGTTAGGGTGATGTTGTAGTACTTTGGAGTTGTTGGCGTGTGACAAATGACTTTGTCACCCTCTAGACACCGGTGGAAAGACTGATATCCTTGAGTAGTATTTAATGCGCATGCAGGTTGCGTTGCACAAGAAGTGGGTGGCTGAGATTGGTGTATGATGGTAGAGACAACCTGGAATCCATCTGGAGTTGTGGTATGGATTAATTTGATGCATTCTGAGCAATTTTTGCTTAGTGGTAAAATAAGTGAAGTAGTTGAGGAGCAGGAGATCAGTAGAATAACTTGTAGAAGACTGTGTCTCATGGCAGGAGAGATTTAGTAAGCACCTTATGCGTTGCCTTGTTAGTAGTTCAGTTGATTGATTCTGAAAGGAAGAAAAATGTATATGTTAGTACCGTTGTGGCAAAGTACTAGAGTCAAAGTCATTTACCCCGGACTAATTTGCTGTCTGTAGTGGGTGAACTTTAACTTGTTGTCCCCTATCCTGGAGACCTGCCAACTGGAGGCAGCAGGTTTCAAGCGGGTCCAGTGAATCCATGAAGGGCATCCAGAGACCTTGACAGCAGTAGGAGTAGTTAATAGCACTGTGTATGGACCCTTCCATCGTGGTTTGAGGAAATCTGATTCATCCCAGTCCTTCACCCATACAGAATTTCCAATTTGAAATGGATGGGTCGGGGTTAGCAAGACAATTGGTTCAATGTCACAGGTGTAATTCTGGATGGCAATGACTGTGTTGTATAGCCCTTTGAGCTGGTTGTTAAGGGACAATTCCCCTTGTATCTGTAGTGATTCAGGAAAAGAAGGAAGAAGTGGAGGTCTTGCATACATCATTTCATATGGGGTAAGACCGGACCTTTTTGGACTACACCGTACATGCAGCAAGGCTAAGGGTAGGATATCTGGCCATTTAGTCTTTGTCTCTTGGCATAGTTTAGCTATCTGATTTTTCAAAGTTCTATTAGCTCGTTCAACAGCTCCACTACTTTGTGGTCGCCATGCGCAGTGCAGATGCCATTTGATACCCAGAATTCGACTCAGCTGTTGGATAACTTCACTGGTGAAAGCTGGTCCATTGTCAGAGTTTATCTGCCTTGGTAATCCGTAGCGTGGTAAGATTTGGTGAAGTAGCAGAGACACAACTTCTTTAGCAGTCTCAGTTCGTGTCGGTGTGGCTTCGATCCATCCAGTATAGGTACAGACAGCCACCAACATTGCTTTATATCCTTTAGATGGAGTCATGTGAGTAAAGTCGATTTGGCAAACTTGAAATGGTGTAGTCCCTCTTAGAATATGTCCAGGTATAGGACCAGGTCCGGTTCTAGGATTATTTTTCGCACATGTGATACACTGACTGATAGCATGCTTTGTTAATTGTACGATTTTATTGATGTAGTACGTTTTTCCCAACAGTTTTATTAATGCATCTCGACCAAGATGGGTTTTGTTGTGGGCTTCCTTGACAATAGTCCAAGCTAATGCTTCAGGTATCCATATTTTGTTATCTTGCAGTATCCACCAGCCATCACGGTTGTGGAACTTCTCAGTCTGTGCCCACTCATTCTCTTCCGTTGAATAGGTAGGAGTTTCTGTTGGGAATTGTAGAAGTGGATAGGTTGTAGCTGAGGTGTATGGTATATGGGCACGGGCTGCTTCTTTCGCTGTTTTGTCTGCCCATTGGTTCCCTTTTGCCACGGGATCTGATTTTCCTGTGTGGGCTTTACAATGCATAACAGCTACCTTTTGTGGTGCCCACACGGCATCTAGCAATTGATGTATTTCGGATGCATTGGCCAATTGCTTTCCTTCGGCGGTGAGGAATCCTCGCTCTTTGTATAGGGCTCCATGTACTTGGATGGTGAGGAAAGCATATTTGGAATCTGTATAAATATTCACAGTCTGTCCTTCTGCCAATTGCAGAGCTCGAGTGAGAGCGATTAGTTCAGCTTTTTGTGCTGAGGTCCCGGGAGGTAGGGACTCAGCTTCAATGATGTCATCTTCAGAGACAACAGCATAACCAGCGACCCGAATTCCGTCAATTACTTGGCTACTTCCATCAGTAAATAGAGTCCACGCTCCCTGCCAAGGTTGATCCCTCAGGTCGGGTCTACTGGAATGTATGGTGGTCATGACTTCCTCACAGTTATGGGAGATTGGTTCAGGGGCCGGCATAAGAGTGGCCGGGTTCAAGTTTTTACTGTCTTGTATTTGAATTTCAGGCGTTTCACATAGCAAAGCTTGGTATTTTACAAGACGTGAGTTAGTCATCCACTTTGGTCCATGCGTTTCTAGCAATCCTTGAATGGTGTGAGGAGTTGTTACGTTCAGAGTTTGACCAAAAGTTAATTTGACTGCTTCTGGAATGAGTAAGCATGCAGCCGCACTGCTTCGAAGACAACCTGGCCATCCTTTTGCAACATTGTCCATTCCTTTTGACAGATATGCAACAGGTCGTTCCCATGAGCCTAGAGTTTGAGTCAATACCCCAATGGCCATTCCTTTCTTTTCATCGACGTATAGATGAAATGGTTTCATTACATCTGGCAACCCTAGGGCAGGGGGTTCAATCAAGGCATCTTTTAGTTGTTGTAAACTTGTCAATTCATGGGTTTCCCACTGAAAAGTCTGAGATTCCGCCTCCTTTCCCCGCAACTTGTCGTACAGGGACTGGGCAATGACAGCGTAGTTAGCAATCCACAGTCTACAGTATCCTGCAGCTCCAAGGAACGCTCGGAGCTCCTTCTTGCAAGTGGGTACAGGTTGACCTCGTATTGAACTGGTGCGGGATATTCCAAGACAGCGGGTACCTTCCCGGATTTGGAATCCCAAGTATTCTACTTCCAATTCACAAATTTGCGCCTTCTTTTTACTTGCACGGTATCCTTTTGAGTACAACGTCTTTAACAAGTGGAGTGTGGCTATAGCACATTCGTGATACGTGTCACGAAACAACAGAAGGTCATCCACATACTGTATGACTGGCCCATACGTGACTTGGTACATCTTCAAGTCTTTTGCCAGTTGCTCCCCGAACATCGTGGGTGAGTGCTTAAATCCTTGCGGTAAGCGAGTCCATGTGTACTGCTGCTTGATTCCAGTTTGTGCATTTTCCCATGTGAAGGCAAAGATCTTCTGGCATTCTTCTGCTACTGGAACGGAGAAGAAAGCATCTTTGAGGTCAATGACACTGTACCACTTGGATGTAGGGGAAACTTGAGCCAAGATTGAGTATGGATTTGGTACGAGGGCTACTAGATCTGCTACTTGATTGTTCACTTTCCGTAAATCTTGTACAGGTCGGTAGTCAGAAGAACCGGGTTTCTTTACGGGCAGCAGAGGGGTGTTCCAAGCAGATCGGATTCGCCTGAGAATACCCAAATCATACAGTCTTTGCAGATGTATCTGGATTCCTTGCCTGGCCATATATGGAATGGGGTATTGAGGTTGATTAATCACCTGTGCATTCTGTTTCATCTCTATCCATATGGGGGTAGCGTCGATGGCTACTCCTCCTGGATTTTGCTCGGACCATACTTTGGGCACGCTATCCATTAGCTGTCTTCGTTGTTCGTTCAGAGGAGTATTCACTTCATATCGATGTTGGGTGATTTGTTCGACAACGGGGAGATGTAGCCTCCATTCCTCTTGGAGTGGACAAATGAGAGAGACTGGATTATCGGCAAAGGATGCCTTGATTTCACCGGTGGGTTCAAATTGCAGGGTGGCTCTTAATTTACACAGGAGGTCTCTCCCTATCAGTGGTACTGGGCACCCTGGCACGTAAAGGAATTGATGGGACACTAATTGTCCTCCTACTGTAACCTGCCGTTTCTGGAGGAAGGGAGCGATTAGTGGTTTTCCAGAGGCTCCAACTATGGAGATATTTTTCGACGTAGGTATAGTGATGGCTGTGGTCATCACGGATCTTTGTGCCCCCGTGTCTAGCAATCCCTTAAATGTTTCAGCCCCAACTTTTATTTCCACCAGGGGGTCAATGGGAAGTGCTCCCCTGTCTAGTCATGCTTCACTATCTTCGCCGGAAGTTTCGCCTACGGTCATCTGCCATCCTGTTTCCTTAAGTTTGGACGGAGTATCTCCTTCCTGCTTTGCTTGCAGGGACTCCGGACACTCAGCTTTCCAATGTCCTTCTTGTTTACAATATGCACATTGATTGGTTCCCAATGGCATTCTTCCGCCTCTAAACGATCCTCCTCTATTAGCTCGTCCTCTTGGCGGCCCTCTAGAGGGCGATCTGCCCCTTCCTCGGGGTCCGGGATACCCGTGATATTGCTTGGACGGGTTCCCAAAATTAGTTTCTTCCAACGCTGCGGCTAACAAACTGACACTTTCTCTTAACTTTCTAGTTTCTTTCTTTTCCTTCCTGTCTCCATCCGGTTCTCGGTTTACATAGACTTTATCGGCCATGGCTTTTAATTGGCTAATATTCATTCCCTCGAACCCTTCCTGTTTTTGCAACTTCCGGCGAATGTCTGGGTAGGACTGCCCAACGAAGCTCATCACTATAATGGGTTGATACTTGGGGTCCTCTGGATCAAATGGGCTGTATTGGCGATATGTATCCATTAATCGCTCCAAAAAGTTTCCAGGGGACTAGTCTTTCTTCTGCAGCACGTCTTGGATTTTACCCATGTTTACAATTTTCTGCTTTCCTTTCCTTAAAGCTTCAAGAAACGCGGTCTGATAGGCGGTGATTCGCTCCCGCCCTGCCGCGGTCTGGAAATCCCAGTTGGGATCTGCAGTCGGGGCTAAGTCTCTCACTACGTCTTCGGGACGTCCATCTGACCCGGCTCCTAATCGGGCTGCCTCTTCCATATTTAATTGTATCTGTCGGCGTTCTTCAGCGGTAAAAAGAATGGAGGCTAGATGCCGAACGTCAGCCCAGTTGGGGTTGTGGGCTGCAAAAATGCCCCGTAAAAAGTCTATCATCTGTTCTGGTTTTTCAGCGTATGATGGCCCAAGCTGTTTCCAATTGAAAAGATCGCTGGATGTAAAAGGTATGTAGGTAAATAATAATTTTATCAGCAGAACCAGAGGTCACGAGCTGAGGCTCCAAGGAGGAAGACTAAGAACCAATGTCAGGAAGAATTTCTTCACGGAGAGAGTGGTGGATGCCTGGAATGCCCTTCCGGAGGAAGTGGTGAAGTCCAAAACTGTGAAGCACTTCAAAGGGGCATGGGATAAATATTGTGGATCCATCAGGTCCAGAGGACGCATATAAAGAGCAGGTAGTAAAATACTGCACGGAGCGGCAGTAGCCACAGAGGCATTCACGGAGCGGGATGCCAGTGGCCAGTGGTAGGTGTCCACCTTCATGGAGCGGAAGGATGTAGGGCTGTCATCTCCCAATTAAATAAAAAACAAAAACAAAAAACAAAACAGGGATGGGATCCATCAGGTCTAGAGGACACATATAAAGAGCAGGTAGTAAAATACTGCACGGAGCGGCAGTAGCCACAGAGGCATTCACGGAGCGGGATGCCAGTGGCCAGTGGTAGGTGTCCATATAAAGAGCAGGTAGTAAAATACTGCACAGAGCGGCAGTAGCCACAGAGGCATTCACGGAGCGGGATGCCAGTGGCCAGTGGTAGGTGTCCACCTTCACGGAGCGGAAGGATGGAGGGCTGTCATCTCCCAATTAAATAAATAATAAAAAAACCCAGGGATGGGATCCATCAGTTCTAGAGGACGCATATAAAGAGCAGGTAGTAAAACACTGCATGGAGCGGCAGTAGCCACAGAGGCATTAACGGAGCGGGATGCCAGTGGCCGGTGGTAGGTGTCCACCTTCACAGAGTAGAAGGATGAAGGGCATCCATCTCCCAATTAAAAAAAGAAAAGAAAAAAAGAAAAAAAAACAGGGATGGGTTCATGGGCTTATAGGTATTGCCAATTATTAGGCTTTTCAATATTTGATGATAGTTAATGTGACTTTCAAGGCATTCTTCGCTTTCGGTGCATGTCCGGCATGACTCCTTGCTTCAATGACAGGGGAAAAGAAAAACTGATACTTCACACATTTCCAGCATTGCCCTCTGCTTCATGGCAGAGAGCTATGCTGCCGCTTACCCAACTAATCAAGCTTAATATTTCACTTGGAGGCGGCTCCGGCACTGCTCTCTACATTGGTGGTGGGGGTGAAAAGGGAATTGGAACATAAGATTACTGGGAGCCAAGAGAAACAGTTAAGTATGAGAACAAATGTGTGGGGCTTGCTGGGCAGACTGGATGGACCGGTTGGTCTTCTTCTGCCGTCATTTCTATGTTTCTATGTTTCTATGTAGTGCGATGTTCGTTTTCTTCAGTCGGGACTACAGGAACTACAGTTGATGTTTCTCTAATTGGTAATTGCAAACTTGCTGCGGCTTGGGTTTTACTGCGAGTTCCGTCGGCCACGGACGGCTCGCTGCCGCTTTCTACCTTCGCGGTTGCCGCTTCAGGTTGTTCTTCATGAGCCGGTGCGATTCTAGGATCAGCTTGCGCATTGAAGGGGGCTTGAGGGTTTGGTGGCGTAGGATATGTGAGGGGACAACTAGGGGCATATGGTGGCGGCAAGATATTTTCAGCGTCGGGCAGTGCTGCGGGCGGCAGGGGTTTAATTTTTTTTTCTGGAGTCCGTGAACTCCCTTGCACTACAAATATGGCCGCCGCAGATGACGCATGCTCTTTAGGTTCCAATATGGCCGCCTTTCCCCTTCTCTTCCGGATTGAGGACTTCCGGTCCTCCATCTTGCGTACTTGAGTTATCATTACAAGGGCGGCTCCCTCTACTAGCTTTTTTGCCCACGTCGGAGGATTTTCAATAACTGCAATCCAAGCGGTTATGTACGGTATATCCTCAGGGCAGCCCGGATTCCCCTCTCATATGACTATTTTCTGGACCCTTGTGGCCGTTTGGAAATCGAAAGTTCCTACCGGAGGCCAATTTACACACAAACTGGGCCACCTATGGGTGCATCGTTGAATCATTCCGGGCTTTGTACATTTATGTCTATCGAACACTTCACTATAGTGTTCCGTCATGACTTTTAATGGAGTCGAGCCGCCCCCTCCCATCAGGATAGAATTCACAGACAAAGGAGGGAAGGGAAGACGGATAGGTAAGGGGTCCGTATCCGTCAGACACAAAAAGGGTCACAATCGCCCCGACTAGGACGCGGTCAGCCCGGCCTAGAACTGCGAGGCCATTCACTCTCTTTCACACAACAAGAAACCTATTCCCACTAGCATATGCTTCACTTGTACTTTTTCCTGTTCATGCGCGTGGTCTTCGGAACGGGGTTCCTGCTAACACACTGCGTGGGGTGTGATCAAAGCCCCCTCGGTCCGCCGGGGATGGACCGGTTATTTCCTTAGCTAGCTATTCTTCACTTATTTCCATGTACCCATAATACTCGCCTGCAGGGGTCTTCCGATCGTCGTGAAAGCCTTCTTCCCGAATCATCAACCCAGAGGTCCCAGCAGAATTTCTGTGGAACGGTCCCCTCAGAAACCTGATCGCTGAACTCAGCGGTGGCCACTCACCAGGTACGTCTGGGGGATCGCTCCGCCACCAAACTACCGGACCTTCTGGAGAGCTAAAATAGCGTCTCCGGTACCTCCTGGCTGGCTCGCCAATGTAACCGTCTCTTTTTAGTCAGTAAGGAGGCCCAGACAACTGATCCGTAAAGAAAAACTTTTATTGCCAGCAAGATGCAGCTAAGACAACGGCTTAGTACAACTGCATGCCACGCCCCCTTAGGAGCAAACCTTTATACACTTTACAGCTCTTATCTTTCACACATGCGTTCTGGTTTTGCTGAACAAACAATTTACAAATTGCTGAATAAGCAATAGCTAGCGTGGTCTTCAGGAGGTGTAGCTTATCATCAGACTATTGTTTCGTCATCTAATTGACAGGTTAGACATTTGCAGCGGCGTTCGTATTAATACAATACAAATTATAATTCCAAAATGGAGTTACGTTTCACTAAATGTTAGTGCGTGAGTACGTCAGTACGTTACTACGTATTAGGTTCCGTTTGCGTTGCAAATGTTAGTGAATCAAGATGGCTGTGCGTTTCACTGCGGGGATGATGAGACGAGAAGCGTCTCCGCGGTGCAGTCTTCAAGGGTTCATGGAATCGAACTCCTTCACTGTGGCTGCTGCTGCGGTGGCGGCTCCTGCGGATCCTGTTCCTGGTCCCTCGCACTCTTATCGTGAGCGGGACCTCCCGCTGCTGGATAGTCCAGATCAATCAGACCAGGAGGTTTCACCGGATGAGTCTGAGCTCCCGGACGAGGGGGACCTCCCCCCAGGGATTGCGCCATATAGAAACCATGAGGTGGTTCTTCCCTAAGGAGGATCTCTCCGACTTGGTGTCTCAGTGCCTGGCGGAGTTGGATATTACAGGTCCCAGCGCTTCGATACCCTCTGCGCAGAACCCCCTGCTGGAAGGTCTTCGCCCTACAGCCCGCCACTTTCCATTCTTGCAAGCGGCACAACAACTGATCGATTTGGAATGGGCCGCACTGGCGGCTTCCTTTAAAGGGGGCCGGGCCCTGAGGAGAAATGTATCCATTGGCACCGGCTCTCCAGGACCTGCTGGCGTGCCCTCAGGTGGACGCCTTGATTAGCGCTGTGGTCAAGCGCACTACCATTCCTGTGGAAGGGGGGACAGCCCTCAAGGAGCCTCATGACGGGCGAATGGACGCCATTCTCAAACAGAATTTTGAGGTAGCAGCTCTATCATTGCGGATTGCGTCCTGCTGCACAGTGGTGACACGTGCTTGTTTGTCACAAGTCAGAAACAACGCTCCGGCGCCTGACATGGAGTCCGCTCTTTCATTTCTTACGGATGCGGCATCAGATTTGGTCCGGACAACAGCTAAGGGGATTTCATCCTCCGTAGCCGCCAGGAGGCAGCTCTGGATTCGGAAATGGTCAGCTGACGCGCCTTCAAAGACGCGCCTCACCAGATTGCCCTTTAAGGGCTCCTTGCTGTTTGGCAGTGACCTTGATAGACTGGCCAGTACTTGGGGTGCCTCTCCAGTGCCTAGACTACCGGAAGATCGGTCCAGAAGGGGCCAGCGCACCTTTCCAAGGCCCTCCAGGGGCAGGAGTTCACAGCGTTTTGTTCCTTACAGGGGTCGATATCAGGCACCACGTTCTCAGGCCAGGAATCAGTCCTTTCGGACCAGGCAGCGCAAGAGGGGGGCTGGTCCGGGCTCGGGGCCTGGCCGCACTTCACAATGAGAATTCGCCGATTCATCTGGGGGATGGAGCCATAGGGGGCAGGTTGACCCTCTTCTACCCCAGATGGGTCGAGATCACGTCGGACCAGTGGGTCCTCGCCGTTATCCGGGACGGATATTATCTGGACTTTCATCATCTCCCTCCGGACAAGTTTGTGGAATCTTCATGTCCCATACACAAGAAGGCAGCATTGGAAGCTACCCTGGCGAGGCTCCTGTCCTTGAAAGCCATCATCCCAGTACCTGCCTGGGAAGTGAATTCTGGACACTATTCCATTTATTTCATGGTACCCAAGAAAGGGGGCACTTTTCGGCCTGTGCTGGACCTCGTCGGTCAAT
The DNA here is from genome assembly GCF_901001135.1 of Rhinatrema bivittatum. NCBI lineage: Eukaryota > Metazoa > Chordata > Amphibia > Gymnophiona > Rhinatrematidae > Rhinatrema > Rhinatrema bivittatum. The sequence continues at coordinate 82,646,477 of NC_042618.1, read as the reverse complement.
CGCTACTTACGGGTCCCGAGGTTTCGCATGGAGACTCTGCGCTCCGTCAAGGCCGCAGTACAGCCAGGAGAATTCCTCATGGCATTAGACCTGTCAGAGGCATACCTGCATATCCCGATCCATCCGGATCATCAGCGCTACCTACGCTTCAAGGTTCTGGGTCGCCACTTCCAGTTCCGGGCTCTGCCCTTCGGGTTGGCCACGTCACCACAGACATTCACCAAGGTGGTAGTAGTGGTAGCGGCGGCACTCAGGCGGGAAGGAATTCTGGTCCATCCCTACCTAGACGACTGGCTGATCAGGGCGAAATCCCGAGAGGAGAGCCTTCGGACAACCGACAGAGTGATCGCCCTTTTGGAAAGCTTGGGCTGGGTAATCAACCTCAGCAAGAGCTGCCTACAGCCTTCCCAGTCACTGGAATACCTGGGAGTACAGTTCGACACCCGGGCAGACACGGTCAGTCTCACTACCAAGAGACAGTTGAAACTCCGGCAACGTATCCAGTATCTGATGGGAGCCAGTCGGCCCATGGCCTGGGATTATCTGCAGGTTCTTGGTCTCATGGCATCCACCCTGGAAGTGGTGCCCTGGGCGAGGGCCCATATGAGACCTCTACAACACTCCCTGCTCTCTCGCTGGAGCCCCAGCCTTCGGAACTATTCTACGCGCCTTCCTCTACCAGCCAGTGTGCGGGCCCAGTTGCGGTGGTGGTTGCAGTCCAACCACATGAACAGGGGGTCGAAGATGTCCTCACCCACGTGGACCTTGCTCACCACGGATGCCAGCCTGAGCAGCTGGGGAGCTCACTGCGAGGAACTCACCGCGCAAGGGCGGTGGAACAGAGAGGAGTCCACGTGGAACATCAACCGCCTAGAGGCCCGGGCAGTCCGATTGGCATGCCTTCGATTTGCTCGCAGACTGAAGAACAGAGCCGTCAGAGTGATGTCCTACAATGCCACCACGGTGGCCTACATCAATCGTCAGGGCGGAACCAGAAGTCGACGGGTGTCTCTGGAGATCGCCCCACTGATGACTTGGGCAGAGGCGAATCTTCAGGACATCTCCGCCGTCCACATTGCCGGGAAGGACAATACCACGGCAGACTTCCTCAGCAGAGAAAGCCTAAATCCGGGAGAGTGGCAGCTGTCACCCACAGCCTTCCAGGTGATTGTGGATCATTGGGGGATTCCGGACATGGATTTACTGGCGGACAAGTCCAGTGCTCAAGTGCCCAGATACTTCAGCCGCAAGCGCGACCCGTTTTCACACGGAATCGATGCCCTGGTTCAGCCATGGCCTCCAGGGACTCTACTGTATGCCTTTCCTCCGTGGCCTCTGCTAGGCGCTATCATCCACAAGATTCAGAGACACCGGGGCCTAGTTCTTCTAGTGGCGCCAGACTGGCCAAGAAGACCCTGGTACGCGGACATGAGAAGACTACTGGCAGGGGAGCCTCTTCCCCTGCCTCCTCTCCGGGACCTTCTACGTCAAAGTCCCATTCTTCACGAGGATCCAGCTCAATTCTCTCTTACGGTATGGCCCTTGAGAGGGCTAGATTGAAGAAAAGAGGTTACTCTGAGCCCGTGATTGATACCCTCCTCCGAGCTCGCAAGTTTTCCACATCCCTCACATACATCCGGATCTGGAGAGTATTTGAAGCATGGTGCGATACTCATGGCACCAATCCACATATGCCTACAATCCCTAGGGTGTTGGATTTCCTGCAAGAGGGACTTCAGAAGGGTCTCTCCCTCAGCTCCATTAAGGTTCAAGTGGCTGCACTGTCGAGCTATGGTCCCAGGAGGGATGGCAAGACCATTGCCAGGCACCCAGATGTGGCTCGCTTCCTGCAAGGAGTCAAGCATATTCGTCCGCCACTGAAGTGGCCGGTGCCCTTATGGAACCTCAACCTTGTTTTGGATTTCCTCGCGGGATCCACCTTCCGACCCCTTCGGGGTCTGTCTCTCCGGTCGCTAACATTGAAGTTGGCATTCTTGCTGGCTATCTGTTCAGCACGCCGTGTTTCAGAGCTACAAGCACTGTCCTGCCGTGATCCCTTTCTCAGAATCACTCCGGAGGCTATCCATCTTCGCACGGTTCCCTCCTTTCTGCCTAAGGTGGTTTCACAGTTTCATCTTAACCAAACCATTTCCTTGCCTACCACGGCGGGTTTGAAGAAATCTGAAGAAGGGCGTTTATTACGCCATCTCGACATTGGCAGATTGCTGCCCAGATATTTGGAACTGACACAAGACCTACGAAAGACGACCATCTGTTCGTCCTGCACAGCGGGAAGAAGCAAGGTGAAGCGGCCTCTCGGCCCACCATCGCCCGCTGGATTAAAGAAGTTATCAGAGCAGCGTACGTAGAGGCTGGGAAGTCTCCGCCTCTACAGGTCAAGGCTCATTCTACCAGAGCACAAGCGGCATCCTGGGCGGAATCCAGGATGCTGTCGCCTGCGGAAATCTGTAAAGCGGCGACCTGGTCCTCCCCCCATACCTTTTCCAGGTTCTACCATCTGGATGTCCAGGCCAGGGAGGACTCCGCATTTGCAAGGGCGGTATTGCATGGTCCTCAGGCAGCCTCCCGCCCAGGCTGGGAGTAAAGCTTTTGTACATCCCATTTGTTCTGAGTCCATCTGGCTACACGCCAGGAAATGTTGAGATTACTTACCTGATAATCTCCTTTTCCTTAGTGTAGACAGATGGACTCAGCATCCCGCCCAGCTGCCTGCGTACATGGGTTTCCCCGATGCAAGGTAAGCCAAGTCATCTCTGGCTATGCGAGAGTACACTATACCAGGTGTCAACGCCTTCCGGTTGGGAATGCTGGCGGTCTCCAGCTACTATCAAGCGGTGAGGGGAATCCTGTTTTCACTTTTTCACTGAGCGTCAGTACACACATCTATAACAGCTTTTGCAAGGAAGATTACTGAATAGCTACGCTTCCTGTGGGGCTATATACCCCGTGCTGACGTCAGATCCGTCTCCAACTGCTAGCACGCGGATACTATCCCATTTTACTGAGTCCATCTGTCTACACTAAGGAAAAGGAGATTATCAGGTAGTAATCTCAGCAATAATGCGCTGAGCTGTTGGAGGGTCCGAGTCTGAGGGGTAGACTCGGACCTTCCCCTTTTCTGTTGGCAGGCATTTTCTTGGAAATCTTCCTAAAGGAACCGGCACAGCAAACCGAACGACCAGTTCACGCCACCATCTTGCCCTTTCCCATAAGATTGTATTTTTAAACGGTGTCCATGCCTGTTGTACACTTTTAACCTTTGCAGATGCATCTTTCAGTCTGGGTTTTTTTTTTTTTTTTAACTATTTTCTTAATTTATCAAAGTTTCCATTTTTGAAAGTTTAGGGTTAGAGCTGTAGATTTACTTATTGTTCCCTTTCCAGTCATTAGTTCAAATTTGATCATGTTATGATCACTGTTGCCAAGTGGTTCTCACAAAATTCTGTATTTCACTAAGAATTAGATCTTCTCTGATTTGTACACATCAATAAAAATACTTACTTACCGTAGAAAACTTGTGTGACATTTATGCCATCTAAGTAAAGAGGACCAGAGACCTATTTACATTTGGAGGTTTACACACGGCCCGGTTCCTTTTATATTGCAGTAACATATGAATATTCCCTGTGTTTTGCAGAGCATGCAAGTCCCTTCCTCAGATGTAACCAATACTGAAAGTTTGACATGCTTCTTATGTTGATCCAGTAAAGAATATCATAAACAGCAAAGAATCCAATGTAAAGAATGTAAGCATTTTATGTTGGTAGTTGACTTGTAATATACATTGATTTTTAGTATTGATCCAACTTGTATAAAAATGCTTCACCGTCTTCTGTGAAAATGTAGCCCCCCCCCTCCCCCGGCTCAGCCTCGTGGGAACGTGGAGCATGGTGTGTATTCTATGGATAGAATTGAAAAGCACTAGAAAATCTATCTCTAATGGGAAAGCATGGGACAAGCACAGGGGATCTGTGAGGGAGTAATAAAGATTGTAGAGATGGGCAGACTGAATAGGCCGTATAGACTCTCTGCTGTCACATTTCTGTGTTTCTACTTCCTTACTTTTTATTATTGAAAAAAAACATTAATGGAAATTTCCCCATGACTTGCAGTGGAATGCTTGGACATAAGAACATAAGAAATTGCCATGCTGGGACAGACCAAGGGTCCATCAAGCCCAGCATCCTGTTTCCAACAGAGGCCAAAAACCAGGCCACAAGAACCTGGCAATTACCCAAACACTAAGAAGATCCCATGCTACTGATGCAATTAATAGCAGTTGCTATTCCCTAAGTAAACTTGATTAATAGCCGTTAATGGACTTCTCCTCCAAGAACTTATCCAATCCTTTTTTGAACCCAGCTACACTAACTGCACTAACCACATCCTCTGGCAGCAAATTCCAGAGCTTTATTGTGCGTTGAGTGAAAAAGAATTTTCTCCGATTAGTCTTAAATGTGTTACTTGCTAACTTCATGGAATGCCCCCTAGTCCTTCTATTATCCGAAAGAGTAAATAACCGAGTCACATCTACTCGTTCAAGACCTCTCATGATCTTAAACACCTCTATCATATCCCCCCTCAGTCGTCTCTTCTCCAAGCTGAAAAGTCCTAACCTCTTTAGTCTTTCCTCATAGGGGAGTTGTTCCATCCCCTTTATCATTTTGGTTGCCCTTCTCTGTACCTTCTCCATCGCAATTATATCTTTTTTGAGATGCGGCGACCAGGAGAGTGGCGACCAGGAGAGTGGCTTCTACTCCGGGCACTTTATTGGCTGAAACTCCTGTATCCAATAAATGACTGCAGTTTTATGTGCAAAAGCCATGTAAAGTGTGTTCATATACTTGTTTCCCATTTTTGTAACAGTTTGACTTTCAGCATGCTCTAGCCTTATCACCACTAGCACTGTCGAGAGCAGTCTTCCATCTCTGTCCCTACCAGGAGCTTCCAGGAATAGTCACCTTCTCTGGTACAACCAAGTGCTTCCTTCATGCTGCACCTCTCTATTTTGTGTCATTCAATGAAAAATTCTTTGCAGGTTCTGGGAAATGCTCTGATGTGCCCAAACTGGGCTTGTTACCTTCCTTAGGCTGCAGTGGGGAGTTTTAGTAATGATGTGATGTTTCTCTTTTTTCTCTTTGGAGATGTTGCTGGCTTTCTGTGTGAGTTGTGCCCTGGATTCCCACAGCAATGAATGTATGAGATTCCATAGGAAATGCCTCTAATGATGACTCGGGAGCTTCATGAAATTGTGCTGTCCTCAGATGAGGAGGAGGAGGAAGAGGAAGAGGAAGAAGTTGAGGAAGAACATGTAGAGTAAGGAAAGCAAACAATTTTCCATTATTGGTCATTTACTGTTGCTGCCTCTTCACTCCCATTGCCATCTCCCTCCTATCTGTTTCTCATGCCCCACACCTCAGAGTTGCCTTTCTGCCCTCACTAAGGTTGTAGAGTGTTCCCAGGTTAGCAATGAAATGATGGTCCACCTGGAGCTTTTCAGTTGATTGTGTTCCATCACTTGCACTCATGTAGCTTAGCTACTCCCTGCTTGACCCTTTCCTGGGGCACTGTCTCTAAATGTGTTTGTTTTGCATATACCATTACAGGCTCACTTGTAAGTCAGGGTATGTTGGGTTGATTTCAATCTCTCAATTGTTTTTTTTTTTTTTAATACTCTTCTGAATTATTGCATTCTGCCAATGAGAGCTTATTTTTGGAATTTATAATGTGTAATGCAGGGGTGGACAATCAAGGTCTTTGAGGAGCATCAATTAGTTGTGTGTTTAGGACATTCCTAATGAATCTGCATGAGACACATTTGTATACAGTTGAAGCAATGTACATGCAAACCTATCACATACATATTCATTAGGGATATCCAGAAAACCTGACTGGTTAGTGTCCCTCGAGTACTGGACTTGCCTATCGTTGGTGTAATATGTACGACAATATATCAAGGTGCACATGGAAATTCTTTTTAATTAGGCCAGTGGTACCCAATACATTGGAATTATTTCTTTGTCTTTCTACCACATTTTCTTGGTCTCTGATTGCATCTTTTAATATTTGAGGATCTCTCTCAAACTCTGTCTGGTAGGTCCAGAGGGTGACTACTAAAATGATCAGTGGTCTTAATTCTAAAGCATATGGGGTCAGACTCAAAGATCTAAACTTTCCTAGCGTGTAGCCAAATGGACACAGGACCAATGGGTATTGTGCTCTCCTGATAGCAGATGGGAGACGGAGTCAGATTTCAAAGCTGACGTCAGCCTACATATACGCGTGCAGCGTGCTTAGCTCTTCAGCATTTCTCCGTCTCCATAGCAAATGCGGACACTATCCCAAACGAAAATAGTGTAACATTTACAAGAAAGAAGAAAGAAAATTTACCTTTAAGAAGAGAGCCCCGCTTCTCCTGTGGTGAAACCTAACGGTCCCTCCCCCAGTCGAGATTTTCCTGAGGTGATTTGATATCCCTCAGAGGTGAGCCTTAGTCCGCCAGCCGATTCCCGGCGAGGATGTAGGCCCCAGGGTGGCTGAAAGGCAGCGGGTGCGGATTTGAGAGCGGCGGTGAAGGTATTTCCCTCTCCCCTCACAGCTAGAGACCGTCCAGCACGCGACCGGTAAGCGCCGAGACCAGGTAAGGTAGAAACCTTTACTACTAAGTCTCTGGTCTCCAAGGCTCGAACAGCCGTACCATCCTTCCTCCGAGATTTAAATCAGGTTGAGCTGTCCTCCTTTGGGGCAGGCCCAGGTTCGGTGTGAGGGTCCACACATGTGGAGACCCTCCGGGGGAGGTGGGGTTTCGCCATCTTGCCTTTGGGATCATCTGCGCCATTTTCCCCCTCTGACTGACTGTATGCGCGGGGAAGGTTGGAGTCCCGAAGCGCCTAACTTAAGCACTTAACTACAATTTCCTAGCGTGTAGCAGATGGACTCAGAACAAATGGGTATAGTGTGCTCGTGCTAGCAGTTGGAGACGGATCTGACGTCAGCACGTAGTACATATACCCCTGCAGGAAGTGCAGACGCTCAGTAATTTCCGTCTCCAAAGCAGTTTGGAGCTCCCTCACGCTCGCTGAGCGTTCTTTCCAAATTCTAACGATTAAATTCTTAGAAGAATCCTACCTGAAGACGAGCCCCGCACTCCTGCGGTGATACCCTCGGGTCCCTCCCCCAGTTGAGTTTCCTGAGGTGATTTCCGTGGTCCCTCGGAGGTAAGAGCCTCGGTCCGGTGGCCGAATTGCGGCAGGGACCTAGCCCCCGAGTGAGAAGGGCTCGGGCGCGGCCTAGAGGCAGCAGGTGCACGTCCTCGAGCGCGGCGGTGACAGTAATCACCCTCTCCCCCCGCAGCAGGAGACCGCCCGGGTTGCAGCCGGGAAGCGCCGAAGATCAGGTAAGGCGTACATCTTTACTTTGGTCTCCGAAGAGCAAGGATTAGTGGGGTCTGCCTACGTGGCAGCCCGCCATTTTGCCTGCCTGCTCGGCCATCTGCCCTGGTTCGCCGCCTCTATCTACTGTTAAGACAACGGGCGCGTATGTTAGGCGCCCGAAAGTATTTGGGAGCACATTGATTGCATTGATAGGCGCACGCTGAGAGGCGCACATTGATAGGCGCACAGCTTTCGCGCATATTACAAGGCGCATACTTTCGGTTGGGAGCACACTGGCGCATACAGATAACAGACGCAATGGAGCGTATGAGAGCCCAGGCATCCACAGAGCCGGCACCTCCAGAATCAGGCATAAGAGCTCTAGGCCTCTGCTCAGCATGCCACCTCAGAGCCACACAGAGCGAGGAAGCAGACTCCCTATGTGCCCAATGTTAGGAGGCCCTGGGAATTCCAGGCCAGGGCCGGTCCCAGCCCAGATTAGTTGCCAGTTCCTCAGGGAACACCCCGGACCTAGCAGGCCGAGGTGAGCAGCCGGGGAACCCTACAGACCTGGTGCCCCTGAGGCTAGACTCTGCTTCGCTCTCCTGGGTGGAATTATTCAAGGGGATTCATGCCTTTGGCAAAATGCAGTCTGATTCCTGAACGGACCGATACGTACCAGATGACCCTGCCCCGGGACCCCCTAGACCTAGGCACGGCCACTCGCCACCCGGAAGCCCCACTTATGGGGATTCAGATTGCTCTGAGGAAGAAGGCGAGCTTCCCGAGCAGGGAGAACTTCCCTGGGGATAGAGCCGTATCGAACCATGAGACGCTTCCTTCTTAAGGAGGATCTCCCAGACCTGGTCTCTCAATGCCTGTCAGAGCTGGCTATCCCGGGTCAAGGCACCCTAGGGGAACCTAGAATGAACCCCCTGCTAGAGGGCCTTCGTCAAACGGCTCACCATTTTCCCCTCCTTCAAGCAGCACAGCAGCTAATCGATCTGGAGTGGAATGCGCCGGAGGCCTCATTCAAAGGGGGTCAGGCCTTGTCTAGCATGTACCCCCTGGACCCAGCAACCAAGGAGCTGCTGGCGTGCCCCAAGGTAGACGCCATAGTTTGCGCAATTGTGAAGCGCACCACCATTCCAGTGGAGGGAGGGGCGGCCCTCAAGGATACGCATGACCGGCGCCTGGACACCATTCTGAAACAAGCCTTCGAGGTGGCAGCCATGTCCCTACGTATCGTGACCTGCTGCACCGTGGTGACGCGTTCCTGTTTATCACAAGCCAGGAACACCACCCCAGGAGAAGAAATGGAATCAGCTCTCTCGTTCCTCACTGACGCTGCCTCCGACTTAGTTCGTACGGCAACCAAGGGAGTGTCATCCTCAGTGGCAGCCAGGAGACAGCTCTGGCTACGAAATTGGTCGGCCGACTCCTCCTCCAAAACGCACCTTACAAGAATGCCCTTTAAGGGATCCCTCCTGTTCGGCAGCGACCTCGAGAACCTGGCTAACAAATGGGGCACCTCTCCATTGCCCCGTCTACCAGAAGACAAGTCAAGGAGGAACCAGCGCCCTTTTCCTAGGCCATCCAGAGGCAGAAGCTCTCAACGCTTCAACCCCTACAGGACTCGCTACCAAGCACCTTGTTCTCAGGCAGGAACCAGTCCTTTCGGACCAGGCACAACAAGAGGGGAACTGGCTCGGGTTCGGGTCCCGGCCGCACCCCACAATGAGAATCGGCCGACCCATCTGAGGGAAGAAGCCATAGGGGGCAGGCTAACCCTATTCTACTGCAGATGGGTCGAGATTACTTTGGACCAGTGGGTCCTCGCCATCATCCGAGAAGGATATTACCTGGACTTCCTTCATCCCCCTCCGGACAAGTTTGTGGAATCTCCTTGTCTACCCCTCAAGAGGGCGGCACTGGAAGCTACCTTGCGGAGGCTCCTGTCCCTAAAAGCTATAATCCTAGTGCCTGCATGGGAGATAAATTCTGGGCATTATTCCATTTATTTCATCGTAACCAAGAAGGGGGGCACCTTCAGACCTGTCCTGGACCTCAAGTCAGTCAACCGGCACTTACGGGTCCCAGGATTCCGAATGGAATCTCTGCGGTCAGTCCGAAGTGCAATACAGCCAGGGGAGTATCTCACATCCCTGGATCTGTCAGAGGCCTACCTGCATATCCCAATCCATCAGGATCACCAGCGCTACTTAAGCTTCAAAGCCCTGAAACAACACTTTCAGTTCCGGGCTTTACGCTTCGGGTTAGCCACCGCGCCACGGACCTTTACCAAGGTAATAATAGTAGTGGCGGTGTCACTCAGGAAGGAAGGAATTCTCGTCCATCCCTACCTAGACGATTGGCTGATCAGGGCAAAGTCACCGGAGGAGAGCCACCGGGCAACCAACAGAGTTATTTCTCTTCTGGAAAGCCTAGGATGGGTAGTCAACATGAACAAGAGTTCCCTACAGCCTTCGCAGTCGCTGGAATACCTAGGAGTCCGATTCGACACCCAGGGAGACAGTCAGCCTGACCTCCAAGAGGAGATCAAAACTCCGGAATCACTTACAGACTCTGAGCACCACCCGGCCCACAGCTTGGGATTATCTACAGGTCCTCGGCCTAATGGCGTCCACTCTGGAAGTAGTGCCATGGGCACGGGCTCATATGAGACCGTTACAACGCGCCCTCCTATCTCGATGGAGCCCACGGTTACAGAACTACACCGTGCATCTACCTCTACTGGCCAGAGTACGGAATCAGTTACAGTGGTGGCTGCAGCCCGGCCACACGAGCCGGGGGTCAAAAATGTCCTCCCTAACCTTGACCCTGCTCACTATGGATGCCAGCCTGAGCGGCTGGGGAGCACACTGCGAAGAGCTAACCGCCCAAGGGCGGTGGAGCAGAGAAGAGTCGGGGTGGAACATCAACAGACTAGAGGCACAGGCGGTCAGGTTAGCCTGCCTGAGATTTGCACACAGACTTCGAAACAAGGCAGTCAGAGTGATGTCGGACAATGCCACCACGGTGGCATACATCAACCGACAGGGCGGAACCAGAAGCCAACAGGTATCCTTAGAAATAGCCCCCCGATGGCTTGGGCGGAAGCAAATCTCCAGGACATCTCCGCCGTCCACATCGCCGGGAAGGACAACACCACGGCAGACTTCCTCAGCAGAGAAAGCCTAAAACCGGGGGAATGGCAGCTGTCATCCACGGCCTTCCAGATGATTGTGGATCAGTGGGGGACTCCGGGCATGGACCTACTAGCGGACAGGTCCAATGCTCAAGTACCCAGATACTTCAGTCGCAGACGAGATCCTCTATCCCACGGGATCGACGCCCTGGTGCAGCCATGGCCTTAGGGGATCCTTCTATATGCCTTTCCCCCATGGCCCCTGCTGGGCGCCATTATACACAAGATTCAGCGGCACCGAGGCCTAGTTCTTCTGGTGGCCCCGGACTGGCCAAGAAGACCCTGGTACGCAGACATGAGAAGTCTGCTGGCAGGGGATCCTCTACCCCTGCCCCCTCACAGGGACCTGCTGCAACAAGGTCCCATCCTCCACGAGAACCCAGCTCAATTCTCTCTTACGGTCTGGCCATTGAAAGGGCTCGACTGAGAAAGAGAGGATACTCGGGGGCGGTAATAGATACACTCCTCCGAGCACGGAAGTTCTCCACATCACTAACTTATATAAGGATCTGGAGAGTGTTTGAAGCCTGGTGCGAAACTCGCAGCACCAATCCGCATGCCGCTAAAATCCCCATCATTTTAGATTTCCTGCAAGATGGGCTTCAGAAGGGTCTGTCCCTCAATTCCATCAAGGTTCAGGAGGCAGCGCTATCCTGCTACGGCCCTAGGTGTGACAGCAACAGCATTGCCACACACCCTGACGTTTCACGTTTCCTGAAAGGAGTCAAACACATTCGCCCGCCACTGAAATGGCCAGTGCCCCTGTGGAACCTCAACCTAGTTTTGGAATTCCTAGTGGGACCCGCCTTCAGACCCCTCTGAAGCCTGCTCTCCGTTTGTTAACCTTGAAGATGGTGTTCTTGCTGGCCGTATGCTCCGCACGCCGCATCTCAGAGCTACAAGCCCTGTCCTGCCGCGATCCGTTTCTCAGAATCACCCCAGGGGCTATCCATCTTTGCACGGTTCCTTCCTTCTTACCCAAAGTAGTGTCACACTTCCACCTCAACCAAACCATATCCTTGCCAACCATGGAAGGGTTGAAGAAATCGGAAGCAGGTCGAATACTGCGTCATCTCGACATCGGCAGGCTGCTGTCCAGATACCTGGAAATGTCGGAAACAGTACGAAGGACAGACCACCTATTCGTCCTTCACAGTGGGAAGAGGCAAGCAGAAGCGGCCTCACGGGCGACCATTGCTCGCTGGATCAAAGAGGTTATCAAGGCGGCCTACGTAGACGCGGGAAAACCACCACCTCTACGGGTCAAGGCTCACTCTACCAGAGCACAAGCGACCTCCTGGGCAGAAACTAGGATGCTGTCGCCTGCAGAGATATGTAAAGCGGCAACGTGGTCCTCCAGCCATACCTTCTCCAGATTCTACCGTCTGGACGTGCAGGCCAGGGAGGACACAGCATTTGCAAGGGCAATCCTAAACAGACCTCGGGCAGCCTCCCACCCAGTCCGGGAGTAGCTTTTGTACATCCCATTTGTTCTGAGTCCATCTGCTACACGCTAGGAAATGGAGAGATTACTTACCTGATAATCTCGTTTTCCTTAGTGTAGGCAGATGGACTCAGCATCCCACCCGGCTGCCGATATACATGGGGATTCACCCATTCAAGGTAAGCCATGGTTTTCTTACATAGGGCATCCACCCTGCTGGGTATCGACGCCTTCCGGTTGAGAACACTGGCGGTCTCCAGCTACTGTCAATCGGTCAGGTTAATCCTGTTAAGTTGATCAATCGGTCAGTCACACATATATCCATAATGCTTTTGCAAGGAAGATTACTGAGCGTCTGCACTTCCTGCAGGGGTATATGTACTACGTGCTGACATCAGATCAGTCTCCAACTGCTAGCACGAGCACACTATACCCATTTGTTCTGAGTCCATCTGCCTACACTAAGGAAAACGAGATTATCAGGTAAGTAATCTCTCCATTTGAGCGCACAGCAGCGTGCACAACTGGGCGCATGACTGTGCCGCGCGCACAAAAACTCTATTGCCTGCAAGCACAACTTGTGCGCACTTTGGGCCGGATTTTAAAAGCCCTGCGCGCATAAATCTGGCCGGATTTACGCGCGGAGGGCACTCTCCCGCCAGCGCACCTATTTTGCATAGGCCGCCAGTGTGCGCAGAGCCCCGGGGCTTCGTGGAGGGGGCGTGTCCAGGGGCGGTTTGGGGCGGGACAGGGGACGTGGTGCCGGCCTGGGGGCGTGGTCGAGGCCTCCGGACCAGCCCCTGGGTCGGGTGATGGCACGCCAGCAGCCCGCTGGCATGCGCAGATTTACACCTGCTTTCGGCAGGCGTAAATCTGGCAACAAAGGTGGGGGGGGTTAGATACGGGTGGGGGGGGGTTAGGTAGGGGAAGGGAGGGGAAGGTGCGGGGGGGGGGGGGGGTGGAAAGAAATTTCCCTTCGAGGCCGCTCCGATTTCGGAGCGGTCTCGGAGGGAACAGGCAGTGCGCGCAAGTTGCACAAATGTGTACCCCCTTGTGCGCGCCGACCCCGGATTTTATAAGATACGCGCGCCTACGCGCGTATCTTATAAAATCCAGCGTACTTTTGTTCGCGTTCGCGCAAATTTATAAAATCTACCCCTTTGTGCGCATAACTTCTGCGCATCCGACGCTCACACGCCCATACCTCCACGCCTAAGCCCTACACGCGCACAAATAATGGCACCGCCATCCAAAAAAGCCAAGGGACCTTTCCTTTGCCCTGCCTGCCTGCCACTTGAGAGCTGAGCAGCCTGGATTGGAATCCCTCCTGTGCCAACAGTGCGAAGAGAACCAAATCAAGACCCTCTATAGCCAGGAGAGGGATCCGGTACCACAGATGATGACATCCCGCCCCTGCAGGAAAATCCCTCCGGGGCTACCGCTACAACCCCTCCTGGGATCAACATGGACCCAGGAAACCTTCTCCTGGGTGGAATTTTTCAAAGGGCTGCAAACCTTTGTCCAGGCACAACCAGCCCCTGCTGTCCACCAGTCTTAAACCCAGCTGGAAGCACAAGTCCTTCCTGGAACCTCCCGGGCTTCTCAAGACCTGCCTCTCTGGTGGGGATCCAGATACCTCAGAGGAGGAATCTGACTCCCTGGAAGAAGGAGAAATTCTCCCAGGGATGGAGCCATACCGAATCATGCTCAGATTCTTCCACAAGGACGAATTACCAACCCTAGTGTCCCAGATTATGAAGACACTGGGTCTCCCAAGCATGGAGTCCACAGCAGAACCAAAGAAGAATCCCATGCTGGTGTACCTCCGTAAGGCCTCATGGTATTTCCCAATGTTGGAGCCCATTAAGGAACTGATTGACCTGGAATGGAATGCTCCAGAGGCCACTTTCAAAGGGAGGAGGACTCTAGAAGCCCTATACCTGCTGGAACCCACGGTTAAGGAACTTCTACATTTCCCCAAAGTGGATGCTATGATCTGTGCTGTCTCAAAACGCACTACGATCCCAGTAGAGGGAGGAGCGACACTGAAGGACTCCCAGGATAGAAGGCTGGAAGCCATTCTTAAGCATAAGAACATAAGAACATAAGAAATTGCCATGCTGGGTCAGACCAAGGGTCCATCAAGCCCAGCATCCTGTTTCCAACAGAGGCCAAACCAGGCCACAAGAACCTGGCAATTACCCAAACACCTAGAAGATCCCATGCTACTGATGCAATTAATAGCAGTGACTATTCCCTAAGTAAACTTGATTAATAGCAGTTAATGAACTTCTCTTCCAAGAACTTATCTTTTGATGTATCAGCAATGACGCTACAAATTGCTTCCTGCTGCGCATTAGTGGCACGTTCTTGTTTGATCCTCGCCAGAGACGCAACCACGCCCGGAGAAGCGATGGAGCCTGCGATCTCCTTCCTCACCGATGCTACCGCAGACCTCGTGCACACCTCATCCAGGGGTGTCGCTGCCGCAGTGGCGGCAAGAAGACAATTATGGCTCCGGAATTGGTTGGCTGACGAGACTTCCAAAGCGAACCTATACATATTTGTTTGCACCTATAATTTAATTTACATTTCTGCATCCCATAGATAGTTCCCCCCCCTTTTTATGGATTACTCCATCATGTATTCTAATTCAATGTTCCTTGTTTACTGTAAAGCCTGTTGCTGCATTACTTTTTCTGTAAACCGATAAGATGTTCAAAACGATTGTCGGTATATAAAAACGTTAAAAAAAAAATGCCTTTAAAGAATCCCTCCTGTTCGGGAGTGAACTGGAGAAATTAGCCAACAAATGGGGTGAATCTCCAGTACCCCGATTACCTGAGGACAGGAACAAAAGAACATATCGGCTCTCCTCCCCCAGGAGAACCAAGGGTAGAAGATCGCAGCGCTTTAAACCTTACAAGAATACACTGTCCCAAGCACCTCGTCCTTCAGGAAGGTCCCAGTCCTTTCGAAACAGGCACATTAAGAGAGGAGCAAGCTCAGGGGCAGGCCCCGGCCGTACCCTACAATGAGAAGATGCAGACCCATCCACAGGAAGAAGACATAGGGGGCAGACTTACCGTCTTCTACCAAAGATGGGTCGAGATAACTTCGGACAAGTGGGTCCTAACCATCATTCGAGAGGGGTACTCGCTGGAATTCCAAAGCATTCCTCCAGACAAATTTATGAACTCACCGTGCCACTCCCACTCCAAGAGACTGGCAGTGGAAACCACGCTAGCAAGACTACTCAGCCTGAAGCAATAGCCCCAGTGCCCACGCTTCAACAAAATACTGGCCACTATTCCATCTATTTTATTGTTCCCAAGAAAGAAGGAACATTGTGGCTTATCCTGGACCTCAAGGCCGTCAACCGTTACCTGAAGGTTCCACATGGAAATCCTATGATCCGTTATAATGGCGGTACAACCAGGAGAATTCTTAATCTCCCTGGACCTATCTGAGGCCTACCTTCACATCCAGGTCCATCAGAACCACCAGCGCTTCTTGCAATTTGCGATTCTGGGCCATCATTATCAATTCTGAGCGCTACCCTTCGGACTAGCTACCGCCCCCAGAACCTTCACCAAAATCATGGTGGTAGTGGCGGCAGTACTGAGGAAAGGAGTCCTGGTACATCCTTACTTGGATGATTGGCTTATCAGGGCAAAGTCTCCAGAGGAGAGTCACCATGAAACCACCAGAGTCAAGAATTTACTACAAGAGCTTGGTTGAGTCGTGAACACAACCAAGAGTTGTCTACAGCCCTCCAAGTCACTAGAATACCTGGGAGTCTGGTTCGATACCAAACAGAGCAAGGTCTACCTTCCCCCTCCATGAAGAAGGAAGCTAATGGATCATTTACAAAAGCTGTTGACCTCTGTCTGCCCCAAGGTATGGGACTACATTCAAGTCCTCGGCCTCATGACACAAACTCTGGAAGTTGTTCCGTGGGCAAGGGCACATATGCGGCCGCTACAATGTTCCCTACTATCACGATGGAATCCAGTGTCCCAGAACTACTCAATTCGCCTCCAGCTACAGAGGTTTGGGAGCAGCTTCGATGGTGACTACAGGAAGAATACCTAAGCAGAGGCGTAAACCTATCCGCTCCAAAGTGGATCTTGCTCACCATGGACGCAAGCCTGTGAGGGTGGGGAGCCCACTGTCAGGAACTGACAGCCCAGGGACAATGGAACAAGGAAGAGGCGGGATGGAACATAAACCACCTGGAAGCATGAGCGGTCAGACTAGCCTGCCTACGATTCAGCCACAGACTCCGAGGCGAGTCCATCAGAGTCATGTCGGACAACGCAACGACCGTTGCTTACATCAACCGACAGGGAGGAACAAAGAGCCAGCAGGTGTCTCTGGAAATAGACCCCCTCATGGAGTGGGCGGAAATAAATCTACAAGAGATTTCGGCCTCCCACATCGTGGGAAAAGACAACATCTCTGCGGACTATCTCAGCAGAGAAAGCCTAGACCCAGGGAGTTGTCACTGGCGGACACAGCCTTCCAGCTGATTGTAAATCGATGGGGTCTCCTAGCCATGGACCTATTAGCAACTTGTCGCAATGCCCGGGTACCCAGATTCTTCAGCCGCAGACAAGAACCACAATCTCAGGTTATCGACGCTCTCGTCCAGAACTGGCCAGAGGAAAGCCTCCTGTACGCCTTCCCACCCTGGCCACTACTGGACAGGGTCATCCACAAGATAGAACACCACAGGGGACTAGTCCTACTAGTCGCCCCAGATTGGCCAAGAAGACCATGGTATGCGGACATGCGAAGACTATTGCGAATCCTCTACGTCTACCACCATACAGGGAACTTCTTCAGCAGGGACCGATCTCCCACGAAGACCCGGCTCGATTCTCTCTTACGGTATGGCCCTTGAGAGGACTAGCCTAAAAAAGCGTGACTACTCAAAAGCCGTGATTGACACCCTGTTTCATGCACGCAAGTTCTCCACATCTCCATAAATGCAAGGATCCATTATAAATGCTTAATGTTAACACATAAAACTGTATATGGTTGTAATAATGAATGGTTGAACACATCTTTGCGTATACACACACCGGCACGTACCTTGAGATCTTCTGGGAAAGCTTTGCTTACAATTCCTTTACAGAGAGTAGCTCATTTGAGTTCAGTCAGGGAGAGGACTCTCTCTCTGGCCAGTCCCAAAATTTGGAACGCACTTCCGCTTGACATCAGATCAGAATCATGTATTCAGAAGTTTAAAAACCTCTTAAAGACCTGGTTATTTAAACAGGCTTTTAATGAATTTATTAGTTAAGTATAGTGATAGTCCTGCAGTAGGTTCTATTGTTACTGATTAAAATACAGGATAGAAAACTTTGGAAATAATGAGGGGAGTTAGGAAGGATAGGTTAGAATTCCTCTCCTGGGGAATCGGACCAAATTAGTGATTAGTAGAATGTGTTTTAGATATTGGATATTATATATAAATATCCTATGTTGGAATAATGATTAATGTGGGCTGCAGTATTAGTTTAGAATTGTTTTATTGTTTTTTAAATTAGGATTTTAATTTGACATTGGTTTTATTGTGTTTATGATTATAGAGTTTTGGTTTGTGTTTATTGTAATTTAATTGGATATGTATTTGTTATACTGATTATTTTCTGTACTGTAAACCGACTTGATATCTTGTTAGGAAGGTCGGTATATAAAAATGTTTAAATAAATCTGTCTTACATATGAATCTGGAGAGTATTCGAAGCTTGGTGTGAAGACCGCGGTCTCCTCCCGAGGAAAGCCAAGATTCCCACGATCCTGGAATTCATATAGGACGGCATGCAGAAGGGGTTGTCCCTCAACTCCCTCAAGGTCCAAGTCGCAACACTGGCCTGTTTCAGGTCCGAAGAGGATGACATCAAACTATCAACTCATTCTGATGAGTGCTGCTTCCTGAAAGGAGTCAAACAACTCTGACCACCTCTAAAGTGGCCAGTGCCTCTATGGAACCTCAACCTAGTACTAGACTTCCTAGCAGGGCAGTCCTTCAGACCTGTCTCTGTCTCTTGACCTTAAAGACACTGTTCTTGATTGCAATATGCTCAGCCCGGCGCATCTCCGAACTTCAAGCATTATCCTGTCGGGAACCATTCCTCAGGTTCACCTCTGGCACCATACAGCTATGTACGTTACCATCCTTCCTTCCGAAAGTGGTTTCCCAGTTCCATATGAACCAGACCATATCCTTACCATCCCCAGATGAGCATAGGGATTCGGAAGACTCGTGCCTCCTCTGCCACCTGAATGTCGGCAGAATCCTAGTCCGATACCTGAAGAGATCGGAATCCTTGCGCAAAACTGACCACCTGTTTGTTCTTCACAGCGAGAAGAAGCAAGGGGAAGCAGCATCATGGACCACCATAGCCTACTGGATCAAAGAAGTAATTTATGCTGCCTACATAGAGGCAGGAAAACCATTACCTCTACAGATCAAGGTGCATTCTACAAGGGCCCAGGCAGTATCCTGGGCTGAAACCAAGCTGCTGTTTCCAGCCGAGATCTGTCGGGCGGCGACATGGTCCTCCCTACACACCTTCAGGTTTTACCATCTGGATGTTCAGGCCAGGGAGGATACAGCCTTTGCGTGGGCAGCACTAAGTGGGCCACGGGCAGCCTCCCACCTGGTAAGGAGTAGCTTTTTTTACATCCCATTGGTCCTGAGTCCATCTGGCTACATGCTAGGAAATGGAGAAATTACTTACCTGATGATTTTGTTTTCCTTAGTGTAGACAGATGGACTCAGGACCAATGGGTATTGTGCTCTCTTGATAGCAGATGGAGTCAGATTTCAAAGCTGACGTCACCCTACATATACCCGTGCAGCAAGCTCAGCTCTTCAGTATTCTCTTCGAAAAGCCAGTGTGGATATATATTGCTTAATACTTGATTATACTAGATTAAACTGAACCGGTTCAGATTAACTGAACCGGTTCAGTTTAATCTAGTATAATCAAGTATTAAGCAATATATATCCACACTGGCTTTTTGAAGAGAATACTGAAGAGCTGAGCTTGCTGCACGGGTATATGTAGGGTGACGTCAGCTTTGAAATCTGACTCCATCTGCTATCAAGAGAGCACAATACCCATTGGTCCTGAGTCCATCTGTCTACACTAAGGAAAACAAAATCATCAGGTAAGTAATTTCTCCAATATACCCCAGAGGTTTGATGAGAAAGGGAGATATGATGATGACATTTATATTGACCCATTAGTTTCCTTTCCTTTATTCCTACCAGACTAGTCCATACAGGTGGGATGTACCCTTCGGCCAGCAGATTTATTTATTTATTTTATTTATTTAGATTTAGATGGTGATTTGGAAATCAAAGCAAACAATTGTCTTTGGTTGTCATAGCTTTGGCATTCTGAAAGATATTGAAGAGCTGAAAGAACACCAGACCCTAATAGGAGAGAGTAGTTAGCTTTGAGCTTTTTTTTTTCTCTGTTTCTATCTACTAGCAGGAAAACATAACTCACTTGTCTGGACTGGTCTGGCATGACTAAAGGAAATTAACAGCTACCTTTAAAAGGCTGACAACCACCATTTAGTCTTAGTACCAGTGAGTGGCCTCTCACACCTTCATTGGAAGGTCTGAGAACTTCTGGATTGCCCTGAAACTCCATACTTGCCTCCCGATATTTAAAAAGGGCTCCATGGATGATCCAGGAAATTATTGACCGATGAGTCTAACTTCAGTGCTGGGAAAAATCGTGGAAACTGTTACAAAGAATAAAACCACAAAACATTTAGTTAGATACGGTTTAATGGGACACAGCCAGCATGGATTTTACCCAAGGGAAAACTTGCCTCTCAAATCTCCTACATTTTTTTGAATTGGTGAATAAACAAGTGGACAAAGATAAACCGTTAGATGTGGTGTATTTGGATTTTCAGAAGGCATTTGACAAAATCTCTCATGGGAGGTTTCTAAGAAAACTAAAAAGTCATGGGATAGGAGGAAATGTCCTTTTGTGAATTGCAAACTGGTTAAAAAGACAGAAAACAGAGTAGGGCTAAATGGTCAGTTTTCAAAATGGAAAAAGGTAAACAGTTTAGTGCCTCAGGGATCTACTTGGGACCCGTGCTTTATAATATAAATATATAATATAAATTTGCAGATGACACAAAGTTATTCAGGGTAGTTAAATCTCAAGCAGATTGTGATAAATTGCAGGAAGACCTTGCGAGACTGGAAAATTGGGCATCCAAATGGCAGATGAAATGTAATGTGGATAAGTGCAAGGTGATGCATATAGGGAAAAATAACCCATGCTATAATTACACAATGTTGGGTTCCATATTAGGTGCTACAACCCAAGAAAGAGATCTAGGTGTCATAGTGGATAATTCATTGGAATTGTCTGCTCAATGTGCTTTGGCGGTCAAAAAAGCAAACAATGTTAGGAATTATTAGAAAGGGAATGGTGAATAAAACGGAGGATGTCATAATGCCTCTATCGCTCCATGGTGAGACTGCACCTTGAATACTGTGTACAATTCTGGTCTCCACATCTCAAAAAAGATATAATTGCTATGGAGAAGGTACAGAGAAGGGCTACCAAAATGATAAAGGGGATGGAACAGCTCCCCTATGAGGAAAGGCTAAAGAGGTTAGGGTTGTTTAGTTGGGAGAAGAGGCGACTGAAGGGGGGATATGATAGAGGTGTTTAAAATCATGAAAGGACTTGAACAGGTTAATGAAAATCGATTATTTACTCTCTCAGGTAATAGGACTAGGGGGCTCTCTATGAACTTACAGGCCGATACAGTAAAAATTGCGGGAGAGCGGGCGAGCGCCTGCTCTCCCGGAGAGCGATTCAGAAAAAAAAATTATTCAAATTAGGGCCCACGGTAAAAAGAGGCGCTAGGGACACTAGCGTGTCCCTAACGCCTCTTTTTTGACAGGAGCGGCTGTCAGCGGGTTTGACAGCCGACGCTCAATTTTGCCGGTGTCCGTTCTCAAACCTGCTGACAGCCACGGGTTCGGAAACTGGACGCCGGCAAAATTGAGCGTCCGGTTTTCAACCCGCGAGCCATGGGCCGATTTTTAAAAACATTTTTTTTAAATTATTTTTAACTTTTGGGACCTCCAACTTAATATCGCCATGATATTAAGTCGGACGTTGCACAGAAAAGCAGTTTTTACTGCTTTTCTGTGCACTTTCCTGGTGCCGGCAGAAATTAACGCCTACCTTTGGGTAGGCGCTAATTTCTGAAAGTAAAATGTGCGGCTTTGCTGCACATTTTGCTTTCTGTATTGCGTGGGAATGATTAATAGGGCCATCAACATGCATTTGCATGTTGCGGGCGCTATTAGTTTCAAGGGGGTTGGACGCGCGTTAACAGTGCGCTCCGCCGGAGCGCACTGTACTGTATCGGCCTGTTAGTAAATAGCTCATTTAAAACAAATTGAATACAATTCTTTTTCACTCAGTGCATAGTTAAGCTCTGGAATTCATTGCCAGAGGATGTGGTTTATGGCAGTTAGTGTAACTGGGTTTAAAAAAGGTTTGGCTAAGTTCCTAGAGGAAAAATCCATAAACTTCTATTAATTAATAAGCAATAGTAGTTTTAGATCTATTTAACTTTTGGGTACTTATCAGGTACTTGTGACTTGGATTGATAACTGTTGGAAGCAGGATGCTGGGCTTGATGGACATTTGGTCTGACCCAAAAGGTCTAGAATCTGCTAAAGGTCCAGTCTACTTCACACTCTAGGAATTCCTGTAGCAACACCAAGCCGGAGCTGGTCGCACCATCCTCTTAAGTTTGTTTTCAGGCAGTCTGGAGACTTTTGATTCCCCCCCATGCTTTCACCAGCTTTTCTAAATCTTCTCCAAAAAGATAATTTCCCTAGAAGGAACATTAGCTTCACTTTGGCTTGGAAATGGAAACTGCAGAGCAATTGAGTAACTAAAGCAAATGACAGGAAACTACATTGGAAGCCAAACTCATAGCTGAAGCCCAGAATGAGGATGATACTAAGATCTGCAACAGAGTGGACATGCCGGAAGGAGTGGAGAGAATGAGACGGGATTTAAGGAAGCTCAAAGACTGGTCGAAGATATGGCAGCTGAGATTCAATGCCAAGAAGTGCAGAGTCATGCATATGGGCTGTGGAAATCCAAAAGAATTGTATTCGATGGGGGGGTGAAGGGCTGATGTGCATGGAGCAGGAGAGAGACCTGGGGTGAAAGTAACGATCTGAAGTCGGTGAAACAGTGTGACAGGGCGATAGCTATAGCCAGAAGAATGCTGGGCAGCATAGAGAGAGGAATTTCGAGTAAGAAAAGGGAAGTAATTATGCCTTTGTACAGGTCCTTGGTGAGGCCTCACCTGGAGTACTGTGCTCAGTTCTGGAGACTGTATCTCCGAAGGGACAGAGACAGGATGGAGGTGGTCCAGAGAAGGGCGACCAAAAAGGTGGATTGTCTTCATCGAATGACTTATGAGGAGAAACTGGAGAATCTAAATATGTATACCCTGGAGGAAAGGAGGCGCAGGGGTGATATGATACAGACGTTCAGATATTTGAAAGGTTTTAATGATACAAAGACAACGACAAACCTTTTTCTGTTAGGGGAAAAAAAGTCAGCAGAATCAGGGGTCACGATTTAAAACTCCTGGGAGAGTCTCAGAACCAATGTCAGGAAGAATTTCTTCACTGAGAGAAGGGTGGTGGATACCAAGTGGTGAAGACCAAAACTGTGAAGGATTTCAAAGGGGTGTAGGATAAACACTGTAGATCCATAAAGCCTGGAGGATGGGAATGAAGAGAAGAAGTATGGGGGTGGCTTGCGGTAATGACGGCTACCTCCTGGTGATTAATACCCTTATTCAATAAACATTCACATGGTTAATGAGACTCCAACATTGCTCTATGCTTCAGCGGCAAAAAGAAATGTGGAAAAGAGGATTTGCATTCAGACAACAACCAGCATTGCTCTATGCTTTAACGGCAAGACAAAATGTGGAAAAGAGAATTTCATTCAGGCAACAACCAACAAGGTAGCACAGTCTGGGTAAATAAATAAGCGTGAGAGTAGCTTGCTTGATGCGGTGGTTACTACCCCGAACCAATTTAAGCCTGTTACTTTACTTGGAAAGCATATCCAGTTCAGCTCACTGCTTCAGCGGCAGGGGAATGAAGAAAAGAGGATTTATATTCAGGCAACAACAAAGGACTGAATTGCACAGTCTGGGTAAATAAATAAGCATGGGAGTGGCTTGCTTATTGTGGCGGTTACTACCCCTAACAAATTAAGCCTGATACTTCACTTTGAATGCATATCCAGTGCAGCTCACCCCTTCAACGGCAGGGGGAATGAAGAAATAGGATTTACATCTAACAAGGCATCAATCTGAGCAGTATGAGTATAGAAACATCAGGGTAACTTGCTCGATACAACGGTTACTACATTAAGCCTTATACTTCACTTTGATACAACTCCAACACTGCTCTCTGCATCAATTGAGGGAATGGAAGGAAATTAGAATCAAAAAGCTACCAATAAGGGCCCTGAACTCAGCTGTCGGAGTAACAGATAAGTATGAGAAAATAAGTGTGAAAGCTTGCTGGGTAGACTGGATGGGCCTAATGGTCTTCTGCTGTCATTTCTATGTAGGTCACCCCCGATGCCATCTGAGCTGCATCCTCTAGGATCATTCTCCCACATTCTAAGCAACTTTCTTGTATGTGTTGAGACAAACGTAATCTTGCCCTAGCAACAATACCCCCGCACACATCAGCTTACATCACCAAATCAGAAGCCCACTTAAGCGCACTCTCTATCTTGCTATCCTGAGCATCCTTGAGGGCAGAGTCCCCTTCCGAAGGAATAGTCGTCCTTGTGACAGCACTACAGAGTACATGCACTTGAGGAAATTCAAGTTTTTCCCTTTCTGAGCCAGTAGGGGATATAGTCACATTATATTCTTACATCCTCTACATTTTAACTCTGGAGCATTCCCTTAGACAGAGATCAATCCTTATCTATGCTACAGAAATGCTTTGGGCTGGAGGATCCAAGATGGCCGCTTGACTGGACGCATATTCAGACGCTCCTGCCTTTCGTTACACTTACCGGACTCTCGTTGAAAATGCCTCACAAAAGAAAGGGGAAGGTGAGGGTTTATCCCCCCGAGCCCACACTTCCCGCAGGTCAGCGTGTTATACTGCAATATGCTTCTCCCATTTCGACTGGAGTAGCGAGCCCCGCTAGCGGAATAGGAGGAGGAGTCCTATCTCCGCTTGGGGAAATATCGCTAACTCCCCCGGAACCACGATTGCCGCCGAATGCTGTCTCACCGAATGCCTCGGGGCAAGAGGAGTCGCTGGTGAGAAGCGTCACAAGTGCGACCCCTGAGGGAGGACTCTCGCGAGACATTTCGAGTTTGGAGGGGTTTGCCAGTGCCTCGAATCCCCCTGAAGCTGCGACATGGAGAGAACAGAGGGTTGAAGAAATGCCGCAAGGATCGTTAACACCGATGGGTCGAGGAGAGGTAATGAATAACCCTGTAAGGAGTCCCATTGAGATTAAAAGACCAGCGGTAATCACTATGGAGTCCCTTTGGGAAGTGGTTGTGGGTTTAACGAAGGCGTTCAATGAACAGACCCAAAAAACCGAAGAAATCGCCCAAAAAATGGTATCTATCGAAAATCACTTACATTTGAAGGGGACGGAGCAGCTGCGAGAGTTACAGCAAGTTAAAGAAAATCTTAAACAAGTGACTGATACTAACGTTGCATGTGTGAAAGATCAAATGATCCTAACACGGCGGCTGGAATCTGTAGAAAATCATTTGAGGCAGTTAAACCTTAGGGTTTTAAACTTCCCAAAAGTGGTGGGTGAGATACCACTAATAACTTTTAAAAGATATATGAAGGAAATATTACAGATACCAGAGGAGCAAATTCCAGCAGTTAAAAAGATTTTGTTTTTAAAACAAGGACAGAGCCAGTTTCAAATATCTCCAGTAGGAGAAATCGGAAATTTTAACAACTTATCTGAATATTTGGAAAGCTCTGGACTGGAAATTGCTGAAAGGGCAGTGCTCTTTATTTCTTTGTTTTCAGAATTTGATAGAGCCCTTATTATGAAGTATTACTTTAAAGTAATTAATGTTACATATATGGGTGGTTTGGTTAGGATATTTCCTGATTTATCCAGGGCTACTCAACTACGCAGGAAATCTTTTCTAATAATGCGTCCTGAAGCGATAGCTATAGGGGCAAGTTTTCTTTTACGTTATCCTGCTAAATGCGTGGTAAAGTACTCTGGTAATACCTATATATTTTATAATCCAGAGCAATTAAGGGTATTCTTGGATGCCAAGAAAGAAACCCCTATAACCTAGAACATCTGGTTCCTTAAATATATATATGATTGGGAGTAATAGTCAAGGGGCTTATTTGTTAATATAAAGTTTTCTTTTCTTTGTAATACTCCTCTTTTTCTTTCCTCTCCACCAAATATTGCTTAGAACAAAGGAGATAAAATTGTATAATGAATTAGTTGTGTAATTATGATATAATTGCATTTATTAATGTATAATATTTTTCTTTTTTGTAAATCTCCTGATTGAAGCAAAGGATTCTTTGTTTATAGTTTGTAAAATGGATAAATAAATAATTAAAAAAAAAAAAAAAAAAAAAATGCTTTGAATGGTTGTCTTAAACGACATTATATGGTCGCCTTCTCAGTTAAGACTCCTAGCTTCTTTTATTTTTTCCCCCACTATGTCCAGTGTTCTTAGTGACTCTGAAACTATGGAAGAAAGTTCCTCTTTGTGGAACAACCAAAACCGTAGCTGAATTATCCTCTTCCTTGTGGGAACTTTCCTCCTTCTCAGACTCTCCCTTAAAATCTTAAGGCCCATAAGTGACAGATATGAAAAACACAGGATTTTCTCCCCTTCCTATCCTTCTCTTCTTTTCTCATTCTTTGCTCTGGATTCCCAGGAGGAGTTCCAGGGAGGTATGTCCTGCAGGAGAGAAACCTGGAGCTGCATTCTGCCCTATAAAAAAAAAACAAAAAAACAAAACCAAAAAACCTGATGCAAACATTTTACAAACTCTATGGAAATAGAGGCCCAGGAAGAGGAAGGAATTGTATAAATTATTTGAAGTATTGGGAGCTGCTCCTCTAACTCCACCCAGAGGAGCTGCTGTCCAAACTGCTGCAATGTCTGAGGCTGCCGGAACCAGGATAGCCAATTGACCGTTCTCAGCCAACGAAGGGAGTACAAGAATTTGACCTCAGGAGCTGCTATCCAAATTTGTCTTCTTCACCAGACGGGATACTTGCTTGCTATCTGCCTGCTGGAGACAGAGAATACTAGCAGGATGAAGTCAGTATGGGAGCTTATAAGAGGTGATGTCAGCAAACGTGGTAGTCTCTGCCTCCATCTGCTGGTTAGGAGGCATAACCCATGCGTCTGGTCTGGCTGATTATGCTTTCAAGCTAATGTCAACCAGAATCAGAAGTGACCTGCTGGTGGTCAAGCCTGTATGGGTGCCAGCTGGCTGATCTCCTTAGTATGGAAGCTGAGTTAAGTGCAAGGAAGGGCTACCACCAGAGAGAGAGTGTAGTGTACCTAGCAACTGGGGCAATAGTCTTATTATGCTTAATGCTCCAGTTTTTTATGGTTCCTTTTACTGTTTATGCAGGGACCATCCATGTATCCTGTGGACTGGGGGTGCCCGGAAAGTTCCCATTATGGTGTTCCATGCAGAGGCCATCCTGACGAAAGACAGCTGCCTGCGTATAATAGGAGGTGGGTAGAGGCTGGGGAGTGGGATCCATCTGTGGGTCATGGGAGATGGGCAGAAACTGGGGAATGGGGGTCTGCCTGCGGGTCATGGGAGATGGGCAGAGGCTGGGGAGGGGGGAGCTGCCTACAGGTGGTGGGATACGGGGGGAGAGGGGGGCTGCATGCGGGTCGTGGGAGACGGGCAGAGGCTGGGGAGGGGGAGGGGGAGCTGCTTGCGGGAGATGGGCAGAGGCTGGGGAGGGGGGAGCTGCCTACGGGTGGAGGGGGGAGGGGGGAGCTGCATGCGGGTCGTGGGAGACGGGCAGAGGCTGGGGAGGGGGGGCTGCTTGCGGGAGATGGGCAGAGGCTGGGGAGGGGGAGCTGCCTCTGGGTGGTGGGGGAAGCCGCCTGCTGGTGCAGGTACTATTTCTGCTTGTTTGGTTGTTGAATATCCTTATTTTTTTCCTGTTCTCTTTCCCGCAGAGCGCTATCGCTTGTCCTATAAGATTGTTCGCACGGATAGCCGTCTTATACGCAGCATCTTGTCTGCCCATGGATTTCATGAGGTTTGTGGTTTCTGCAGGTTATGCCTTAATCTCTCTTCACATGTAGTGCCACCAGGCTATGGGAATTTATTTTGCTCCATCAATCGCTGCTATGACATAAGTTTATTCCATGTGCATGGAGGCACACTCCTGGCTAGCACTTAAACATATATTATGCTTTTTCATGGCCTGCTCTGAGGGAAAGTTTCTATATAGAAAATAGTTAATCTTAATTTAATCAGCAGCAGAAATGTTTTTCTTGTAGGGTTTACCCTAAAAATCTTGTGAAGGATCTAAATAAGCATACCCTAGAAGAGAGATGTGATATGAAAAGCAAGTTAAAGAGGAAGCTCTTATGATAGGGAGGAGGATTGGCTCAGTGGTTAGAGAAATGGGCTGAGAACCAGGGAAGCCAGAGTTTGGGCAAGTCACTTTCTCCCAATGCCTCAGGTATCCACTTAGATTGTAAATTCTTTGGGGAAGGGACTTGTTCTACTTGTGTACTTATCACCACATAGAGCACTGCGCTCATCCAGCAGCACTACAAAAATAAGTATTATTATTATAAGTATTATGATAGAGGCTCATGGGTGTAGACTCAGAAAATATTTTTTCACAGAGTGGGTGATGGTTGCATGCAATGAATCTCTGTGCCATTACAAAACTAACAAAATTCAAGAAGACCTGGGATAAGCACAGAGGATCCTTTTTTTTTTTTGTATACATTTGATATTGTACCTTTTCCAGATTAAATTTGATTGTAATCTGCTTTAAAAGGAAAATTAGTTCTTACCTGATAATTTTCGTTCCTGTAGTACCAAGGATCAGTCCAGACAGTGGGTTATGTCCCCTATCCAGCAGGTGGAGACAGACCAGAATTGTGAGGATGTCCCTTTAAGGGGAGAACCTGTACACTAACCCCTTCAGTATAACGACTGTCAAAGCATAGAAACATAGAAACATAGAAATGACGGCAGAAGAAGACCAAACGGCCCATCCAGTCTGCCCAGCAAGCTTCACACATTTTTTCTCTCATACTTATCTGTTTCTCTTAGCTCTTGGTTCTATTTCCCTTCCACCCCCACCATTAACGTAGAGAGCAGTGATGGAGCTGCATCCAAGTGAATTATCTAGCTTGATTAGTTAGGGGTAGTAGGGGTAGTAACCACCGCAATAAGCAAGCTACACCCATGCTTGTTTTACCCAGACTATGTTATACAGCCCTTATTGGTGGTTTTTTCTTCTCCCCTGCCGTTGAAGCAGGGAGCTATGCTGGATATGCGTGAAGTATCAGTTTTTTTTTTCCTCCCCTGCCATTGAAGCAGAGAGCTATGCTGGATATGCATCGAAAGTGAAGTATCAGGGGTAGTAACCGCCGTAACAAGCCAGCTACTCCCCGCTTTGTGAGTGCGAATCCTTTTTTCTTCTCCCCTGCCGTTGAAGCTATGCTGGATATGCGTGAAGCATCCGTTTTTCTTTTCCCCTGCTGTTGAAGCAGAGAGCTATGCTGGAAATGCGTGATGTATCAGCCTTTCTCCCATGCTGTTGAAGCAGAGAGCCATGCTGGATATGCATCGAAAGTGAAGTATCAAGCACATTTGGTTTGGGGTAGTAACCGCCGTAACAAGCCAGCTACTCCCCGCTTTGTGAGTGCGAACCCTTTTTTCTTCTTCCCTGCCGTTGAAGCAGAGAGCTCTGCTGGATGTGTGAAGTATCAGTTTTTTCTTCTCCCCTGCCGTTGAAGCAGAGAACTATGCAGAGAACAAAGAACCCAAACTAGGGTCAAGCAAGTAACAGTAAAGCTCAACGGAGCAACAATAGAACCCATGGAACCTATACGCTCTTGAATATACTTGGTATGGGCAGAAGACCAAGACTTCCGGTGTAATTGCTCAGTAATCTTACTCCATGCCCATTTGAGAAACTGTGAACCTACAATAAAAGCTTCGAGAGGACAGACATAATAACAAACAGGGAAGGGAGTCTGGACTGATCCTTGGTACTACAGGAACGAAAATTATCAGGTAAGAACTAATTTTCCTTTCCCTGTACGATCTAAAAAAAAAAAACCTCTTAAAGTGACAGCCTCAGCACCAAGGAGAGAGCAGGGGGAGACCCTGCTGACTCCTGCCTGTCTGACTGCCGGATTAAAGCCTGAGGACCAGAAAAGGGCCAAAAAAGGTAAAAAAAAAAAAAAAAAAAAAGTAAGAAAAATTCTGGTCAGCTGCTGCAGAAGTCAGAGGTATTTGAGTACCTGCGACTTCGGAACTTTGGTACCTTTTAAACTGATTTTTAAACTGATTCTTTTAAATCAGTAGTGACTGAGCGCAGCAGCGGGTCTAAAACCCTCTCGGCAGCCAGAAAAGGGCAGCGAGTCCCAGAGGGAGACGGTCCCACACCTGGAAGGTAACCCGGACTCAGACTATGCAGCGCAAAAGGGGCAAATAGCCCCGTGAGTCCGGCAAGAGCGAGGAGACGATATCGTCTCCCAAGAAAAAAGAAAAAGACACTAGGGATCAAAAAACCCCAGAAATATAACTTTTCTGAAGTACTTGCTTGAATCTAAGATGGAATAGAAAAGGCTGACAAGCCAGAGACAGAGAGCCGAAGGGGAGCTGTTGCACCTGCTGGGAGACAGACGAATACTGAAGGGGTTAGTGTACAGGTTCTCCCCTTAAAGGGACATCCTCACAATTCTGGTCTGTCTCCACCTGCTGGATAGGGGACATAACCTTCACTGTCTGGACTGATCCTGGTACTACAGGGAAAGTAAAGTTAAATTTGAGGATAGTGCAAAATTAATCTAATGGTGAGTAAAGAAAAGAAAAATGAAACCTATCTGGTTCTCAAAGGAGAGGTGGCTGACAAAATAAAGGCTAAAAGAACAGCGTTCAAGAAATATAAAGGATCCCAAAGGGGAGGAGCACAAAGAAGAATATCTGGTAGAACTGAGGGAGACAAAGAAAAAGTAATCAAGACTGCAAAAAGTCAAGCAGAAGAAAGGATTGCCAAAGAGGTGACAAAACATTTTTCAGATATATCAGAGAAAGGAGAAAAGTTTAAAGTGGTATAGTGAAATTTAAAGGTGAAAAGGATCAAATGTATGGAGAGAGTCGAAGAAATGGCAGAAATATTAAACAAATACTTCAGTTCTGTGTTCACTAAAGAGGACCCTGGAGAAGGACCATCGCTAGTTAACAAGAAACTGGAGGGGAGTGGAGTAGATGTAACTCCATTTACAGTAGAGAATGTATGGGAAGAGCTGGGGAAACTGAAAGTGGACA
Organism: Rhinatrema bivittatum; assembly: GCF_901001135.1. Classification (NCBI taxonomy): domain Eukaryota; kingdom Metazoa; phylum Chordata; class Amphibia; order Gymnophiona; family Rhinatrematidae; genus Rhinatrema; species Rhinatrema bivittatum. Next base: position 82,615,797 of record NC_042618.1, on the reverse strand, counting down.
AAGCCATGGGGCCTGACGAGGTTCATCCCAGGATACTGAGAGAGCTCAGAGATGTGCTGGCAGGTCTGCTGTGTGACCTGTTCAATAGATCCCTAGAAACGGGAATGGTTCCGAGTGATTGGAGAAGAGTGGTGGTGGTCCCCGCTTCACAAGAGTGGGAGCAGAGAGGAGGCTGGTAACTACAGACCGGTTAGCCTCACCTCGGTGGTGGGAAAAGTAATGGAGTTGCTGCTGAAAGAAAGAATAGTGAACTATCTACAGTCGGAAGAATTGCTGGACCAGAGGCAGCATGGATTCACCAGGGGAAGATCCTGTCAGACAAATCTGATTGACTTTTTCGATTGGGTGACTAGGGAATTGAATCAAGGGAAGAGCGCTCTATGTCATCTACATGGATTTCAGCAAAGCTTTTGATATGGTCCCGCACAGGAGGCTGGGGAATAAAATGAGAAGCTTAGGAGTGAGTGCCGAGGTGGTGGCCTGGATTGCAAACTGGTTGACGGACAGAAGATAATGTGTGATGTTAAATGGAACTTACTCTGAAGAGAGAACGGTGTTAAGCGGAGTGCCACAAGGATCGGTGTTGGGACCGGTCCTGTTCAATATCTTTGTGAGCGACATTGCGAACGGGATAGAAGGTAAAGTTTTGTCTTTTTGTTGGTGACACTAAGATCTGCAACAGAGTGGACACGCCGGAAGGAGTGGAGAGAATGAGTCGGGATTTAAGGAAGCTGGAAGAGTGGTCGAAGATATGGCAGCTGAGATTCAATGCCAAGAAGTGCAGAGTCATGCATATGGGGTGTGGAAATCTGAAAGAACTGTATTCGATGGGGGGTGAAGGGCTGATGGGCACGGAGCAGGAGAGAGACCTTGGAGTGATAGCTTCTTAACGATCTGAAGTCGGCGAAACAATGTGAGAAGGCGATAGCTAAAGCCAGAAGAATGCTGGGCTTCATAGAGAGAGGAATATTGAGTGAGAAAAGGGAAGTCATTATCCCCTTGTACAGGTCCTTGGTGATGCCTCACTTGGAGTACTGTGCACAGTTCTGGAGACCGTATCTCCGAAGGGACAGAGACAGGATGGAGGCGGTCCAGAGAAGGGCGACCAGAAAGGTGGATGGTCTTCATCGAATGACTTATGAGGAGAGACTGAAGAATCTAAATATGTACACCCTGGAGGAAAGGAGGAGCAGAGGTGATATGATACAGACTTTCAGATACTTGAAAGGTTTTAATGATCCAAAGATGACGACAAATCTTTTCCATTGGAAAAAAGTCAGCAGAACCAGGGGTCACGATTGCTCCAGGAAGGAAGACTCGGAACCGATGTCAGTAAGTATTTCTTCACGGAGAGGGTGGTGGATGCTTGGAACGCCCTTCTGGAGGAAGTGGTGAAGACCAAAACTGTGAAGGATTTCAAAGGGGCGTGCGATAAACACTGTGGATCCATAAAGTCTAGAGGATGTGAATGAAGAGAAGAGGCATGGGGGTGGCTTGCGAGAATGACAGCTACTACCTGGAGATTATTACCCTTATTCAATAAACATACACACGGTTAATGCGACTCCAACATTGCTCTATGCTTCAACGGCAAGAGGAAATGTGGAGAAAAGGATTTGCATTCACAAAAAAGCAGGGGAGTAGCTTGCTTGTTGCGGCGCTTACTACCCCAAACCAAATAAGCCTGATACTTCACTTTCAATGCATATCCAGCATAGCTCTCTGCTTCAAACGGCAGGGGGGGAATGAAAAAAAGAGGATTTATATTCAGACAACAACCAACAAGGGCTGGATTGCACAGGCTGGGTAAACAAATAAGCGTGGGAGTAGCTTGCTTATTGTGGCAGTTACTACCCCTAACCAATTAAGCTAGATATTTCACTTAGATGCAGCTCCAGTCCTGCTCTCTACATCAATGGCGGGTGTGGAAGGTAAATAGAACCAAAAAGTTACTAATAAAGGTGCAAGAGTATCAGATAAGTATGAGAAAAAAAATAAGTGTTAAAGCTTGCTGGGCAGACTGGATGGGCCATTTGGTCATCTTCTGCCGTCATTTCTACGTTTCTATGTAAAAATAAGATTAGGTAGAAGTAAGATTAATTGAATAGTTAGGGGTAATAGAAGGAGGGATGGATACTGGAGTCGGGGAAAGGAACCTGGTTTCATAAGAGAGAGTCACTGAGTAAGAGGATAATCTATGGTGATGCTGTCTTGAGATCAGGTGCCAGTAGTCGAGAGAATCTTTCTTAACATTGTTGCAGCTTGTCACTATTTCATTTGCCATTTGGATGCCCAGTTTTCCAGTTTTGCAAGCTCCTTCTGCTTTTTATCACAATCAGCTTTTGATTTAACTACTCTGAATAATTTTGTATCATCTGCAAATTTGATAACCTCACTCGTCGTATTCCTTTCCAAATCATTTATAAATATATTGAAAAGCACTGGTCCAAGTACAGATCCCTGAGGCACTGTTTACCCTTTTCCACTGAGAATATTGACCATTTAATCCTACTCTCTGTTTCCTGTCTTTTAACCAGATTGTAATCCACGAAAGGACATCGCCACCTATCCCATGACTTTTTACTTTTTCTAGAAGCCTCTCATGAGGGACTTTGTCAAATGCCTTCTGAAAATCCAAATACACTACATCTTCCGGTTCACCTTTATCTACATGTTTATTAATTCCTTCAAAAAAGTGAAGGGCTGACTTTGTTCCATTAAACCATGTCTTTCTAAATGTTCTTTGATTTTGATGTTTTGAACACTTTCCACTATTTTTCCTGACACTGAAGTCAGGCTAACTGGTCTGAAGTTTCTCGGATTGCCCCTGGAGCCCTTTTTAAATATTGGGGTTACATTAGCACCCTCCAGTCTTCAGGTACAATGGATAATTTTAATGATAGGTTACACATTTTGCTAATAGATCTGAAATTTCATTTTTGAGTTCCTTCAGAATCCTGGGGTGTATACCATCCGGTCCAGGTGATTTACTACTCTTCATCTTATTTGAACTACTTTTCTTATTATTAGAAGCTCACTGTTGGGATGCTCTAATTCTAATGCATCATTAGTATCCTTTCAAGATACCTCCCTCCGAACCATGCACTGCTGAGCGACTATCTGCTTTCCCCTTTGTTCTTGTTTAAAAAGTGCTCTATCTCCTTTGTAAGGTTAGTGTCAGCAGCTTGGTTCCACCCTGTTAAGGTGGAGCCCATCCCTTCAGAAAAGAAGCTGGGAAAGGTAATCCAAGGGTCTTCCTTATTGTCATGCCGGATCAGTCCAGCCGCATGGGATATACTTGTTCACCAGCAGGTGGATGCAGAGAACACAAGCGTTTTCCCATCGATAGCAGGGCTGAATTAGCCATGTTGTTGATGGGATCTGTCTTTCAGGCCCAGGAGGTGGAGCTTTATACCAAAGCTGAAAATGCAGAGCTTTGCTGTATGGCTGCGTGTGTGGTTCCTGCGCAGGAAGACAGATTCTCCTCAGTTTGTCTTTTCCACGCACGGGATCATATACGGAGCACCTCGTCTCCTCAGACAGGACAAAAAAGAAGAAAGAATATAAGAGAAATAAAACATAAAACATCAAAGGGAACATGCCAACGACCGTCAGGGTTCAAAACCCTGTTCGTGTGGCAAAATGTCCGTGACAGACGGACATTCCTAATGCTATGTGTGTCTGGGGCCCAGACCACAGGCAAGAAGTCTGTTCCCATTGCGGCAGAATGTCGCTGAGAGCCCAACGTCAAAGGGCTGAAAGAAATGGAAAGACTTTGTGGGACCAGCGGGTCATATGCCCCTCTGAGGTGCATTCTTCGCTGGGGACCGGCGCCTAGGCAGTCGGCCTCAGAAGGCCCATCCATAGGAGATAGGCCCAGATTAAAGAAAAGCGCCACCGGCATAACAGACAAGCATCGAACATGAGTATCGGACACAGACGCAATCGACGTCGACGAAAACAGCGTTGAAGCAACCTTATCAGACGCATTGGACACCGGCGCAACCAGCGCCAAAGCAGATTCTTTCGATGCCGATGCATTCGCCGGTGCAACCAGCGCTGAAACAGATACTTTTGACACTGGTGCAGCCACAACCCGAAGCAGTCACATCGTGCGTCGGGCTTGATGCAAACGTCGACACAGGCAGCGCATAAACACCCAAAATCAACCCACAAATCCATCTCATGCGGCTCAGACTCTTGTAATACAGACGTGCCCGAAGGGACCTCAACCACAAGACTAGCAGATAGTGGAACAGTCACGACCACATCCTAGACCTTCTACACCATCATCTGTACATTCCCATGGGGATAGCAATGAACCCCATAAAAGAAAATCCAAGCAAAACCACATTAGTGACGGGAGTCTGTCACCTACCTCACAAGGATTTTATACTCCTCTGTATCCATTTCAACTGGATAGATGCATCAAAAGAAGGAAAAAATCTCTAGCAACATCAGAGAGGGATGGAGTGATGAAACGTCACTATCTTCCTCATCATCGCAGCCCGTAGAATAGCATGGCTCAGATCCAGTGCTATTCGTGAAGACATCCACGAAAAGTTGGCAAACCTCCCCTGTACAGGGGACAACTTGTTCAGAGACCGTCTACAAGAGACTGTAGCACAACTCAAAGAACAATCAGTAGCAGTAACCGTCCTTAACCAACCCACACACCACATACCTCTTTCTCTCGTCGCTACCTGCCGCAGTTTTGATGTCCCACATATCAAAGACGTCAATTCGAGCCTTACCAATCCTACAGAATGACACCAGTTTCAACGCCCACAGGGACAACAAAACCACAGTGAAGAGGTCAATCCCAGAAACCAACGGGCACAAATGCAAACACAGCACAACAATCCAAAACCACGCGTCGTCTTTTTAAAGGCGATTGGGCCACCACCCCCGTACATTCATTGGAGGCAGATTAACCAGTTTTTTACAAGCATGGTCAACGATCACCACGGATCTATGGGTATTGCAGATCATCAGAGAGTGTATCGACTGAATTTCTATACAAGGCCATCTCAGAGGAAATCAAGGAAACCAGGCACAGCTGGAAAATGAATTATCCCACCTTCGCACCCAGAGAGCGTTAAAATCCATATCTTCAACCCACTACAATCTGGGTTTCTACTCCTCCCCCCCCCCCCCCCCCCCCCAATTTTCCTAATTCCCAAGAAATCGGCTGGATTACCAACCCCATTCTGGATCTCAGGGAATTAAACAAACACTGGTAAGAGAAAAGATCAAGATGGTAATCTCTCAAATTGATTCTGCCCGCTTCTACAAAACGCAACGACTGGCTGTGTTTCCCTGGATTTGAAGGATACTTATACTCATATCCCAATGTATCCAGCATCTTGGCAATACCTCTGCTTCCAGTGCAATGGCAAACACTACCAATCCAAGTCCTTCCTTTCGGACTCTCAGCAGCTCCCAGAGTTTTCATCACGAAATGCATGGCAGTGGTGGTTGCCCACTTAAGGAAAAAAGGAATCAATTATTTCCTTATCTCGACGATTGGCTCATTGTCGCCTCTGACCCACAAGTACTACAAACATCATCTCAAACAAACTATCGAATGCCTCCAACGATTAAACCTTGTTGTAAATTACGAGAAATCCAAACTCACTCCCTCTCAAACTCTTCAATTCATAGGAGCGCAACTAGTTACCACAAGGAACAGAGCTTTCCTTCCAAAAGAGAGGAAACTTCTTTTACAAACGCTTCTACTCAAACTACAGTCTACACCAAAACCGTCAGCTCGTTTAGTGCTCACGATTCTGGGACACATGGCGGTGGCCATACACACAGTCCAAAATAACCCGCCTCCACTGTGCAGGACTACAGTGGGGACTAAAATCCCACTGGTCTCAGCATCAGCAACCTCTATCTCATGTCCTATCCCTGACACAAGACATGAAAAGGGATTTAGCGTGGTGGCTTCTAAGGAGTACCCTCACCAAAGGTGCATTGTTCTCCAACCCTCCACACAACGCAGTCCTCACAACGGATGCTTTGCACAAAGGTTGGGGAGCTCATCTCAACCATCTAGACACACAAGGTCAATGGTCCCTGATAGAGCAAACTGAGAGCAATAAGGAACGCCCTCAAAAACGTTTGCCCCGTATCTGAGAGGGAGAAGAGTAATGGTTTACACAGACAACCAGGTGGCAATGTACTACACAAACAAGGAGGGTCAGGTTCTTGGAGCCTATGCAAAGAAGCGCTTCTCATACTGGTCTGGGCTCACAGCAATTCGATCCACTTGCAAGCGACATATCTCCCGGGCATCGCCAACACTCGAGCAGACAAGCTCAGCAGAATCTTTCATTCACATGAGTGGGAGTTAAATCAACAAATAGCAGACAACGTTTTCGAACGATGGGGCGTACCAGACATGGATCTTTTCGCTACCGAACAAAACAGAAAAGTATATCAGTTTTGCTCAATCCTGCCCAGTCATCTGCGGATATCGCAAGATGCCTTCCTCATATCATGGATGGAAGGCCTCCTGAATGCTTTTCTTCCAATTCCACTCATATCTCGCACAGTTCAGAAGTGCTTACAGGACTCAGCAAATCTTATACTCATCATGCCAGCGTGGCCACGACAACCCTGGTACACGCATCTGCTCACTCTGTCGATCACGATTCTGATCCTCCTAGGAGACCGCAACGACCTATCTCAAGAGGACGGCTCGCTACTACATCCGATGCACACCTCATTACATGTCACTGCTTGGAGATTGAAAGGATATTACTAAATGAACAAGGAATCTCGTCTCGCGTACAAGACATCATATTGGCGGCCAGAAAACCATCAACTAGGAAAAATTACTGAGCAAAATGGAGATGTTACTCCACGTGGTGTGACTCGCACCGTCTAAACCCTACCGACTGTTCTCCAGAATTTCTCTTGGATTACCTGCATACGCTATATAGCTCAGGTCTCACTACCATATCGGTACGGGTTCACTTAAGTGCCATAACAGCTTTCCACAAACCACATCAGGATAGGCCAATAGCCTCGCATCCACTGATAACAAGATTCATCAAAGGCCTCACTCACGGCCTCCGGTTACCAAACCACTGGTTGCCTGGGATCTAAATATTGTTTTAGATCAATTAATGAGGTTTCCATTTGAACCACTGAAGTCAGCGCACCCAAATACCTCACTTGGAAAGTATTTTTTTCTGGTTGCAGTCACTTCAGCCCGTAGAGTTAGTGAACTACAGGCCTTAGTTCTCTATCCACCATACTTACAGTTTTACAAGCAGAAGGTAGTACTCGGAACTCATCCTTCATTTCTTCCAAAGGTGGTTTCCAGCCTTCCATTTAAACCAAGCAATCGAACTTCCAACATTCTTTCCGAAACCACACCAGAACAACAGAGAAAAAACTGCTTCACGTGCTAGACTGTAAAAGAGCAGTAGCTTATTATAAGAATAAGATGCAATCTGATTTCAGACCTTCCCAACTCTTTCTCTCATTTAACCCTAATGCGCCAGGACTACCAATATCAAAGCACACTATATTGAGCTGGATTACACAATGTATTCTGTACTGTCATCAAAAGAAGGCCATTATATTATCTACAAAACCGAATGCCCATCAATAAAATGCCCACAAATTAAAAAAAAAAAAAGTAATAAATAAATAAGTACGTGCAGTTTTGACTTCCATAGCTCACTTGAGACACGTTGCTCTTCTGGATATTTGCAAAGTGGCCACATGGTCATCTCTGCATACCTTCACTTCCCATTACTGTCTTGATCATTAAGCTTCTGCAGATTCCAAAATTGGTCAAGCAGCATTACAAACTTTTACGAATCCATAAACAGCAATTGACTGCCCACGTTGGGTCACGCCCTATTCCAAAGGAATAACAAGCAGTCAACCATGGTGTGACCCAGGAGCTTGGGACTCCCATCAACAACATGGCTATTTCTTAAGAAAACCCAAATTTATGATACTTACTATAGTTACGTTTTCTAATAATGTTTCTTATCACTCTCCTTTGCTGAGATGTTATTGTTAACACTGATGTTTAAGTTTATATCCTCTGTTAAAAATGTTTAATGTATGAAGTTGTTCATTGTACACCGGAGTGAAGGCTCCTCGCTATACTTCGGTATAAAAAAGAATCTAAATAAATAAATAAATAAAATGGCTAATTCAGCCCTGCTATCAACGGGAAAAGCAAGTTTGCTTACCGAAAACTGTGTTTGTAGATAGCAGGATGAATTAGCCATGCGGACCCTCCCTCCTCCCTGGACAGTCAATACACACGTAGACCTATAGCTTAATTACTGACTGAGGAGAATCTGTCTTCCTGCGCGGGAACACTCGCGCAGCCGCAGAGCAAAGCTCTGCATTCAGCTTTGGTAAAAGCTCCGCCTCCTAGGCCTGATAGCCATGCTGTTGATGGGAACAGTCTAATTCATCCTGCTATCTACGGAAACACTGTTTACGGTAAGCAAACTTGCTTTTCTGACGTCACATGTTAGGTGTGGCATGAAAGCCTGTTGATAGTTCTCTCTCTCCAGGAGAGGGTGAGGAGTGTGCAGCAAGATGGATTTCTTCATTAAGTTCCCAGGATAATGGCCCAGTGGATCAGTCTCCCTAGGATATCCTAAATTGAATAAAAAAAACAAACGGGGGGGGGGGGGGGGAGAGATGATGGCCAGGATTGATTACTCTTCCTTCCCTTGTGCAGGGGGGGAATCCATTTCCCATTTGGGCCTAGTCTGTATAAAGTTGTTCAGATAAAAGACGAAGAGTCTGAGGAGTATAGCAACAGATTCCCACGGTGGGTCCTGCAGAAGGGTTCTGTTTCTTTCTGTGTCCCCCACCCTGGCTGAGGAAGACTAATGGAGAGCGGGATGAGGTGTCTATGTGGCAGCCAGCAGTAAAGTATGGTTACAAGTTTTTTCTGCAGGAACTGTGAGGGCCCGGAGAAGTCAGCATTTGGTCTTAGCAGCATGGGAGAAGGTAAGAACCATTAGAGTGTCTGAAGAGGAGTTGTTAGTGGCCTGGTAGGGGTTCGGAGGGGATTGCATTGGCATGCCCAGGAAGCAGTGTGAGCAGATAGAATACCTTGACAAATAGCGCCAAACCCCGAAGCTCCATGGGGGCTTTCCTGGGGGTATCTCAGCATGGATTGCATGGTGGAATGGGTTTTCCATGGAATTTGTCTTGGAGATTTAGAAGGCTTATGTGGATTGACAAGAAAGGGAGGTAGCAGGCCAGTAGAGATTTGGCTATCCCCCCTCCCCAAGTTTGTTTGTTTTTTTTTTAACATTCTTTATTTTTCATTTTACACAGATTATTCATATAACATCAATATTCATATAACATCATATAACATACAGTATAAACAATATCAACTTTTCATCCATAACGTTCCAACATTTCAATAGTTCTGTAGTACCCCCCATCCCCTCCCTCCCCCTTCTCTAAGTAGGAACTGTTCTGGAGCAGTCTAGGCGCTTTGGACACAGTCCTTCTTCAGAGTGAGCACAGTCATAATCCGTCTCTCCATGTTGTACCCAGGCTTAGGCATAGTGTACCTAAAGTCAATGTAAAGCTAATAGATTGTTCCTAGCTTTGTGATTGAGAGATAACAAGTATGACTGCTAGATTTCCATGAACTGAGCATATTTCTTAGAGGAAGTACGGTGAGCTGTTAAGATCTCATTGGTAGCCATTCTGTGTAAGCGTATTCTCCAGTACGTGATGGATAGGACATCTGCCATCATCCAATGCTCTAAAAGCGATTTCTTGGTCACTTCCACATTAGAAATAGAGAATATTCTCAAGAAAATAAAACCATCCTCCCATCCATCAGACCATATTCCATCCAACAAACTGAGTCTAATCACAAACACTATAGCCAAACCTTTAGCAGACATCATTAACTGCTCTCTCACCCAAGGACTTGTCCCGAACCAACTCAAGTTAGCCATGCTCAAACCGCTCCTCAAAAACCCCAACTTACCTACATCAGACCCAGCTAACTTCAGACCCATAGCAAACCTCCCTATGATAGCCAAAGTTATGGAGAAAGTTGTCAACAAACAACTTACAGAATTTCTTGACGAAAATAATATCCTCACCTCAAACCAATTTGGCTTTCGTAAGACTATGAATACTGAATCGTTACTAACATCTTTATCAGACACTATCATCTTCAACCTTGAAAAGGGCCAACCTTGCCTCCTCGCTCTCCTGGATCTCTCATCAGCGTTTGATACCGTAAACCACACGTACCACCTGCAACGATTAATAGACATCGGCATTTCAGGAGCAGCTTTTAACTGGTTCAAATCGTTTTTGGAGAACAGATCATACAAGGTCAAGATAAATAACAAAGAGTCCCACACCATCGAATCCAAGAGGGGGGTACCGCAAGGATCATCCCTCTCTCCGACTCTTTTCAATATTTATCTGCTCCCACTATGTCAACTACTCACTAACCTTAAGCTAAGACATTACCTATACGCGGATGATAATCAAATCCTCATCCCTATAGAAGACTCCCTACACAAAGCCATATCATACTGGAATAAATGTCTGTCTGCTATCAACAATCTACTCACCAGCCTCAACTTGGTCCTAAACAAAAACAAAACCGAAATCCTCATTATAGCACCGGAAAACTATACCCCCCCTTCACATTCTAACACTAATCAACATCCGGACACCACCGGGCACTTCATCACGCAACAAGTTAAAGACCTGGGAGTCATCATAGACAGCAGACTCAATCTCAACAAATTTGTCAACAACACAACAAAAGAATGTTTCTTTAAACTGCAAACATTAAAGAAACTTAAACCACTCCTCCTATACAGGGACTTCCGCATGGTTTTACAAGCCATCATACTCCCAAAATTAGACTACTGTAACTCTCTCCTCCTAGGCCTACCAGCATGCACCACCAAACCACTTCAGATGGTCCTGAACGCCTCAGCAAGAATTCTCTCAAATGCCAAGAAAAGAGATCATATCACCCCAATCCTCCACTACCTCCACTGGCTTCCAATTAAATACAGGATCCAATTCAAGTCTCTAGCGATGATACATAAGGCCTTATACAACATCGTGCCTCTCAACTTAACATTTCAAATTCAACTACACACATCCGTAAAACCTACCAGAAGCGCTTATCAGAACAGACTAATCACACAACCGGCGAAATCCGCTCTAAGGAAACGTGCACTGTCGACAGCGGGCCCTTCACTTTGGAACTCGCTCCCTCCAGACCTGCGTCTGGAACCATGCCACACTACATTTAAAAAGAAACTTAAAACTTGGTTATTCAAACTAGCCTTCCCCTAGAACCAAGAACAGGAAAAAGTCTTTTCACTCCCACAATGATATTTTTCAGATCTTTTTTATTCTTCATTATTCAATTAGAGATTCACATATTCATTGCTGTCTACATACAGTCTACATACATATATTCATGTGGACTTACATATCTCCATGTTATTTTTTGATTTATTAACCGCATGTCTATTAATGGTTTAATAGTATTTCCTATTTGCCTACTTCTATTAATTTGTTTCAAAGTAAAAACTTGTTTACTACGTTTGTTTCAATGTTAAAACTTGTTTACTTCTTTTTGCTCAATGTAAAACTTCGTTGTTTAATCCTGTTCTATGTAAACCGCAAAATTTAGTGATTGTTACTGTTCTATGTAAACCGGGGTGATATGTATATTATACAGGAACCTCCGGTATATAAATTATTTAAATAAATAAATAAAAAAAGTCTTCCATAGGAACAGCCAATTAGCATCCGAAATTTGTTGAAGAAGTTCCCCTCTCTGTTCAAATAAGCATAATAATGGATTTAATGGTATCGGAACATTCGACACTTGACTGACATAAAGTAGAACCTTCCTCCAATAGTCCAAGATTTTAGAACATTTCCAGAATAAATGATATAGCATACCCGGCATCATATTACATTTTGTACATTTATCAGAGGACAACAATTTTACCTTAAAAGCCCAGGTTGTGGGTTTGTACAGTCTATGGAAAAATTTAATTGCACCTCCTGATATAGCATATGCTCTGAAACAGCTTTCAGATTTTGAAAATAGATGTGTAACATATGGGAAGTTATAGGCTAGCCCAATTCCTGAGTCCAGCTGTCTGCTAAGCGGGATTACACTGCCAACGTATGCCATTCATTCAGGGCTTTGGTGGTAATAGCACAAGAGATTGTCTTCCCTGCAGGAATCTTAAAAAATTTAACCAGGCGATCGGATAGTAGAGACACTTGTTGGCTTAGAATGTTTCGGTCAAGAAAATGCCTGACTTGGAGATAGGCAAAAGAAGTCCGTGTTGGGGATGTTATAGGCTAGGTGGATGTCCTCAAACGCCCTCATCCGCCCCCTGTCGTCTTGTACTAATTGTCTAATGTTGTGGAACCCTTTATTGGCTCAAGCTAGAAAAACTTTATCATCCAGCCCTGGGGCAAACCTGGGGTGACCCACAATTGATAGAAATGGAATGGTGAATAAAACAGAAAATGTCATAATGCCTCTGTATCACTCCATGGTGAGACCGCACCTTGAATACTGTGTACAATTCTGGTCGCCGCATCTCAAAAAAAGATATAATTGCGATGGAGAAGGTACAGAGAAGGGCTACCAAAATAAGGGGAATGGAACAACTCCCCTATGAGGAAAGACTAAAGAGGTTAGGACTTTTCAGCTTGGAGAAGAGACGACTGAGGGGGGATATGATGGAGGTGTTTAAAATCATGAGAGGTCTAGAACGGGTAGATGTGAATCGGTTATTTACTCTTTCGGATAGTAGAAAGACTAGGGGGCACTCCATGAAGTTAGCATGGGGCACATTTAAAACTAATCGGAGAAAGTTCTTTTTACTCAATGCACAATTAAACTCTGGAATTGTTGCCAGAGAATGTGGTTAGTGCAGTTAGTATAGCTGTGTTTAAAAAAGGATTGGATAAGTTCTTGGAGGAGAAGTCCATTACCTGCTATTAAGTTCACTTAGAGAATAGCCACTGCCATTAGTAATGGTTACATGGAATAGACTTAGTTTTTGGGTACTTGCCAGGTTCTTATGGCCTGGATTGGCCACTGTTGGAAACAGGATGCTGGGCTTGATGGATCCTTGGTCTGACCCAGTATGGCATTTTCTTATGTTCTTAGAGGTCTGCCAGGATATCTGTAACCTATGGCACAACCATTTCCAAGCATGTTTACATGTGGTTACTATTGGATTATGTTGAATATAGCTTGGTAGTTGGCTGGATGATACATGCAGCAGATTGCTCACCTGAAAGGGTTTACACCAACCTTGCAGAAAACCCACAGGTGAAAACTTTTCCACTCCCATTATCCATTCATACACATGCCGTAAGAGGCACGCCATATTATACACCTCCTGCTTCCCAATATAGCAGCGGATTGTCTTTTGCTGACTTATTTTCCTCATAATCTTTCCATTTCTCCTTGAGGAAGTGCTGAAATTCACTGTCCCCTTTGAGACGACCTGGGAATCTCCATCTCTTGACTGCCCTGCCCCTATTTTCCTCTTAATATCAACCCATATCATAGCATGATCCAAGCACTCCACAGGTCCTATCTCCGTATCATTTATGAAAGAGAAATTTGTAGCACTGGTAAGTAGGTAATCGATACGAGACATGGAATCATGGGCTATAGCTATATGCATATAGGTCCTGTCTTCAGGATGCAAAACCCTCCACACATCAATCAACTGTAAATGTTTACATAAGTAGGAGATTCCTTTTTTGGGGCCCAGACTCGCAATGGAGGTTTGTGACTGTCTATCTAGGTTGGATCTACCACACAATTAAAATCTCCTGCTAGGTACAGAATTCCTATGGAGTGTTCGATCAACACACGCATCAAGGATTAAAAAAAAACATGAGAATATATATTTGGTGCATATATACTCTCAATTGTTACAGGTTCCCCGTATATCCGGCCAGTGATGATAACAAACCGACCTGCTTTGTCTTTATGTGTGGAGATATGATCAAATGCCACTCCTTTACCCACCAAGATGGCGATTCCCCCTTTTCTACCCTCCGCAGAAGAATAATATACTTGATCTACCCCCTTTGGGTACTTGCCAGGTTCTTATGGCCTGGATTGGCCACTGTTGGAAACAGGATGCTGGGCTTGATGGACCCTTGGTCTGACCCAGTATGGCATGTTCTTATGTTCTTAGTTTGTTATGCTCCTTGTCATTTAAATGCGTTTCTTGAAAGCAGGCAATTTTTGTTTTGTGTTGTCTTTGGTTCTCTTAATAGGTGATCCCCAAGCAATTTTTGTTTTGTGTCTTCTTTGGTTCTCTTAATAGGTGATCCCAAGCCTCCTACATTCCAGGAAAACATGCATGTTACCTCAGCCATACTTTACCCAGAAGCAATGATATTGTAAATTGATGATGTGTAGCCACTGCGTTGTTCCCTGGGTTCCTCCCCAGCCTAGGGAATCCGTAGGCCCACCCCTTTGAAAGCTAGTCGTGTGTCCCCCAGAATGTCGTACCACCTTCAGAGATTGTCTCCAATCTATCCCAGTGCTCTGTTGCTGACTGTGCCCTATCTCCCCTCCATACCTCCCCCCATCTCCTGCCCGACTTCTCGCACCAGGCCGCTGCCCTTTATTCCAACACACCTCCAACAAAATTAGGAGGAATAGAAAACCACATTTGTAATCCGCTCCAGAGCCCCCCCTTATTTCTACATACAACATTTGCAGTTATGAACCCTTCAAACAAAGCTCAAACTGAATAATCCGATAGAACCAGCTCAATAAAACATAGAAAGTTAGTGCAAACCATCCAGTAAATCAGGCAATTTGTACTCCTCACCACCTCCTACAGCTTTTCAAAAGTTCTTGTGTGGAGGACACCGTATCAAACAGTTTCCATGATCCCTGGTGCTCCACTCTCAGCCTGGCAGGGTATTGTAGATTAAACCTCACTTGTCTGTTATGAAGTTCTGCACAGATGGAAGAGTACACCCTCCGCTTTTGAGATACCAAGGTGGAGTAGTCCTGGGAATATCAAAATCCATTGTCCTTCGTATGTTAGCGAAGCTGTTTTACTATATGCTTGAAGTATTGCAGATTTGTGGGCAAAATTTAGATATTTTGCTATGATCACTCTTGGTCTGGTCATGTTTGCTGCTCGAGCTCCTAAGCGGTGTGCTCGTTCAACATAACACTGACCCAGTAGTTGGTCTAGCCCCAGTTCCTTTAGGAGCCAGCCTTCCAGCAAATTCTTGATTTCGTGGTCAGTTTTGGATTCTGGGAAGCCCACAAAGCGCAAGTTACTCCTCTGCGACATGTTCTCCAGGTCATTCACCTTTGCCTCTAAGTCCTCGACCTGTTGTTCAAGCTGCCCCTCTTTTGTGTTTAGTGTCTGTGCTTCATTTTCAACTGCATTGATTCTGGATTGTGTCTCCTCCTGTTGCTTGATGGCATTCAGGGTTTCATTGCCGGCTGCAATCTGTTGTGACAGCTCTAAAAACTTCCCTTCCAGCGCTGCTGCAACAGCCCGGGACATGTCCTCCACCAGAGCCCCATGGTTTTTCTGCTGCTTGTGGGCTTGGAGGCCCGTCCGCCATTTTGATTTCGGCCCATTTGCTCCCTGCTTTTTTATCGCACGGCGGTTTGCTGGCCATTCCATCCCCGCTGCAATCGAGGAAATCCTCGATGACGGTTTAGTTAGCCACGGGTGAGTTTTCCTGTGCCGGCTGGAGAAATTGGTGGGTTTTGTAAAGGTTTTTTTGAGCGGGTGCTGGGAGTGAGTCTGACGTGCGTGTCACTCGCTCATCAGGTCACGTGGTCTCACAGTCTCCAGGTTTAAAGAGATCCCAGATGAAACTGGATAAAGATCCTTCTCTGGACCACTTCTGGACCTCCAGCAGGTTCCAGAGTAATCCCTGGAAGGGAGATTTGGAAACACAGGAATTAAGGGGAAGGCTCAGAAGCAGGGATGGTGTCATTTGGGGAGAGGATGCAGTGGCGAGACTGTTTAGGAAGGATGAACTTGGGGAACTTATATCCCAAGTAAGACAATTTCTGAAGCTTTCAGATAAGCAGGAAAGAGAAGCAACTGCATGAGGAGATCCAATTTTAGCAGGGATTAAGAAGCCCCCTGAAGTCTTCGCCCTTCATACAGGAGTACCATGCCAATATTCTACCCCATTCAACAGGCTGTTTTATATGCTGAAGGCGAATGCACCAGTGGCCGCAGTCACAAGAAAGGTGACAATTGCGATGGAAGTGGGCACAATTCTGAAGGACCTCAAAGATGGGAAGATTGAAGCAGATCTTAAAGATCCTTTTATTTATTTATAAAATTTTCTATACCGATATTCGTGGCAACATCATATCGGTTTACATTGTAACAGCAAGGAGGAAATTACATTGAACAGGGGAGGGGGATACATAGGATAAATAGGAACAGTAAACTTAGCGAGGGAAATAAGTGCGTGAACCAAACAACAACATCAGCAACTAAGTGATAACAGAGGCAATAAATATTCAACAATAATAATAGTTGTAATTAAATTGCAACTACCATCACAATAGAAAAAATTGTAACTGTGATTGCAACTACATTCACAGACCAGTTTCTAACATAGGTTTTTGAGAGTGCCAGTTTGTCTCTACAGGTGGTAATCATGGGGGATACATGGCTAGATTGTTGATTTGGTGAGCCCATCAGCTGCAACTGGACATGGAGGATTCCTGAGGTTATGGAGGCAGCCAAGTTGGAATCAGGGGCAGCTACTTTGTATATTGGCTATACAGGAAGCTGTGGCTGCTGTGTCAGCTAGGAAGTTGCTATGGCTGAGGAAATGGGTGGCATATTCAGTCTCCAAAGCTCATCTAAATAGGCTATCCATCAAAGGAAAATGGTAGTTCAGGGAAGAGCTAGAAAAGTTGATAAAGAACCTGGGGGAGTCCAGGCCTCAGACTGCCAGAGCACAGGCACAGGGGAGTGGCTCATTACCAGGACGTCAGGCAGAACAGATCTGGAGTTCCTGTTCATACCCCAGATCAATCCATCTAAATGGATTTATTTATCCCTACCAGCAGATGGAGACAGAGAACAAAACTTTGAGGAACTGCTACATAACCAAGAGTGCCACCTGCTGTCCCTCAGTATTTCTCTGACTCCAGCAGATGGTAGAGGTGCAAACCTGCAGTCTGATATTTAAAAAAAAAAAGAAAAATTTTAGCTTAGGATTAGTAAGAAGACTGAAGAATTGAAGACCGTGCTCCCAGAGGTGTTAGGTTCCTTCATGGGCCATCTCTCTGGTTGAGCAGGGCGAGCGGGGGGGGTTGGAAATCCCTGGCTAGGCTCGACCCTTGTTTTCCAGGGGTATGGAAAGCCAGGGGTCCTAGCTCCTTCGCTCCCCTTGAGGCCCTGTCACCCAGACCAGCCAGTTGTAGCTTCCTGGAGCACCCAGAATCAGAAAAGTATACCTTTCTTTTGTTTTGTTCTGGGTTGCTCAGGAGGCTGTCTCTTTAAGACGTGTACTTTGTTAAAAAAAAACAAACCAAAAAACAGGAATAACTCAAATACCCCCCCCCCCCTGATTTGAGGTATTCCTGTTAGGCTATAGTGCGAGTTGTTAGCCTATATGATGAGATCATCTGATGCACACAATTATTTTATCCCAGGACAAGCAGGATGCTAGTCCTCACATATGGGTGACATCAGTAATGGAGCCCTATGTACGGAAAACTTCTGTAAAAGTTTCTATGAAACTTTTGACTGGCACCAGTGTGCCTACTGAGCATGCCCAGCATGCTATGATATTCCCTGCTACAGGGGTCTCCCTTTAGTCTTCTTTTTTCCGCGAAGCAGTTAGCCTCGCGGTTATTGGGTGTCCTGTGGGATTCTCCACAATTTTCCTCACGGAAAACTTTCAAAAAAACTTCAACCGCAAAGGGTCTCCCTTAGTTTAGTCATCGCGGTGAGTTTTTACCGTTCTCGCGGTTCCGTTCCGTTTTTTGGTTAAAAACATTTTTACCTGAGTCTTAGGCCGTCGACGGCTGTCCGGCCACAAAATGGCTACAGGTTTTAAAAAATGCCCAAAATGCGCGAGAAATATGTCTATCACAGACCCACACCAGGACTGTGTACTTTGCCTTGGTGAGGGTCATGAGGTGAAAAATTGTCCCTTATGCGCTACGATGACCTCGAAAGGTCGACGTCTACGGCTGGACAAAATGGAGCAGCTATTCAAGATTCAACTAGTTACTGCTCCATCTACTTCCAAACAATCGTCTCCGGCTGGATCGATTAGAAAAGTAGTATTGAAAAAACGTCACTCAGGTGAGTCGGGAGACGCTCCATTTTCCTCCCCCTCACCATCGTCCAAGGCCTCAACATCGGGCAGTGAGAAAGCCCGCGAAAAAGACAAACATCACCATCGGCATCGTAGGCCGCATACGGCATCACCTACCCCGATAGCCGGTGAGCCATCGACAGATGACGGGGCACCGTCCAAGAAACCCCGGCTCAAAGATAAGGCTTCCGAGCCATCGACAAGGCGATCCTCGCCGATTCCGGCGGAAGGAACCGTACCTCCTCAGGGCTCTGAGGTTGTACTGATGTCGCCACCACCGCCTCCCCCCATGGGTGCTCTGTTCACACCATCCATGCGGGCGGAACTTGACGTTTATATACGCCAAGCGGTTCAGGATGCCTTTGTGGAAGCGATGCCACGACCGATTACTCCTCTCCTGCCATCGACACCGGCCTTCATACCATCGCCGATTCCATCGCCAGTACACGCGATGCCGATGCCGAGGAAATCACAATCAACGATGCCGTCGGTTCCAGGACTGGTACCATCCAGGGCGCAACCAGCGGTACCTTTGATGTCGATGCCCCAGATTCCATCGATGCCAATGCGGCCATCGACCTCGATGGCACAGCCGGTACCATCTCATGATACGTCCATTTTTCAACCTCTGATGGAAAAATTGGACTCACTTATATACGCTCTTTCCTCTGCACCTCAACATCCAGGTTCTGATCTCCATCAGGAACCGTTACCAGGCCCCTCAGGTGTCATACCACCCATCAGGCCACAAACACCACTCTCTGACACTCCTTTTAAGCCTTCTAGGCCTATAGAACATCCTCTGGACTCTAGTGACTCAGAATATTCATCAGGGGAAGATATCCTCTCTGAGCCCTCACCACCAGAGGATAGAAGAAAATCACCACCGGAGGATCTTTCCTTCTCGAATTTTATAAAGGAAATGTCTGAAACAATTCCCTTCTCCCTCCTTTCAGAGATAGACAGCAGACAAAAAACTTTGGAAGTTCTCCAATTCGTAGATCCTCCTAAGGAAATTCTTGCCATTCCAGTCCATGAGGTCCTACAAGAATTGATGTACAGAATGTGGGAGCACCCTGGGTCTGTGGCAGCGGTCAATAAGCGTGCTGATGCCACTTATCTGGTACAGCCCATCCCAGGGTTTCAAAAAACACAATTACCGCATCAGTCAGTGGTGGTCGAGTCGGCCCAAAAGAAGGCCAAGAGGTTAAAACAGCATGCCTCTACACCTCCTGGTAAGGATAACCGGTTCCTGGACAATCTAGGAAGAAAAATATTCCAAGCTGCCATGCTGGTATCTAGAATAAATTCTTACCAGCTCTTTATGAATCAGTACCAGCGAGACCTGTGGAAACAGGTAGAAACACTGTCACACCAGTTACCTGACCAGTTTCAGGACGGATTACTAAAACTCGTGCACAAAGGCCTGGAGGCGGGTAACACGAGGTTCGAGCAACATATGATTCCTTTGAAACAGCCTCCCGACTGTCAGCGTCAGGAATCACAGCCAGAAGATGGGCCTGGTTGAAATCATCGGAGCTGAGACCAGAGGTACAAGAGCGCTTGGCAGACTTGCCTTGCCTTGGAGAAAACCTCTTTGGGGATAAAGTTAAAGAGGCGGTGGCGACAATTAAGGATCACACTGAGACCCTTAAACAACTATCTCAGCTGCCGCAAGAAGTATACCAACCTTCTAGGAGGCTTCCAAGAAGAGAACCAAGGAAACCATATTACCGCCCTCGGCGGTATTATCCCCCAGCAGCCAGACCCAGACAGCAAAGGCCTACTCAAAGGTCACAACCTCGCCAGAGACCTGCCAGACCTCAACAGCCTCCACCTGCAGCGTCCACGTCTGGATTTTGAAATCCAACCAGAGAGCATGAGTCATTCCAAAAATCCTTGCCCACAATTACCTGTCGGAGGCCGAATTTCTCATTTCCATCAAAATTGGAACTCCATCACGACAGATCAATGGGTACTCTCAATTGTATCTCAAGGGTACCACTTGGATTTCCTCACTGTACCAAACGACAATCCTCCTATCCCATCTTGGACAGTGTCTTATCATTACACAATTCTACAAGTAGAATTATCCACCCTACTGACTGCCAAGGCCATAGAAAAAGTTCCCAGGCCTCAGTGGGGCAGAGGATTCTACTCCCGATATTTCCTCATTCCAAAGAAAACCGGGGGCCTACGCCCAATCCTAGATCTCAGAAATCTCAACAAATTTCTAAAGAAAGAAAAATTCAGGATGGTGTCATTAGGCACCATGCTACCTCTTCTTCAAAAAGGAGATTGGCTCTGCTCTCTGGATCTTCAAGACGCTTATGCTCACATTCCCATTTTTCCTCCTCATCGACAGTACCTGCGATTTCTGGTGGAAGGTCAGCACTTCCAATATCGAGTACTGCCTTTCGGCCTAGCCTCAGCACCTCGAGTGTTCACAAAGTGTCTTGCAGTAGCGGTGGCACATCTTCACAAGCAAAGAGTACATGTGTTTCCCTACTTGGACGATTGGCTAATCAGAAGTCAAACACAAAACGGTGCTCTCACTTCTCTCCATCTCACAATGCAGTTACTTCACTCCTTGGGGTTTCTCATCAACTACGAGAAATCCCATCTCACACCATCTCACCAATTACAGTTCATAGGTGCAGATCTCAATACTATCACAGCAAAAGCTTTTCTTCCAAGAGACCGTGCTCAGGCACTCGTCCTCTTAGCACAATCAGTTCGCAATCAATCTCGAGTTACAGCTCATCAGTGCCTCACCCTACTCGGACACATGGCCTCAACAGTTCATGTAACTCCCATGGCCAGACTGACCATGCGCCTACCGCAATGGACACTCAAATCTCAATGGATTCAAGCCATTCAACCATTGTCCACTCCCATTCGTATCACACCAGATCTAAGATCATCTCTTCTCTGGTGGACATCCGTAATCAACTTGCTCAAAGGCCTGCCTTTTCAGCAACCAGTTCCACAAGTGACTTTAACAACAGATGCATCCACCTTAGGGTGGGGTGCGCACATTGCTCACTTAAAGACGCAAGGCACGTGGACAAAACAAGAAGCCTCTTTTCAAATAAACTTCCTGGAGCTTCGAGCTATACGCTATGCTCTACATGCGTTCAAGGACTGCCTTTCACACAAGACTGTTCTGATCCAAACGGACAACACAGTAGCCATGTGGTACATCAACAAGCAGGGTGGTACGGGCTCGTACCTCCTTTGCCAGGAAGCAGCTCAAATATGGGACTGGGCCCTAGCACACTCAATTCTACTACGGGCCCACCTACCTAGCAGGCATCCACAACACAGTAGCGGATCGCCTCAGCCGCCACTTTCAACCACACGAGTGGTCCCTCGACCCAGCGATAGCAACCAAGATATTTCAACGCTGGGGTCAACCAACAATAGATCTCTTTGCGTCACCTCTGAACTACAAAGTGAACAATTACTGCTCTTTCCTCTTCCGGCAGAACAACTTACCAAAGGACGCGTTTGCTCGCCATTGGAACTCAGGCCTGTTATACGCGTATCCACCAATACCGCTCATAACCAAAACATTAGTAAAGCTACAACAGGACAAGGGGTCCATGATACTCATAGCCCCATATTGGCCTCGACAAGTATGGTTCCCCACACTGCTAGATCTCTCAGTCAGGGATCCCATTCGCCTGGGAGTAGCTCCCAATCTCATAACTCAGGAACAGGGTCAGTTGCGCCATCCCAACCTTCAATCCCTGTCCCTGACAGCATGGATGTTGAAAGCTTGATCTTGCAACCATTCAACCTTTCAACTAATATATCTCAGGTACTAATAGCTGCACGTAAACCTTCCACTAGAAAGAATTATTCCTACAAATGGAAAAGGTTTACTTTATGGTGCACTCAGAAAGATTTAGATCCTTTCACTTGCCCCACTACCACGCTACTAGATTACCTTTACCATCTCTCAGACTCTGGTCTTAAGACGTCATCTGTAAGGGTACACTTAAGTGCAATCTCAGCTTATCATAACAAGCTAGGTGATGCGCCTCTCTCCACACAACCTCTCGTCAGTAAATTCATGAGAGGCCTAACTCACATTAAACCTCCAATTCATTCCCCAAGCATTCAATGGGACCTAAACGTAGTATTAACTAGGCTCATGCGTTCCCCATTTGAACCCATAAATACCTGTGACCTTAAGTACCTAACTTGGAAAACGGTCTTTCTTATAGCCATTACATCAGCTAGAAGGGTCAGTGAATTACAAGCACTAGTCACATACGAACCTTTTACAAAGTTCCTACATGACAGGGTAGTCCTCCGGACACATCCAAAGTTCCTTCCTAAGGTTGTCACGGAATTTCATTTGAACCAATCCATAGTTTTACCAACATTCTTTCCTAGGCCTCATTCCCATCAAGGTGAACGAGCCTTACACACTTTGGACTGTAAGCGTGCGTTATCCTTCTATTTAAACCGCACTACAGCCCAAAGAAAATCCAGTCAGCTGTTTGTATCCTATGATCCAAACAAACCAGGTAAAGCAGTGGGTAAGCATACTCTGTCAAACTGGCTTGCAGATTGCATTCAATTTTGTTATGGAAAAGCAGGCCTTACTCTTCAAGGGCGAGTAAAAGCACATTCAGTCAGAGCAATGTCAACCTCAGTAGCACACCTTCGCTCTGTACCTATTCTGGACATTTGTAAAGCAGCAACCTGGAGTTCTCTTCACACTTTTGCAGCTCACTACTGTCTAGACAAAGAAGGAAGACAAGATTCAGCCTATGGACAATCTGTCTTAAAGAACTTGTTTCCAGTTTAATCCCAACTCCTTCTACATCCAACCTGCTGTGATCCTCGGCTGACTCATTCAACAAAAACATTGCACTACACAATGACTCAGCCTCTAGCTTGCTAATCACCCATATGTGAGGACTAGCATCCTGCTTGTCCTGGGATAAAGCAAAATTGCTTACCTTGTAATAGGTGTTATCCCAGGACAGCAGGATGTAGTCCTCACGAAACCCACCCGCCACCCCGCGGAGTTGGGTCCGATACGTTTTATTATTTTATTTTTGGCTAACGCTATTGCTACAAACCAAGACTAAAGGGAGACCCCTGTAGCAGGGAATATCATAGCATGCTGGGCATGCTCAGTAGGCACACTGGTGCCAGTCAAAAGTTTCATAGAAACTTTTACAGAAGTTTTCCGTACATAGGGCTCCATTACTGATGTCACCCATATGTGAGGACTACATCCTGCTGTCCTGGGATAACACCTATTACAAGGTAAGCAATTTTGCTATATATGTATGTTAACTGATGATTGTATTTTGGTGGCTTTTATGGTTGTTGCAATAAACAGAAAATTACAAAAAAAAAAAGAAAGTTGTTTCAGGTCTGTGCTCCATCGGAGATTGGGGGTAGTTTGCTGGCTTGGGTCAGGGTGAGTAGGAAACCATGTGGCTCAGGTGTTCAGCACCTGGAGCCGGGGCAGCAGTGGTGGTGTGTTTTGTTTTTTTTGTCCTTATGCTCAGGTCTATTTTTATCCGCAGGCTGCTTGCAATCATGATGCTGTTTCCCACTGAGTGCAGGAAAGCGGGTTGGCCTGCGGGGGGAGGCGGTCCACCTTAATGCGGCCCTTCTCTGCCTTGGCTGTGCCTCTGGAGGCGAGGGAGCCTTTGCACAGGGATCGGGGGACAGGCGCTGCAGTCCCTGTGCAGGAGGCCCCAGGGGGGATGAAAGTGACGGCAGCCATCTTAGCTCCACATGGTAGGAGTCCTGCCATGGATGGGGAAGGCAGGGTCTCCCTTTCCGCACTTTCTCCTGTGTATCAGGGGCTTGGAGCAGGGGGAGATGTGCCAGCGGAATCATGGGAGGACCCGGCGCCCACGGAGCAGGGGAGAGACAGTGATAGATTTTCTGCTGATAGGTCTCATGCAGTAATAAAACAATCTCGCCAAGCAGGAGCTGGCGGCTAAGTGGCCAGCCTTACAGACTTAAGAACATAAGAAAATGCCATACTGGGTCAGACCAAGGGTCCATCAAGCCCAGCATCCTGTTTCCAACAGTGGCCAATCCAGGCCATAAGAACCTGGCAAGTACCCAAAAACTAAGTCTATTCCATGTAACCATTGCTAATGGCAGTGGCTATTCTCTAAGTGAACTTAATAGCAGGTAATGGACTTCTCCTCCAAGAACTTATCCAATCCTTTTTAAACACAGCTATACTAACTGCACTAACCACATCCTCTGGCAACAAATTCCAGAGTTTAATTGTGCGTTGAGTAAAAAAGAACTTTCTCCGATTAGTTTTAAATGTGCTACATGCTAACTTCATGGAGTGTCCCCTAGTCCTTCTATTATCCGAAAGAGTAAATAACAGAGTCACATCTACCCGTTCTAGACCTCTCATGATTTTAAACACCTCTATCATATCCCCCCTCAGTCGTCTCTTCTCCAAGCTGAAAAGTCCTAACCTCTTTAGTCTTTCCTCATAGGGAGCTGTTCCATTCCCTTTATCATTTTGGTAGCCCTTCTCTGTACCTTCTCCATCACAATTATATCTTTTTTGAGATGCGGCGACCAGAATTGTACACAGTATTCAAGGTGCGGTCTCACCATGGAGCGATACAGAGGCATTATGACATTTTCTGTTCTATTCATTCCCTTCCTAATAATTCCCAACATTCTGTTTGCTTTTTTGACTGCCGCAGCACACTGAGCCGACGATTTCAATGTGTTATCCTCTATGACACCTAGATCTCTTTCTTGGGTTGTAGCACCTAATATGGAACCCAACATTGTGTAATTATAGCATGGGTTATTTTTCCCTATATGCATCACCTTGCACTTATCCACATTAAATTTCATCTGCCATTTGGATGCCCAATTTTCCAGTCTCACAAGGTCTTCCTGCAATTTATCACAATCTGCTTGTGATTTAACTACTCTGAACAATTTTGTGTCATCTGCAAATTTGATTATCTCACTCGTATTTCTTTCCAGATCATTTATAAATATATTGAAAAGTAAGGGTCCCAATAAAGATCCCTGAGGCACTCCACTGTCCACTCCCTTCCACTGAGAAAATTGCCCATTTAATCCTACTCTCTGTTTCCTGTCTTTTAGCCAGTTTGCAATCCACGAAAGGACATCGCCACCTATCCCATGACTTTTACTTTTCCTAGAAGCCTCTCATGAGGAACTTTATCAAACGCCTTCTGAAAATCCAAGTATACTATATCTACCGGTTCACCTTTATCCACATGTTTATTAACTCCTTCAAAAAAGTGAAGCAGATTTGTGAGGCAAGACTTGCCCTGGGTAAAGCCATGCTGACTTTGTTCCATTAAACCATGTCTTTCTATATGTTCTGTGATTTTGTTGTTTAGAACACTTTCCACTATTTTTCCTGGCACTGAAGTCAGGCTAACCGGTCTGTAGTTTCCCGGATCGCCCCTGGAGCCCTTTTTAAATATTGGGGTTACATTTGCTATCCTCCAGTCTTCAGGTACAATGGATGATTTTAATGATAAGTTACAAATTTTTACTAATAGGTCTGAAATTTCATTTTTTAGTTCCTTCAGAACTCTGGGGTGTATACCATCCGGTCCAGGTGATTTACTACTCTTCAGTTTGTCAATCAGGTCTACCACATCTTCTAGGTTCACCGTGATTTGGTTCAGTCCATCTGCATCTTTACCCATGAAACCTTCTCCATTACGGGTACCTCCCCAACATCCTCTTCAGTAAACACCGAACCAAAGAAATCATTTAATCTTTCCGCGATGGCCTTATCTTTTCTAAATGCCCCTTTAACCCCTCGATCATCTATCGGTCCAACTGACTCCCTCACAGGCTTTCTGCTTCGGATATATTTTAAAAAGTTTTTACTGTGAGTTTTTGCCTCTACAGCCAACTTCTTTTCAAATTCTCTCTTAGCCTGTCGTATCAATGTCTTACATTTAACTTGCCAATGTTTATGCTTTATCCTATTTTCTTCTGTTGGATCCTTCTTCCAATTTTTGAATGAAGATCTTTTGGCTAAAATAGCTTCTTTCACCTCCCCTTTTAGCCATGCCAGTAATTGTTTTGCCTTCCCAAGGCAAGGCTAAGAAGTCTCGGGCTGAGGCACCTCCGAGGATGGGTAGCATTTTGCACCTGTTGGGTCTGGATCAATTGCATGGAAGCGATTCCTCTGAGGATTCGGTTGGCGCTGATCCACAGGGAAGTGATCCGCAAGGGGACCCGCAAGTGGACCAAGGCACTGATTAGGGTGTGGATGTGGGGGCTGGTCCGCTGGGGTTACCCGGATGCAGATGAGGTTCCTCTAGCAGTACGGGATGACCCAAGGGTGGTCAGGTTATTCCGTAAGGAGGAGTTGCGACCTCTTAGCCCTCAGGTTCTAGAGGAGCTGGGGATTAAGGTTGCTCAGGAGGATTCGGACAATGAAGGGGTAAGCAGGTGAAGAAGCTGATTGACTGAGAGTGGGATTTCCCAGAAGCTGGATTGAAGGTGGCCAGGGCTATGGCCAGGCTGTATCCCTTGCCAGAGGACAGCTTAGAGCTGTGGAAGATGCTGAAGGTGGATGTGGCGGTGTCCAGCGGTGACAAAATTACTATTCCTGTGGCAGGGTCAGCAGCCTTGAAAGATGTCCAGGACTGGAAGCTGGAGATCTTGTTGAAGAGGCTGTTTAAGGTCTTGGTTCTGAGCCTTAGAGCTGCAGTCTGTGCTAGTCTGATGCAGCGGGCTTGTTTGTGCTGGGTGCAAAAGGTGCAGGAGAAGGTCGCAGGAGCCTCTATGGATTCTGGCCAGGATGCTCGGTTGGAAGTGGGAGTGGCCTATGTGGCGGATGCCCTATATGATATGCTTCGCACTTCGACTATGAATATGGGGTTCATGGTAGCCACCTGTGAGGGAAATGGATGGACCGTTAGATGACCGAGGGGTTAAAGAGGCTCTTAGGGATAGGTCATTGCAGAAAGTCTAAATGAATTCTTTGTTTCTGGATTGGAAAAATGGAGGCTGTTATATTCTTCAAGAAGATCTAAAAGTTGGAAAGAGACTGCTTTTTTCACTATTTTTTATAAAAAGGGCAGGCTTAGAGACTAGACAGTGGTGGAAGAGTAAGGAGTAAAACCTGGGATAAGCATGGAAGATCCTTAGCTGTAGGGTAAGGAGGATAAAAAATGGGATGAGCACAGAAAATCTTTAGCTGAGGGGAATGAGAAGTAAATCCTGTGAAAATACAGAGGATCATTATCATTGGGGTAGGGGGAGGGGTGTAAACCCTGGGATAAGCAAAGAGGATTATTTACTGCTGGGGTAGAAAGGTTTAAATTTGGGATAAGCACTGAGAATTCTTAGTGCTGGAGAGGGGGAGGGTAAAGCCTGGGATAAGCACAGAGGATCCTTAGCTGTGAGGGAGTGAGAGGTAAAGCCTGGGATAAGCACAGAGGATCCTTAGCTGTGAGGGAGTGAGGGGTAAAGCCTGGGATAAGCACAGAGGATCCTTAGCTGTGAGGGAGTGAGAGGTAAAGCCTGGGATAAGCACAGAGGATCCTTAGCTGTGAGGGAGTGAGAGGTAAAGCCTGGGATAAGCACAGAGGATCCTTAGCTGTGAGGGAGTGAGGGGTAAAGCCTGGGATAAGCACAGAGGATCCTTAGCTGAGGGGGAGTGAGGGGTAAAGTATCTTTGTTCAAATAAATGGTGTTGGAACCCACGAGAGAAGGAACTATACTCGACTTAGTGCTCACTAATGCAGAAAATGTCTCAGATGTCCAGGTGGGTGCCCACCTTAGCAGCAGTGATCATCAAATGGTATGGTTTAATATCACTAAAAGAATAGGGAAAAGAACCACAAAGACCCGAGTTTTACAGTTCAAAAACACAGACTTTGAGGAAATGGGGAACTACCTGGAGGAAGAACTTAAAGGATGGGAGAACGAGAGAGATGTGGATCAGCAGTGGACCAATCTAAAAGGAGCAATCACCAAGGCAACTGCTCTATATGTTAGAAATGTAAAGAAAAGCAAAAGAAAACTGAAACCTATCTGGTTCTCAAAGGAGGTGGCTGACAAAATTAAAGCTAAAAGAACAGCATTCAAGAAATATAAAGGATCCCAAAGGGAGGAGCACAAAGAAGAATATTTGTATCAACTGAGGGAGAGAAAGAAATTAATCAAGTTGGCAAAGAGTCAAGCGGAAGAGAGGATTGCCAAGGAGATAAAAAATGGTGACAAAACATTTTTCAGATACATCAGCGAAAAGAGAAAGGTCCAAAGTGGTATAGTGAAATTGAAAGGTGGTAATGATCAATGTGTGGAGAGAGACGAAGAAATGGCAGAAATATTAAACGAATACTTCAGCTCTGTGTTCACTAAAGAAGACCCTGGAGAAGGACCATCTCTACACAACAGGAAACTGGAGGGAAGTGGAATAGATGAAAATCCTTTTACAGTAGAAAATGTGTGGGAAGAACTAAAGAACCTGAAAGTGGACAAAGCCATGGGGCCTGATGGGATTCATCCAAGGATATTGAGGGAGCTCAGAGATGTTCTGGCGGGTCCGCTGTGTGACCTGTTCAATAGATCCCTAGAAACGGGAGTGGTGCCGAGTGATTGGAGAAGAGCGGTGGTGGTCCCGCTTCACAAGAGTGGGAACAGGGAGGAGGCTGGCAACTACAGACCGGTTAGCCTCACTTCGGTGGTGGGAAAAGTAATGGAGTCACTGCTGAAAGAGAGAATAGTGAACTATCTACAGTCTGGAGAATTGATGGACCAGAGGCAGCATGGATTCACCAGGGGAAGAACCTGTCAGACAAATCTGATTGACTTTTTTGACTGGGTAACCAAGGAATTGGATCAAGGAAGAGCGCTCAATATCATATACTTGGATTTCAGCAAAGCTTTTGATACGGTGCCGCACAGGAGACTGGTGAATAAAACGAGAAGCTTGGGAGTGAGTGCCGAGGTGGTAACCTGGATTGCAAATTGGTTGACGGACAGAAGACAATGTGTGATGGTAAATGGAACCTTCTCTGAAGAGAGAGCGGTTTTAAGTGGTGTACCGCAAGGATCGGTGTTGGGACCGGTCCTGTTCAACATCTTTGTGAGCGACATTGCGGACGGGATAGAAGGTAAGGTTTGTCTTTTTGCGGATGACACTAAGATCTGCAACAGAGTGGACACGCCGGAAGGAGTGGAGAGAATGAGACGGGATCTAAGGAAACTGGAAGAGTGATCGAAGATATGGCAGCTGAGATTCAATGCCAAGAAGTGCAAAGTCATGCATATGGGGAGTGGAAATCCGAATGAACTGTATTCGATGGGGGGGGAAAGGCTGATGTGCACGGAGCAGGAGAGGAACCTTGGGGTGATAGTGTCTAATGATGTGAAGTCAGTGAAACAATGCGACAAGGCGATAGCGAAAGCCAGAAGAATGCTGGGCTGCATAGAGAGAGGAATATCGAGTAAGAAAAGGGAAGTGATTATTCCCTTGTACAGGTCCTTGGTGAGGCCTCACCTGGAGTACTGTGTTCAGTTCTGGAGACCGTATCTACAAAAAGACAAAGACAAGATGGAAGCGGTACAGAGAAGGGCGACCAGGAAGGTGGAGGATCTTCATCGGATGACGTACGAGGAGAGATTGAAGAATCTAAATATGTACACACTGGAGGAAAGGAGGAGCAGAGGTGATATGATACCGACTTTCAGATACTTGAAAGGTTTTAATGATCCAAAAACAACGACAAACCTTTTTCGTAGGAAAAAAATCAGCAGAACCAGGGGTCACGATTTGAGGCTCCAGGGAGGAAGATTCCGAACCAATGTCAGGAAGTATTTCTTCATGGAGAGGGTGGTGGATGCCTGGAATGCCCTTCCGGTGGAAGTGGTGAAGACCAGAACAGTGAAAGACTTCAAAGGGGCGTGGGACAAACACTGGGATCCATAAGTCAAGAGGCCACCAATGAAGAGTGGGTGACTCGCCAGAAAGATACCCTTATTCAATAAACATACACATGCTTACTGTGACTCCAGCATCGCTCTAAGCTTCAACAGCAAGAGGAAGTGGAAAAAGGATTTGCACTCACAAGAGGGGAGTAGCTGGCTTGTTACGGCGGTTACTACCCCCAAACCAAATATGCCTGATACTTCACTTTCAATGCATATACAGCAGAGCTCTCTGCTTCAACGGCAAGGGAGAAGGAAAAAAAAAAAAAAGGGTTCGCACTCACAAAGCGGGGAGTAGCTGGCTTGTTACGGCGGTTACTACCCCAAACCAAATGTGCCTGATACTTCACTTTCCATGCATATCCAGCATGGCTCTGTGCTTCAACGGCATGGGAGAAAGACTGATACATCACGCATTTCCAGCATAGCTCTCTGCTTCAACAGCAGGGGAAAAAAAAACAAAAAAAACTGATGCTTCACGCATATCCTGCATAGCCTCAACGACAGGGGTGAAGAAAAAAAGGATTCGCAATCACAAAGCGGGGAGTAGCTGGCTTGTTACAGGGGTTGGCAGGGGAAAAAAAAAAACTGATACTTCACACATATCCACCATAGCTCCCTGCTTCAACGGCAGGGGAGAAGAAAAAACAACCAAACAAGGGCTGTACAACATAGTCTAGGTAAAACAAATAAGCATGGGTGTAGCTTGCTTATTGCGGCAGTTACTACCCCTACTACCCCTAAGTAATCAAGCTAGATATTTCACTTGGATGCAGCTCCATCACTGCTCTCTACATTAATAGTGGGGGTGGAAGGGAAATAGAACCAAGAGCTAAGAGAAACAGATAAGTATGAGAGAAAAAATGTGTGAAGCTTGCTGGGCAGACTGGATGGGCCATTTGGTCTTCTTCTGCCGTCATTTCTATGTTTTTCTATGTAAAGCCTGGGATAAGCACAGAGGATCCTTAGCTGTGAGGGAGTGAGAGGTAAAGCCTGGGATAAGCACAGAGGATCCTTAGCTGTGGGGGAGTGAGGGGGTAAAAGCCTGGGATAAGCACAGAAGATCCTTAGCTGTGAGGGAGTGAGAGGTAAAGCCTGGGATAAGCACAGAGGATCCTTAGCTGTGGGGGAGGTGAGAGGTTAAAGCCTGGGATAAGCACAGAGGATCCTTAGCTGTGAGGGAGTGAGGGGGTAAAGCCTGGGATAAGCACAGAGGATCCTTAGCTGTGAGGGGTAAAGCCTGGGATAAGCACAGAGCTTTACCCTCACAGAGAATGAGTGAGGGTAAAGCTGGAGATTGATTTGTATATTTACCAATTAAAAACATTGAAAACATAAAAAGTCTGTACTTAAAATAACTGCTGCTTTGTATCAATGTGCTGTTCTGATTGCCATTTACTCAACAAACGAAAGAGCTTAGTGCATCTTGTTATGTGTCAGCGTTTGCACTGCCCTATATTTTCTGATTTCTGTCAGTGTGTCTTGGACAAATGCAGCACAGATAGAGTCCCTGGTGGAGGAGGTCATGAAACCAAACGTCCCTAGATAGATGATGAGAGAGAGAGGGCAGGCACAAGAAAAATGTTATTGGATGATAAAACAAGGGAGCTGTAGACTTTGGGCCTGATTCATTAAGGCTTTTGTCCCATTTTGTGTCTGTGGGAAAAACCCATAGTGGTTCAGGTACTTTGGTTGGTAAATGGGAAGGTTCTTGAACTTCTTGGCTGTCCACATGGATTTTTAAGACACACTGACTCGTCTGTTAAAAAAAAAAAAAAAAAAGGTAGAAGGGGGAGTTTAGTGCTTTGGATGGCAGGGAGGCAGTCAAACTGGTGGTGGGCCATTCCAGTCCTCGAGGGCCACAGACTAGTCTGGGTTTTAGGCTGTTAAGTGAATATTCATCGTTTGCATACATTTCCTGCAAGAGAGAGTTTGATTTGCATATTTGGGTTACCCTAAAATCTGACTGGGTTGCATGTGTCAAGGACTGGTATCACTGATCTAAACGGAAGTCCAAGTCAGATCCACATTCCTTCCTTCACTGTCCTGATCTCTTGGCAGGTTCATCCTAACAGCAGTTGAATTTCACCTGATGTGGACAGGATCCCACCTCAAACCTTATCTTATGCGCAGCCTATTGGACTTCCAGAAGGGTGAACCACTTCCCAGGTAAGTGCAGAATCCAAATGCATGTGATAGTCTTTCTTATATTGGCCTCTCCTTTACTATCTGCCATGGCTAACATCGAGAATCCCTCACCCTGACCTTCTATACTGATTACTGCCTTTAGTAACATTGGGAATTCCTCCTCCCTCCTGAGTCACTCACTGTCCGAGATAATGTTGAGAATTCCTTTTCCTCCATCATTCATTAACAGGGTAATGTTAAGATCCCTCTTTGTGACCATTCTTGATCCTGAGTACATCAACGATTCCTCCTTAATTTCTGTCACTCAATGCCTTGGGTAACATTGGTGATCCTTTCCCCACCTCTCTTTCTTACTGTCTTGGATAACATTTTGACAGCTCTTCTCCTTGTCCTTCATAGTCCTAGGTAACATCAGGGATGTCTCCTCCCTGAGCCTGTTCCATCACTGACTGCCCTGGATAGCATAATTGACCTCATTCCTCACTGTCCCCGGTACCATTAGGATCACATGCTTTGACCCTTCTATATTAACTGCCATAGGTAATCTCTGCAATTCATGTTGCTTGCTGCCCTGGCTAACATCAGCATCCCTCCCCTGCACCTGCGACATCACTCACTGCTCTGTGTAAAATCAATGATTTTTCTACTGACCCTCATCTGTCCCTCACTGGCCTCGGGGTAACATCTAGATCCCCTCTCTTCCTGTTTTGCTCACTAACCCAGGTAACCTTGCTGATCCCATCCATCTGGTGCACCTCTTCACTCACTGCTCTGGGTAACATTGGGAATGCCTCTTTTATCCCCTCACTGCTTTGGGTAACATCAGGGATCCACTCCCTTGATTTCCTTCATCACTGACTGCCCCAGGTAACCAGGATCCCTCCCTCTGATCCTCTTCTGTTGCTCACTGTCCTAGATAATATCGAGGATGCCTCCCCTTAGCCTTCTTTGTTACTGTCTACTCTGGGTAACATTGGGGTTCTCACAGGACAAGCAGGATGGTAGTCCTCACATATGGGTGACATCACAGGATGGAGCCCAATCACAGAACACTTTTGTCAACGTTTCCAGAACTTTGACTGGCCCCTCTGGGCATGCCCAGCATGGCACTAACCCTGCAGCCAGCAGGAGTTCCCCCTTCAGTCTTCTTTTTTCCACGCAGCAGTAGCCTCGCTGTTAGGAGCTCTGCAGAGATTCCTGACAGGAATTTTCCTCACGGAATTACTAAAAGTTCATTTGCCCCAGAGGGGTCCTTCCTTTAACTTTTTCAATCCGCGGTACTCCAGTAAGTTTTTACCCGTTCTCCGTCGATTACCGTAGAGTTTGGCCCTCGCGGCTTACTGGCCGTCGACCGTTACCGCGGCTCAATTTTTTCCATGGCGTCTGGGTTCCATCGGTGCCCGGACTGTAATCGCACCATGTCCATCACAGACCCCCATAAAGTCTGTGTAATGTGTCTTGGACGAGAGCACGATGTCTTGACCTGCACCAAATGTGCCCTAATGACACCAAAAGGTCGCAAGGCCAGAATGGAGAAGATGGAACTTCTCTTCCGTGCGCAAACCCTGACTTCCGTCCATTGCAAATCGACGTCGTCAGAACCGGCTCAGACAACTTCCACCAGCATTGGCCACCGGCCGGTGACCGTCCAGCATCGACGACATCTCGGCCTTCGACACCCTCTATTCCCCCTCAGGACCGAAGGAATCGCAGAGACAAACATCGCCATCGAAAGTCTCGGTCCATCGAGGGAGCGAAATCATCGACCTCGCCATTGTCCGAGCTGCCGTTGAAGAAACCTTGTCCAGAAAAGGCACCGACCTTTTCGGCGACCGGGGTCAAAGAGGCAACCCTCACCCGACGGTATCGGGAGCCGCGACTCCATCTTTAAACTGTGGTCCCTCCGGCTATGGCCTCTGCCTCCTTCTGTTCCGGAGCCAGGGCTGCTTGCTCCAGGTTTCCAAGAAGACCCTGGACCTGATGATTCAGGAGGCCATCGACAAGGCGATGCAACGACTCCAGGTTCCACCGACACAGATTGTGGAACCGACCACCGACCCGATTCCGGCAGCGTTGGCACTGCTGCTCTCCAA
The DNA here is from genome assembly GCF_901001135.1 of Rhinatrema bivittatum. Taxonomy (NCBI): domain Eukaryota; kingdom Metazoa; phylum Chordata; class Amphibia; order Gymnophiona; family Rhinatrematidae; genus Rhinatrema; species Rhinatrema bivittatum. The sequence continues at coordinate 82,581,214 of NC_042618.1, read as the reverse complement.
GATGGAAGCGCTCATTGCGCTTTTCCACCGATGGACCCCAGGTTGCCGATGGCTCCGGTGCCCTCCCCGCTTACTCTGTCATCGGGAGGAGAAACACCGTTCCGCATCCCTCCATTGGGAGTTCTACCTCAGCCATCGATGCCGATATGTCCATCGCCACCTAGTCCAACCATCGGTGCCGATACGCCTGTCGACGCCACCGAGCCATCCATCGATGCCCTTGATGCCTGCGCCGGTTGCCCTTCGATGCCTTCATCGGTGCCTCCAATTATTCCTTTGGAGCCTAGCCCAGGACCCTCGCGTATCCCACCACCCCCGTCCTCCTCTAGTTCCTAGAGGGCAGGTGCTGATCCCTATGATACCTGGACTGATGATTCCTCCCTTAGACACCGATGATTTCCCTTCACCACCTTCACCCACTGAAAGTAGAAAGCGTTCTCCTCCAGAGGACCTTTCCTTTATAAAGTTTGTGAAGGAAATGTCTGAATTGGTTCCCTTCCAATTACAGACTGAGCAGGATGATAGACATCAGATGATGGATGTCATCCTGGGATACAATCCCTGGATGCTCCCAAGGAAATAACCTCCATCCCTATCCACCAGGTTCTTCTGGATCTCCTCAAGAAGAACTGGGAAACATCCTGGCTCCATTGCTCCAGTCCACAGAAAAGCCGACACTACCTATTTGGTGCAGTCAGGTTGGGGTTTTTCAGAAACCTCAATTGTATCACCAATCTGTAGTGGTAGAATCTGCACAGAAAAGAACAAGAGATCAAAGCCTCACACTTCTTTCCCCCTGGCAAGGAACAGAAGTTTCTAGATGCCATTGGTCACTGTGTCTACCAAGAATCAATGCTCATTTCCCCGAATTGCTGCTTATCAGCTCTATATGACACAATATAATAGGGTCATTTTTAAGCAGATACAAGATTGACAGACTCCCTGCCTCGGCAATGTCAAGATCAGCTCCAAACCCTAGTAAACAAGGGTTTTGAGGCAGGCAAGCATGAGATCAGATCACCTTACGATATCTTTGACACTGCTACTAGGGTATCTGCAGCTGCTATTTCGGCAAGGAGATGGGTCTGGCTCAAGTCTTCCGATCTTCGCCCTGAGGTACAAGACAGGTTATCCGACCTAACCTGTGTCGGAGATAATCTGTTTGGCGAACAGATTCAATGGACGGTGGTGGAACTTAAGGACCATCATGAGACCCTAAGACGGCTCTCTCTGATGCCTTTTGACTACTCTTCAAAACAGCCCTTCCGAAAGGACTCTTAAGAAGTCATTCTTCCGCCCGAAGAAGTCCTACCCGCCACCAACCAGATCCCGTTCTATGAGACCTTTTCAAAAAGCCCAGTCTCGTCAGACACGGAAACAAAAACCGCAAGCAGCTCCTCAACCAGGTCCTGCTTCAGGATTTTGACGTCTACCTAGAGAGCAGCAGCCAGCCTCCATTGCCTCACATACCAGTGGGAGGTCGACTGTGCCACTTCAACAACATAATTTTACTGCCTATATATAATCATGCTCTCACGCTTATAATCATTTTACCTAGCTTATATTATTCTTGTACAATAATTTCCCTTCATGTTTCCCCCTCTTACCCACTCCCCAGTTCTTTAATCAGTTTCAATGTAAAGCCCTGTTGGCCAGTTTTATGTTACATGGAAACCGAAGTGATGTTTGCATAACGAACGTCGGTATACAAAAATTTTAAATAAAATAAATAAAATAAATAAATGAATATGGCACTCAGTCACCTCAGACCAATGGGTACTGGCGATAATTGCTCAGTGTTACCATCTGAACTTTCTCTCCGTGCCACCGGACTCTCCACCTCTAGCGACGTGGAGAACATCCGATCACTCCATCCTTCTGGATCAGGAGGTCTCCCTCCTTCTCCAGTCCAAGGCAATAGAACCCGTACCCTACTCTCTGCACGGCCTAGGATTCTATTCCTGGTACTTTCTAATCCCCCAAAAATCGGGAGGCGTTCGTCCTATTCTGGACCTATGGGCCCTCAACAGGTACCTCCAGCAAAGAGAAATTCAAGATGGTAACCTTAGGCTCGCTTCTTCCTCTTCTACAAAGAGGAGACTGGCTCTGCTCTCTGGACCTCCAGGACGCATACACTCATATTGCGATAACTCCATCTCATTACAAATACCTGAGGTTTCTAGTAGGCCCCAAGCACTATCAGTACAGAGTGCTTCTATTCGGCCTAGCGTCTGCGCCACGAGTCTTCACAAAATGCCTTGTAGTAGTTGCAGCCTCCACAGGACTCAAGGTGTTCACGTCTACCCCTATCTAGACGATTGGTTAATCAGGGCTCCCACTCAGCAAGCTGCTCTGTCGTCCCTCAATCTAACCTTACACACTCTAATTTCATTAGGATTTCTCGTCAACTACGACAAATCCTATTTAAAATCCCATCTCAAACCTTGTCGTTCATTGGGGCAGACTTGGATACCTTGCAGGCAAAGGCTTTTCTGCCTCGACAGCGAGCTCTTACCCTCGTGTCTCTTGCGCACCAGCTGCAGTCTCAGCACTCCGCGACTGCACGCCACTTTCTCATCCTCCTGGGACACATGGCGTCCTCAGTTCAGGTCACACCATAAGAACATAAGAAAATGCCATACTGGGTCAGACCAAGGGTCCATCAAGCACAGCATCCTGTTTCCAACAGTGGCCAATCCAGGCCATAAGAACCTGGCAAGTACCCAAAAACTACGTCTATTCCATGTAACCATTACTAATGGCAGTGGCTATTCGCTAAGTGAACCTAATAGCAGGTAATGGACTTCTCCTCCAAGAACTTATCCAATCCTTTTTTAAACACAGCTATACTAACTGCACTAACCACATTCTCTGGCAACAAATTCCAGAGTTTAATTGTGCATTGAGTAAAAAAGAACTTTCTCCGATTAGTTTTAAATGTGCCCATGCTAACTTCATGGAGTGCCCCCTAGTCTTTCTACTATCCGAAAGAGTAAATAACCGATTCACATCTACCCATTCTAGACCTCTCATGATTTTAAACACCTCTATCATATCCCCCCTCAGTCGTCTCTTCTCCAAGCTGAAAAGTCTTAACCTGTTTAGTCTTTCCTCATAGGGGAGTTGTTCCATTCCCCTTATCATTTTGGTAGCCCTTCTCTGTACCTTCTCCATCGCAATTATATCTTTTTTGAGATGCGGCGACCAGAATTGTACACAGTATTCAAGGTGCGGTCTCACCATGGAGCGATACAGAGGCATTATGACATTTTCTGTTCTATTCATTCCCTTCCTAATAATTCCCAACATTCTGTTTGCTTTTTTGACTGCCGCAGCACACTGCACCGACGATTTCAATGTGTTATCCACTATGACGCCTAGATCTCTTTCTTGGGTTGTAGCTCCTAATATGAAACCTAACATTGTGTAATTATAGCATGGGTTATTTTTCCCTATATGCATCACCTTGCACTTATCCACATTAAATTTCATCTGCCATTTGGATGCCCAATTTTCCAGTCTCACAAGGTCTTCCTGCAATTTATCACAATCTGCTTGTGATTTAACTACTCTGAACAATTTTGTATCATCTGCAAATTTGATTGCCTCACTAGTCTTATTTCTTTCCAATCATTATCAGGACCCTCTTCCAGAATTATGTCGTCTGTGGTATCTGCTAGATGGTGTTTCAGTTATGAAACTGGTTAGTGGATGTGTAGTCCAAATCACAGCTAGGGGCTCTTACTTTTAAAGGAAATCTTTTGTTTGGAGAGTTCCTGGTGCAGATAATGCACATCTGAAGGAGTCCAAAGTACATAAGTTGCCAGAGGATAAGCCAAAGGGCAGGAGGTTTGTTCCTGCGTGGGCCTTGTATCGGGACAATAGGAGGTTTTGCCAATCCAAGGGTTCTGGAGGTCCTCAGAGGCAGCCCGCAGCCAGAGCTCTGTCCTGGGGTCAGTCCTTCCGGGGTGGCAGAAGAACCTCCAAGGACACCTCTGGTACCGCTTCATTGGGGCCAAAAATCCTTGCAATGAAGCAAGGCCTATCCACTCTTTAGATCAGATGGTCGGAGGGCATCTGGTGCTCTTTTCAAAGAGTAGATCAAGATTACAATGGACCAATGGGTCCTAGGTGTGGTAAAAGATGGATATGCATTAGATTTTGCTCACCCCATTCAGAACAATTTCATTGTGTCCCCTTGCGGTTCTTTCGCCAAGCGGGTATCTGTTTGAGGAACAATGGGCCATTTGAGGCAAGTGGGAGCTATAGTGCCAGTTCTGCAAGAGGAGCAGCGAAAAGGGAATACTCCATCTATTTCATGGTACCAAAGAAAGAGGGATTTGAAAAAGGGTAAAAGAGGCCCTCAAAGTTCCACATTTTCTCATGGAGACTCTAAGGTTGGTCATCGCGGTGGTGTGCAAAGAGAGTAATTTGGCATCTCTAGATCTGACAAAGGCTTATCTACATATAGCCATCAGGCAGGAGCACTAGAGGTTTCTATGGTTCATGATCCTAGGGGAATGTTTTCACTTTCGAGCCCTTCCCTTCAGGTTAGCAACGGCTCCACATATGTTCACCAAAGTAATGGTGGTGTTAGCAGTAGACTTTTGAAGGGATGGGTGCTGTTGCATCCATACCTGGAAGACTGGCTCATATGAGTGAAGTCTGAGAGCTCTGTCGGCAGTCAGAACAGAAGGTGCTGTGAAGGTTGCAGTCTTTAGATTGGGTGGTGAATTTTGCAAAGATGAAACAAAAATCCAAGGGAATCAGAAAAATATATTTAGAAAAACTTTTATTATACATCTAATATCCATTTTAAAGAACATTTTAAAGAATGTTCCCAAAAAAGAATTAACAAAAAATGAGTCAATTAAGACTCTAACTAATTTTTTTATTTTATTTATTTATTTAGAATCTTTTATATACCGATGAACATTGGGAACATCTCATCGATTCACAATAAGCGAAATGCAGCTAAAAGAGCTTTCAGTGAAACAGAGAATATGCATAAAATTAAATTCAATAACAGAGAACTAAGGGTCGTAACATACAAGAATAAAAACTGAACGATTACAATTATGTATCCTCAAACTACAGACTATTGAGCTGCAAACCATATTAAAATGTATTACATACACACAACCAATCATGCCACTCATTCAAACACCATCCACAAACACCAATTAAAATAAATACCAATAAACAGTATTTCACACAATACAAAGTATATAAATTCTCAAAAAAAAAAAAAAAATATATATATATGAATCCAAATACAAAATATATCAGAATGTTAGTGTAGCCCAACACAGGCCACTGTTTTGCTGGAAAATAGCTTCTTCAAGGTGGCCAATGTAACCCCAATATTTAAAAAAGGCTTCTGGGGCGATCCGGGTAACTATCCAAAATTAAAATTGGTAAGGTTTGAATAACTTAATCTGGGAAGAATATTCATTTTCACGACCGAAATCCAGCCCAGCCACGAAAGCGGTAGCCTCTGGATGGACCCCCATGCTTTCTCAAAATTGATTTTAAATAAATCCTCTAAGTTATCCCCCAGCATCACGCCTAAATATTTCACTCCATCTTATCTAATTTGAATGGGAATTTATCTCTAATATCAGCCATTTGCCCCGGTGACAGGTTAATATTTAAGAACTCAGATTTTCTACATTTAACTGGTACCCAGAAACATTGCTGAAGAGCGCCATTTCGGCCATAAGAGCGGTAAAGAATCAGTGGGGTTCGCTCCCGTGAACAAGACATTGTCGGCGAACATAGACAGTTTATATTCCTCCTCCCCCACCCGTAGTCCTTGAATCTCTGTTTTTGTGTGGAGCTTGATCGCCAATGGTTCTAGATAAAGGGTAAACAGTAACGGAGAAAGGGGACACCCCTGTCTGGTATCTCGACCGGTGGGAAATGGTGGCGAATAGCCCCCATTGACCTTTATACGTGCACTTAGGATAGAGTATAATTTTCTGATCCACGTAAGGAAATTCTCCCCCAACACCAAATCGCTGAAGTACTGTAATCAGATAGTCCCAATAGACAAGATCAAAGCTTTTTCATTGTCGATTGTGAGGATCCCTAGAGGGGTTTAAGATTCCCTGGCCCACCACACTAAGTTAACAACTCGTCTGACATCAGCAGCTAATCTTCCTGGGATAAACCCCGTTTGATCTTGGTGTATCAGCTGTCCCACCAATCTACTCAATCTTTTTGCCAAAAAGTTTAGATCGAGATTCAAAAGAGAAATGGGTCTATAAGACCCGCATAAGGTAGCGTCTCTCCCTGGTTTGGGAAGGACAGTGATTCCTGCCCTGTTCACGTCTGTGGCTATAGTACCATCAACAATGAGCTCATTAAACGCTGCCGCCAATGGCTGTGCTACTATGGTAGCAAGCTGTTTATAAAAACCTGGCAGTGAACCCATCTAGTCCCGGTGACTGTACCCGGTTTTAGTTCTCGTATCACCTCAATCACTTTCTCGACTGTTATAGTTTTATTTAAACTACGCTACGAGCATCCACCCTTGGAAAACTAACCCCTTCTAGGTAAGCATCTATAGTAGCCTGCGTAATATTTTGCCTGGCTTGGTATAATTCCTCATAAAAATTGGGAAAACTTAGTCCGAATAAGCTCATTAACTGTGACTAGCTTGCCCTGTTAATCTTTAATTTTCAAAATCCTCGTTTTGCAGGGCCCTGGCTTTAAGCGATCTCGCTAGTAACCTACTGGGCCTTATTATCCCCTTCAAAATGTTCTTGGTGAAGTTTATCCAATTGAAAATATGGTTTTCTTCTTCGCTCCTAGAGCATGCAATTCCCTGCGTAGCTCATACAATTCCCTGCGTAGCTCATCCAATTTCCTCCTAAGTCTGATTTAAGTTCCTCTTATGTCTAAGTTCCAATTTCCCAATTTTAAACAGAAGATCTTTCCGTCTCTGTTCACGTTCCCTTTTGACAAAGGAGCCTGAGCTATCAGGCGTCCTCTAGCAACATTTTAAACATTCCCATACGGTTCCATTGTGACCTTGCCTGTATCGTTTTCCACCTGATAATGACCCATCTCCTCCTGTAAATGCTTACAAAAATCAGTTTCTTCCAAAAGACTTTCATTTATCTCCAATGCCCTTTAGAGCCCAGACTGGAATCATTCCTTAGTTTAACCCAGACAGCAGCATGATCTGACCATGTGATTGGTTCGATATCAGTATGCTGTACTCTGTTGACCATCCCCTTATCTACCAAAATGAAGTCAATGCGAGAATAAATATTATGGGCTTTAGAAAAGAATGTATAATTCCTTTCAGTGGGGTGTAAGAGCCGCCATATATCGATAAGGCCCCAGTTGGTCATTAAAGCCTTAAGACTCACCCTGATAGACTTAGACACCGCACTTCCCCCTCCATTATGGTCAAGATAGAATTAACGTGTCATATTAGAATCACTGCCTATGATTATAGATCCTTCTGCCCACTGTTGTAAAACCCCGGAGATTGCATCCAAAAATTTCCCTTATCCAGTGTTAGGACAGTAAACGGTCCCCAAGGTGAAAAGCTGATTTCCTAGCTGAAATTTCACCAAAATATATCTCCCATTAACATCTCTGATAACAGAGATCACATCTATTACCAGGGTTTTAGCAGACAAAACGCCCACTTCACAATATTTGTTTAGCTTAGTAGCCAAGCAAAAAATTGACAGGGAAATTGTGGAGACATCATCAGACGTTCGTGTCTTTTTCTAATATGAGTTTCTTGGCATAGAATGACATCTGCCTGCAAATTGGAGGCATCCGCCATCAATTTTTTTCGCTTAATGTAAGTATTAAACCTTCACATTCCATGAGAATTTTTAAACTCGCCATTTATCTAAGGTGGAAAAGCAATAGATAAATTGCCAGTGTGATGCCTCCCAGCCATCTAAAGAGAATATTGCACCCCCCCATTGCACCAACAGACTTTTTCGATATCCCCTTAATATCATATATAAACATAATTAGAACATAGAAACATAGAAATGACTGCAGAAGAAGACCAAATGGCCAATCCAGTCTGCCCAGCAAGCTTTTGCACTTTTTCTTTCTCATATTTATCTGTTACTCTTGGCCCTTAGTAACCTTTTGGTTCTATTACCCTTCCACCCCCGCCATTAATATAGAGAGCAGTGTTGGAACTGCATCTAAGTGAAATATCTAGCTTAATTAGTTAAGTGTATTAACCGCCGCAATAAGCAAGCTACACCCATGGTTATTTGTTTACCCAGACTATGTAATTCAGTCCTTGGTTGTTATTAACCCACAGATTAGTCATTCTTCCTTCCCCCCCCCCCCCCCCCCCCCCACACACCACCTTTGAGAGGAATGGTCACTCCAATCGCCCCAAGGATCCGCACCCAATCCTTCAGGTTTCACACAGCAACTTAAAAGTACATAAGAAATACCACAATCAGAAAATTGTCCTTGGAATAGCCTGTAGTCTACTGTGTTGAATAAACATCACGTGATGCCCCATCTGTCCACAAACCACCAGAAATTTAGTAGAGCCAAATGAAGCTGGTTTCAGGCATAATAAATCAGCCATTGGTGTCTTTAGAAAAAGCAGAGCCCTCGGCGTTCCGTTCTCAAGCCGTTTCCTCCACCCGATTCTACTCTCTGCCAGTGCTGATAGGTGCCCTTTCCGGTCAGAGTTCTCTCCATTGAATGAGCGTCCACTCTCCCTGGCGTTTCCATTCCTGCCGCAAGTAAGATTGTTCTGGCGCCTCCTCCAAGGTCTTAACTTGTGAGGTTACACCTCTGATAGTAAATGACAGTCCGAAGGGAAAGAGCCACTTATACCTGCACTCGCCCTGACGAAGGGCAGTCACAATATCTTTAAACTCCCGTCTTTTCCGGATGGTATAGATGGAGATCCTGGAACACCTCGATATTGTACCTCAATATTGAGGAGGAGGACTAGCCTAGAGGTTAGAGCAGTGGACTATGAACCAGGAGATCAGGGTTCGAGTCCTACTGTCACTCCTTGTGACCTTGGGCAAGTCACTTTACCCTCCATTGCCTCAGGTACAAAAACTTAGATTGTGAGCCCTCTGGGGATAGAGAAATACCTACAGTACCTGAATGTAAACCGGTGTGATATCTCGATTGAGATCGAATGTTGGTATATAAAATAAATAAATAAATACCCCTGCCATATGTATTCCTTCCGTTTGCGAGCTTGTGCCATCACTTTCTCTTTCACATGGTAGAGTGGAAACATATTACGATGTCCCGTGGCTGAAAATGTGTGGGAGCTTGCTGGGCAGACTGGATGGGCCGATTGGTTTTTTTCTGCCATCATTTCTATGTTTCTATTACCACGTGGTTTCGCTAAGGCATGGTGTGCTCTATCCAAGATAAGCTCAGTTCTCCCTTCTGGAGGAACATTGTTTTATAACAAGAGATGACATATATCTTTAATAACTACGTTGCAATCTGCATAAGCTGTTTCCTCGGGCACCTCCCGGAATCGCAGATTTCCCCTTCCTGAGCGATTCTCTATACCATCAATCCAGGCACGTAATATTAAATTGTCGTCCTGTAGTTGTTTCACTTCTCTTTGTAGCGACTCTTGATTTTCCTCAATTTCACTAATGCAGTGTTCTGCCGCTCCCACATGGCCTCCCAGCTCTTCATGGTCCCGCCTCAAGTCCGATACCATTGATTTAATTTCTTCTTTCAACGACCCCATCTCTGCTTTAAGGTCTCCAACCAAGCTTGGAAATCACAGCGCAATAGAGGTAGCTCAGCAGCTGCCGGTATCATCACTTGAGAATCCCCTCTCTCCTGCGTTAACTCCCCCCCCCCCCCCCCCCCCCCCCCCCGAGAGCCATCTTCATTTTCCTCTCTGCTGGCGAGGCCTCAATAGGCCACAAAGCGATGTTCTCATACGAGAAATGTTTTACATCAACCATTTTTTTCCTCACAGACATCCTGAAGAATTCTTTAGTCAGATCAGCTGTTTTATTGCTTGGTTGGTGGTTCGATGCTAGTGCTAAACAGTGGATGTTCAGATTGGGCTCGGGAGCGAGTACCCTAGGCAGCCATTCGGTGAGGTGACGTCAGGTGGGATTTTTTTTTTTTTACAGATCCACCAGTTGCCCTATACTTCCTAGAGAATGGAAATGAAGAGCTGCATTGGAGTGCTCATAGCTTCCTTCTAGGATGGAGTTGGAGATTTATATAGCAAATTGAACTATTAGCAGATTCCTAAAGTTTGTCTTCAAAGGAGAAGTGCTGAGGTGGACCAGACCAGTGGATAGTCAGAAGCAGCTACCCCAAACAAAGCAAAGTGATTAATATAATTATTTAAGAGCTCTTCAATTGGGAGGATTGGGTGTGCCACTGCTGTTGCAGTTGGGTACTGTTGTGAAATAGTGGACCCTTGGGCCGACCTACCACGAGAGGCGGGGTAGGTCGGGAGGCGGAGCTAAGGCTCAAAGTGATCACCAGGTTGACTGCCCGGGAGCCAGGGAACCCCCCGGGAGGAGCCCGTAGGGTCCTGGCCCTTGGGCTTAGGTTTTCCGAGAGAGAGAGTCCAGTAACAGCGAACCAGGAAGTCCAATGGTAACAGAGTCTTGCACAAGATCTTCACTCACCGGGTACCCAGGACCCCCCAGGAGGAGCCCGTAGGGGTTCGTGGCACCTTGGGACTTGGGTACTAGATAGAGAGTCCAGCAATAGAGAACCAGGAAGTCCAAAGAATAGAGTCTCTCAGGAGCAGACGTGAGTAGTAGCAAGTAGAACCTGGAGCGGGGTCCGCAGCCAGCATGTGAGGCAAGGCTGAAGCAGGAACAGAGAACGAGCTGAGATCAAGGCTGGCGGCAACAGAGCGTGGTCAGGAACGAACCGGGGTCGAGGCAGGCAGCAGGCAGAGCGTAGTCAGGGACGAACCGGGGTCGAGGCAGGCAGCAGGCAGAGCGTAGTCAGGAACTCCAAGGTCAACGGCAGGAGACGCAGCAAGACGAAGCGCAACTCAGAACTACAAGACTGTAGTGAACCTTGTTGCAAGGCGATGATGGAATGTCCGGACGCCGGTATATCTGTCTCGGAGCGTTACATCATCAGCGCAGGCGGGGCTTGACTTCCGGGTTCTGGGCACTCAAAGTGGCCGTACGCGTGCGGCCCACGGGTGAAAGAGACAGGCAAATGGCGGATGCCACATGGAACTGAGCGCGTCCTTGGTCCTGGAGACTGCGGAGTGCGGCGTCCCCCGACGCGGAGGTAGGCGCTGGTCACAGGGAAGAGAGGGGAAGCGTGCAGACCGCAACAACTGCAGCAATATTTAGGGTGGGGTTAGTATAGAAGGGTCATGAATAGTATTGCTAATTGGGGAAGGTAGCCATAGGGGTGGGTAAAAGAAAATTGGCTCTTACCTGCTAATTTTCATTCAGTCCAGACTCTTGGGTTTTGCACCCCTGCCAGCAATTGGAGTCAGAGAAAGTTTTACTGACACTGCTAGATAATCTAGTATGCCACCTACAGTCCCCTCAGAATTGACTTGTATCCAAGCCAATCTGATAAACACCAAACATTTAACAGCTGATTCCCCAACGAACAGGAAGATGGTGATGTTGTACCCGACTGGAAACTCTGTCCCAGAACAAACAGCTTAGAGAACTACTAACAACGCTGCATTACATACAAACCATCAGAATGAGCAGCCAGCTCTCTCACCTCCAATGGCCGGGTCTCTGGACTGATCTGTGATACTACAGGAATGAAAATTAGCAGGTAAGAACCAATTTTTCTTTCTAGTACTTATCCAAATCAGTCCAGAATCCTGGGATGTACCTATGCATTCCTAAACTGAGTGGGACCTGGAGAGTCCCGCTCGCAGAACACTGTATATTTCTAGTTATATTTTTCTCCTTGGGCAAAGCTAAGGAATTTAAACTTTATTTCATCCTTATTATAGAAATTTACTGTTTTTGGGTAGTGCTAATATTATCTGTATATTTCTAGTTATATTTTTCTAGTTATATGCTATTGCTGTTTTAAAATGCTGTTTGTCTAATCAAAAGAGAAAACTACAAAGAAAGGGGAGTGGTTAACAGCTATTGGCAACAGACATAGTGCATAGCAGGAGGGATTAACTCCTCTTCAGTCTGCTTGGACATTGAAGGAGACAGACAGAAGTCCATCTTCTTAGGGATAACCAGAGGAAAAGCTTACATTAGCTAGCCTTACCTGGGGGAAGGTCTGTTCAAAAAGCAGCAGATACAGTGTCCAGGGAACAGCCCTGGCCAAGGGTTAGCACAAAGACCCGAGTTTTGCAGTTCAAAAACACGGACTTTGATGAAATGGGGAAGTACCTGGAGGAAGAATTAAAAGGCTGGGAGAATGAGAGAGATGTAGATCAACAATGGACGCATCTAAAAGGAGCAATTACCAAGGCAACTAATCTATATGTTAGAAAAGTAAAGAAAGCAAAAGAAAAATTAAACCTATCTAGTTCTCAAAGGAGGTGGCTGACAAAATAAAGGCTAAAAGAACAGCTTTCAAGAAATACAAAAGATCCCAAAGGGAGGAGCACAAAGAAGAATATCTGGTAGAACTGAGGGAGACGAAGAAATTAATCAAGACGGCAAAAAGTCAAGCGGAAGAGAGGATTGCCAAGGAGGTAAAGAGAGGTGACAAAACATTTTTCAGATACATCAGTGAAAAGAGAAAAGTTCAAAGTGGTATAGCGAAATTGAAAGACGGAAAGGATCAATGTGTGGAGAGAGACGAAGAAATGGCAGAAATATTAAATGAATACTTCAGTTCTGTGTTCACTAAAGAGGAACCTGAGAAGGACCATCGTTAGTTAACAAGAAACTGGAGGGGAGTGGAGTAGATGTAACTCCATTTACAGTAGAAAATGTATGGGAAGAGCTGGAGAAACTGAAAGTGGACAAAGCCATGGGGCCTGATGAAATTCATCCCAGGATACTGAGGGAGCTCAGAGATGTGCTGGCGGGTCCGCTGTGTGACTTGTTCAATAGATCCCTAGAAATGGGAGTGGTGCCGAGTGATTGGAGAAGAGCGTTGGTGGTCCCGCTTCACAAGAGTGGGAACAGAGAAGAGGCTGGTAACTACAGACCGGTTAGCCTCACTTCGGTGGTGGGAAAAGTAATGGAGTCACTGTTGAAAGAGAGAATAGTGGAACTATCTACAGTCGGGAGAATTGCTGGAGCAGAGGCAGCATGGATTCACCAGGGGAAGATCCAGTCAGACAAATCTGATTGACTTTTTTGATGGGTAACCAAGGAATTGGATCAAGGAAGAGCGCTCGATGTCATCTACTTAGATTTCAGCAAAGCTTTTGATACGGTTCCGCACAGGAGACTGGTGAATAAAACGAGAAGCTTAGGAGTATAGTGCTAAGTTGGTGACCTGATTGCAAACTGGTTGACGGGACAGAAGACAATGTGTGATGGTAAATGGGAACTTTCTCTTGAAGAGAGAGCGGTGTTAAGTGGTGTACCAGCAAGGATCGGTCCTGTTCAATTTCCTTGTGAGTGACTGTCCTGTTCAATTTCCTTGTGAGTGACATTGCGGAAGGGATAGAAGGTAAGATTTGTCCTTTTTGCGGATGACACTAAGATCTGCAACAGAGTGGACACGCCGGAAGGAGAGGAGAGAATGAGACGGGATCTAAGGAAACTGGAAGAGTGGTCGAAGATATGGCAGCTGAGATTCAATGCCAAGAAGTGCAAAGTAATGCATATGGGGAATGAAATCCGAATGAACTGTATCGATGGGGGGGGAAAGGCTGATGTGCACGGAGCAGGAGAGAGACCTAGGGGTTATAGTGTCTAATGATATGAAGTCTGCGAAACAATGCGACAAGGCAATAGCAAAAGCCAGAAGAATGCTGGGCTGCATAGAGAGAGGAATATCGAGTAAGAAAAGGGAAGTGATTATCCCCTTGTACAGGTCCTTGGTGAGGCCTCACCTGAGAGTACTGTGTTCAGTTCTGGAGACCGTATCTACAAAGAGACAGAGACAAGATGGAAGCAGTACAGAGAAGGGCGACCAAAAGGTGGAGGGTCTTCATCGGATGTCATACAAGGAGAGACTGAAGAATCTGAATATGTACATCCTGGAGGAAAGGAGGAGCAGGGGTGATATGATTCAGACCTTCAGATACTTGAAAAACTTTAACGATCAAAGACGAACGACAAACCTTTACCTCCAGAAAAAATCAGCATAACCAGGGGGTCATGAGCTGAGGCTCCAGGGAGGAAGACTAAGAACCAATGTCAGGAGTATTTCTTCACAAAGAGAGTGGTGGATGCTGGAATGCCCTTCCAGAGGAAGTGGTGAAGTCCAAACCTGTGAAGGGACTTCAAAGGGGGCGTGTGATAAACATTGTGGATCCATCAGGTCTAGAGGATGTGTATAAAGAGGAGGCAGCAAAAACACTGCACGGAGCGGCAGTAGCCACAGAGGCATTCACGGAGCGGGATTGCCAGTGGTTGGTGTTTCCACCTTCACGGAGCGGAAGGATGGAGGGCTGCCATCTCCAAATTAAATGTAAAAAAACAACAAAAAACAAACAAAAAAAAAAACCATGGGTGGGTAAGAGTATGTAAAATTAACAGAGTTCATAGGCTATAGGTATTACCAATTATTAGGCTTATTCAATATTTGTTGATAGTTAATGTGGGCTTTCAATGCCATACATCACTTTCAATGCATATCCAGCATAGCTCTCTGCTTCAACGGCAAGGAAGAAGAAAAACTGATACTTCATGCATATCCAGCATTGCTCTCTGCTTTGCTTCAACGGCAGGGGAGAAGAAAAACTAATACTTCACGCATATCCGGCATAGCTTTCCTGCTTCAACGGCAGGGGAGAAGAAAAACAACCAATAAGGGCTGAATAACAGTCTGGGTAAACAAATAAGTATGGGTTGTAGCTTGCTTGTTGCGGCGGTTACTACCCCTAACTAATCAAGCTTGATATTTCAGTTGGATGCAGCTCCATCACTGCTCTCTGCATTAATGGTGGGGGTGAAAGGAAAATAGAACCAAGGGTGGCTAAGAGCCAAGAGAAACAGATAAGTATGAAAGGAAGATGTGTGAAGCTTGATGGGCCCGATTGGTCTTCTTCTGCCGTCATTTCTATGTTTCTATGTTACCAAAACCCAGCGGCAGAGCACCAACATCCAAGCAGTAGTGTCTGGCGAAAGTAAGCAGCAACTTCCAAATAGCTGCCCTGCAGATCTCCTGTGGATATACCAGCTGCACGTCAGAGTCCAAGAGGTTACCTGAGAACACATTGCGTGAGCCTTCAAACCTTCAGGCACCAGCTGACTCTTAGGTATATATATATCAAATAGAGTGCCTCTTTGAGGCAAGATGCAATTGAACATTTGAAAGCTTGATGCCCCTTTCGCGGGCCATTCCACAGAACGAAAAGGTGATCTGATATTAAAAAATCATTAGTGACTTTCAGGTACCTTAATAATGCATGCCTCACATCTAAGAGTTTAAGCTCCCTTGCATGAGGTGCGGGGGAATTCAAATTGGAAACACCAGAAGTTCCACAGTCTGATTAACATGAAACCCCAAAACCACCTTTGGCAGAAAAGAGGGCACTGTGCATAAAGACACCACTGCTTCTGAAATCTGCAGAAATGGATCATGGCCCGACCAAAGCCTGGAGCTCTGAAATCCTCCTGGCCGAACAATCTGTCACCAGGAAGGCAACCTTAAGTATCAAGTCGTTTAAGGTTGCTCTCCTCAGTGGTCCAAACGGAACCTTGCATAATCCTCTAAACAGATTAAGATTCCAAGATGGACAAGCCTTCCTCACCAGGACAGAAATTCTTTGCTCCTCAAGAAAACGTATGACATCCAGATGCGTAGATAGAGAATATCCCTGTACTTTAACACAAAGACAGTTCAAAGCTGCTACCTGTACCCTAAGAAATTTAAAAGACCAGACCTTTGAATAAATCCATACATCAAAAGCCTTATCTCAACTGAGTGATACTCTCTTCTATAAGCCTTTACAAAAAACTCTACTCTAAAAGACAGGAAACAGAGAGTAGGATTAAATGGACAATTTTCTCAGTGGAAGGGAGTGGCCAGTGGAGTGCCTCAGGGATCTGTATTGGGACCCTTACTTTTCAATATATTTATAAATGATCTGGAAAGAAATACGAGTGAGATAATCAAATTTGCAGAAGACCAAAATTGTTCAGAATAGTTAAATCACAAGCAGATTGTGATAAATTGCAGGAAGACCTTGTGAGACTGGAAAATTGGGCATCCAAATGGCAGATGAAATTAATGTGGATAAGTGCAAGGTGATGCATATAGGGAAAAATAACCCATGCTATAATTACAACCAATATTGGGTTCCATATTAGGTGCTACAACCCAAGAAAGAGATCTAGGCGTCATAGTGGATAACACATTGAAATTGTCTGTTCAGTGTGCTGCGGCAGTCAAAAAAGTAAACAATGTTGGGAATTATTAGAAAGGGAATGGTGAATAAAACAGAAAATATCATAATGCCTCTGTATCGCGCCATGGTGAGACCGCACCTTGAATACTGTGTACAGTTCTGGTCGCCGCATCTCAAAAAAGATATAATTGCGATGGATAAGATACAGAGAAGGGCTACCAAAATAAGGGGAATGGAACAGCTCCCCTATGAGGAAAAGACTAAAGAGGTTAGGGCTGTTCAGCTTGGAGAAGAGACGGCTGAGGGGGGGATATGATAGAGATGTTTAAAATCATGAGAGGTCTAGAACGGGTAGATGTGAATCGGTTATTTACTCTTTCGGATAGTAGAAAGACTAGGGGACACTCCATGAAGTTAGCATGGGGCACATTTAAAACTAATCGGAGAAAGTTCTTTTTACTCAACGTACAATTAAACTCTGGAATTTGTTGCCAGAGGATGTGGTTAGTGCAGTTAGTATAGCTGTGTTTAAAAAAGGATTGGATAAGTTCTTGGAGGAGAAGTCCATTACCTGCTATTAAGTTCACTTAGAGAATAGCCACTGCCATTAGCAACGGTTACATGGAATAGACTTAGTTTTTGGGTACTTGCCAGGTTCTTATGGCCTGGATTGGCCACTGTTGGAAACAGGATGCTGGGCTTGATGGACCCTTGGTCTGACCCAGTATGGCATGTTCTTATGTTCTTATGACTGTTACTAGATCTGACGGCAAGTTGCACCAGTGCCCAAAGTGTGCTGGTTTTACAGTTGCAGAAGAGACCCACGAGCACTCAGAATAGATGTCTCATGCGGGACTGGCTGTGGGAGCAGCTGCATTTCCCCCTTAGCCTATGATTGGCAGACTGGTGCAGAGGCTTGCAAAGTATCCGGGGCTAGTGATCTGGTGGCCCAGATTGGCCACGCAGACTTTGGTATGCAGACCTACAGTGGCTGTTGGCTGTCAGACCATTGCAGACTCGGTAACAAGGGATTTATTCCTTTAGGGGCCAGTTGTTCATGACAATCTGGATCAATTTTGTCTTACGGTTTGGCCCTTGAGAGGGATAGGCTGTTGAAGTGAGGGTATTTGACACAAGCGATGAGCACCTTATTGCGAGCTTGTATATTTTGTTCCTCTTTAGCGTATGTTAGGATCTGGAGAGTGTTTGAGAACTGGTGTGTGGAATGACATAGTCATCCCACCAGAACAGGGTCACCCTTCATTTGGATTTTCTGAAGGAAGTTCTGGTGAAAGGTTTTGGCCCTTAAAACATTGAAGATGCAGGTTGTAGCCTTAGCTTGTTATCTGGGTCACGTGCAGGGTAAGCCTCTCTCTTCCCATTCGGACATAGCTAGACATTAGAGAGGGTTCAAACATATCGGGCCGCCATTGCGGTTTCCTGTACCATTATGGAACCTTAACCTGGTATTGACATTTTTGGCGGGTCCACTTTTCTCCCCCCTCAGGCAGCTTCCCTTATGATTGCTGACTATAAAGATGGTATTTTTGGTCTCCATTTGCTCTACGAGAAGGATTGTGGAATTGCAGGCAGTTTCCTGTCAGGAATCTTTTTGTTGATTACTCTGGTCAGATCACGGTGGTGCCTTCCTTATGCTTAAGGTAGTCTCAGAGTTTGATATGACCAATCCATTTCACTGCTGTCATTGGACAGGTCTTGAGATGATAAGAGTTTCGAGCCCTATCAGGGCCTGTGCAAGGGGATTTGGTGCCCTAGGCGAGCCTTCTTCCCTTGCCGCGCCCCCTCCCCGGGTCGCACCGCTACCCCCGGTCTGGCCCCGACTCCTACCTCATTCTCGATCACGCCCCGCCGACTGTGTAGTTTTCTGGGTCACGAGCAGGTTGGGCACTGCTCGCAGCCTGCCAAATCTCCACTCCTCTTTGCCTCCACTTGCGGCCCCATATGGCTCGCACCCAGTGGCGCACCAAGGGTCTCCGGGGGCCAATGCATATTGTGTGCCTCTCCAAGCATCCCCCCCTTAATCCTTCTTGTAACTAATGCTTAAGGTCAGAGAAAATCAGTGGTGTCTCTAGACAGAAGAATTGTTGGGAGGGGGAGCCAAAAATGACATTTCTTCATCACACTCCACCTCTGTAGCATGGATCCTGCTTTAAAATTGGTTATAAAAAAGTGTTAATAAAAAAATGTCCAAAGGGTCTTCTGCGTAATTTTAAAAAGTTGGCCAGTTTCACACTATAAAATTATTTGATAGACTCATTCACCTAATTCCTATATGGCTATGAGAGTGAAGTCTGGAATATATAGGAAGGGACAGAATGTCAATATAATCCTGCACCTCCAGTTCTTTAACTCTGTGCATCCACTGAAATTCCCCCAAACAATGGAGCTTGGATGTTTCCCTTACAGCTCATCATACTAAAAGATACTTTCAAATTCTGGTGTCCTCTCACAGTAACAGCAGCACAAACACCTTCACTGCAGGCACAT
The DNA here is from genome assembly GCF_901001135.1 of Rhinatrema bivittatum. NCBI lineage: Eukaryota > Metazoa > Chordata > Amphibia > Gymnophiona > Rhinatrematidae > Rhinatrema > Rhinatrema bivittatum. The sequence goes on along the minus strand of NC_042618.1, from coordinate 82,562,262 downwards.
TGTGAACGAACACAAAAACGCCGCAAAAAAGACGCTCAAAAATCTATACTGCAATCCCATCGTAACATAACAGTAATAACACCAAGGACTCAAACAACAATAACCCTACCTGTGAAAAAGCAAGGGTAAATATAACACTGGGTCCTAGAATACCAAAATACCACCTACTGAGGAAACAAAACAAACCCGATTGCTATAGATCCCTATGCTAGCAGAATCTCTCATCATGGTCACACACACAGAGCAGAGACAGACCCTCACCAAATACAGAATAAAGCCACATGAAGTATAAATAGAAATGTGCAGACAAAAACTGAACTGTAAAATGCATCACGCCAGACTCTATAAATTGTAACAATGGAAAAACAAAAATTTCACCATTTCTCGTGAAACAAATCAATAAAATCAAGATATATAAATCATTAATCATAATTATAAAATCATACAAATAAAATAATTTCAAAACAGCTGATGAATAGAATATCCAGTAATTAAAGACTCATGCAAATTTTGAAAGCTTTACCAAACACCAATAAAATATTTCAACAGCAGACACATCACATACTACCCAATAATTAAAATGGTAGTCAATCAAGAAAAATGAACTTAAAAAGCCACCTTTACTTATCCTTCCATAAGCTTCACGTCCTGAAACAAATAAAACCTCTCCTTCACTTTCAAGACTACCAAGTCAGTACTACAAGCCATACTGTTTTCAAAGATAGACTACTGTAAACGCGCTCCTCCTTGGCCTTCCAGCCACCTCAACGAAACCACTACAGATGCTTCAAAATGCCGCAGCAAGGATCCTTACTAACTCTCGGCGCAAGGACCACATCACACCAATCCTAAAAAACCTACATTGGCTACCTATCAACCACAGAATAATGTTCAAGACCGTATCCATCATCCACAAAAACATATATCACCGATCTACTCTACAACTCAAAAATACCTCTCGAACTTCATGTGTCTACAAGACCGATCAGATCAGCTTACAAAGGAACGCTCCATGCCCCCCCCTAACAAATCCATTAGTCACACTTCCATCCAGAAACGAACCTTGTCCACGGCCAGACCGTATCATTGGGAATCTTCTTCCCCTGGAACTTCGACAGGAACAATGCCCGTTTTCTTTCAGAAAGAAACTAAAAACGTGGCTGTTCACCCAAGCCTTCCCTTAATGGACACCCTACTAACAGCACAGCTATGCACTCCATTCTCACAGATCCCCCCCCCCTCCTCCTCTCTCATTCGTGCCTGCAGCTTTATAGACCTAAAGATTAATCTATTGTCTAAGCTTGCTACATTCGTTCCTATGTTAAACTTCGTTATGTTAAACTTAGTTATTTTATAATTTATTATGTTAATCGTATGCTTTTGCTCTCTACTCTCCCACTCTGTAAACCCCCTGTTCATTGTAACTTTATCTTCATAGTTAATTGGTTACCCCTTGTTTCAATGTAAACCGGTACGATAAGACACTAGTCTTGAGTATCGGTATATCAAAAAGTATTTAAATAAATAAATAAAATAAATCCTCTCCAGCAGTTCTCCTACTCATTTCCCTTGCAGGCCACACCAGAAGCAGCAGTAGCTGCTGAAGCTGTCCTCTTCCTTAGGGACCACAACCAGTCTCTCGGGACCAGTTTGTGGCTCTCACAAACCAATCATCTCCCCAACCAATCAATCTCTCTCTCTCTCTCTCTCTCATATACACACAAGCACACACACATACCAGTCATCTCCCTGATCAGTCTCTCTCACACATACACGTCACCTCTCTGGCCAGTCTCTCTCAATCACACAATGCTCTCGTGCTCTCTTACTTACAAACAGGCTCAATCACAGACATACCCTCTCTCACAGCCAGAAAGCCAGCCAAAAACATGCTCCATCTCTCTCGCACACACACATTGACGCACAGAAGCACCCTCCCTGACTCACATATACACCACACACATACAGAAACACCCTCCCTGTCTCACATACCACAAAGCACCCTCCCTGTCTCACATACACATTACACTCTCACAGAAGCACCTTGCTTTCAGACTGGCAGCATTTTTCACTTTTACTAAAAGTGAACGTGATGCTCCCAACCGTTAAATAAGAAAACCACATTCCTATCAGAAGGTGAAATGACACCCTTCCTTCAGGTTCTGTCCTCCCAAGGGACAGCCACCCACACCGTACAGCTTCTCTTGTTTTATGCTTTCAGGCAATAAAGCAAGTGTCTTTCTTCAAACTATCAGTCGTATGATTATTCATGTGGGAGATATGGAACTGAAAGACATCCTTAGTCATAATCATTTTAAAATATACATTTTCTAAAGGCTTAAAAAAAAAAAAAAAAAAGCAAAACCGTTTCAGATTGGAACTATATTTAAACAAGCATTCCCGCAGAGCTAAGAGCAGGTAGAAAGTCAGTCACATATCATCCGTTTACCCCAGCATATTTCACATAACTTGTTATCTTATTCACTGTTATTTTTCATGGATGTTTACTGTTAGTTACTTATTTATTTCTATTTATTTCTATTTTATTTATGTATTTATTGTTATTATCTATTTATTATTACTTCTTAATTGTTAACATTATTATATATATTTCCCTGTTATTTGGATTAACCATGTTCATTGTAAGCCTCTAACTTGAAGCGATATTTACTGTTCATTGTAAACCGGGGTGATATGTATATTATACAGGAACCTCCGGTATATAAATCCTTTAAATAAATAAATAAATAAATAAATAAATTATGCTTAAAAAAAAAAACCAAACCCCACCTGGCATCAGTATCTTAAATTTGTGATTTTGCTGAGATGAACATTTTAAATACTTTAATTTTTTTTACTTTAGTATTTGTCTCTACCCACTTTGTTAAATTTTATTTTCCAGAAGAGGGATGCTTAAAATTCAGTAATTTCATCTTTCATCGAACTTTTCAAAAGTTGCGCTTACCAGCACAAAAGTTGAGGTATATGTATTATCACATTTCATTTTTTTTTTAAATTGGCAGATTCCTTTCTCAAATACATACTGCATACACACAGAAGCTCCATTCCTTTCTTACACACACACACGCACACACAAGCTCCATTCCTTTCTCACATACATATCACATACACACACACACAAGCTCCATTCCTTTCTCACATACACATCACATACACACACACACACACACACACACACACAGAAGCTCCATTCCTTTCTCACATACACATCGCATACACACACACACAGAAGCTCCATTCCTTTCTCACATACACATCGCATACACACACACACAAGCTCCATTCCTTTCCCACATACACATCGCATACACACACACACAGATGCTCCATTCCTTTCTCACATACACATCACATACACAGACACACACACAAGCACCATTCCTTTCTCACATACACACACACACAGAAGCACCATTCCTTTCTCACATACACACACACACAGAAGCACCATTCCTTTCTCACATACACACACACAAGCACCATTCCTTTCTCACATACACACACACAAGCACCATTCCTTTCTCACATACACACACACACAGAAGCACCATTCCTTTCTCACATACACACACACAGAAGCACCATTCCTTTCTCACATACACATTGCATACACACACACACAGAAGCTCCATTCCTTTCTCACATACACACACACACAAGCACCATTCCTTTCTCACATACACACACACACAGAAGCACCATTCCTTTCTCACATACACACACACACAGAAGCACCATTCCTTTCTCACATACACACACACAAGCACCATTCCTTTCTCACATACACACACACACAGAAGCACCATTCCTTTCTCACATACACACACACAGAAGCACCATTCCTTTCTCACATACACACACAGAAGCACCATTCCTTTCTCACATACACACACACAAGCACCATTCCTTTCTCACATACACACACACACAAGCACCATTCCTTTCTCACATACACACACACACAGAAGCACCATTCCTTTCTCACATACACATCGCATACACACACACACACAGAAGCTCCATTCCTTTCTCACATACACATCACATACATGCGCACACACACACACAGAATGAAGATCGGCGCAGCCGGTCTAGCTGATCATGTGGTTGAAGAAAGGAAGATCGGCGCAGCCAGAGACCAGGCGCCGAGACTTCGGGGGTGCCACGGCAGGCAGCCAGCCCCCAACTCGCCCTGGCCCCCCCCCCCCAAGTGCCACCCTCTCGATGCCCCCCTGGTGGTCCAGCAGAGGGCCTGGGAGCAATCTGCCGATCCCGGGGCCTCGGATGCCACTAACCAAAATGGCGCCGTTGGCCTTCAGCCCCTACCATGTGAAGGGGCTACTGGTGCCATTGGTTGGTACCAGCTAATCCCAGCTCTGCCTCCCCCCCCCCCCCCCTACGTAACATGCCAGCTCTTTGATATTCCCTGTAAATAACTCTGTTACAACTTTCTGTTAGAACTACAATCATAATTATTCCTATAAGTATTTATTTTATTTATTTTAGTTTTTTCTATACCGGCATTCGTGAGGGTATCACATCATGCCGGTTTACAATAAACAAAGGTGTGATGAAAGGTATAGTGAACGAAGTAAATAACAGGTGCTGAACAGTTACAGTTACAATAAAACAGGGATAAGTATAACTTGGAGCAGAGAAGTGATAGGAAAATTAACATAATATATTAACCAACTTTGACGAGGTACATTTACAAAGATTTGACGAGGTACATTAACAAGAGATTATGGTATTTGCTAGGTATTGTCCATCTGAACTTATTGTAGATTTTTTACGTGGAGGTAGTGATAGGAAGTAATGGTTTTCTGCATATGGGTAGTGATTGGAAGATGGTTAGAGGTGAGTTATGATTTAATCCGGGTCTGGGAAAGCTTTTTTGAATAGCCACGTTTTGAGTCTTTTCCTGAAAGTTGGAAGGCAAGGTTCCTGCCGTAGCTCCGGTGGGATGGAGTTCCAGAGAGGAGGTCTTGCTGTGGAGAAAGCCCTGTCTCTGAAAGTTATATGAAGGGAGGTTTTGGAATGAGGTACCTGAAGAGATTCCTTATAGTGCTCTCTTATAGGTCTGGAGGATGTGTGGTTTTTGAAAGGGATTTGAAGGTTGAGCGGAGTGAATTGTTGGATAGCTTTGTATATTGTGGTGATGGACTTGTATAATATTCTATAATGAATCGGCAGCCAGTGTAGGTCTTTGAGGATAGGGGAGATGTGATCTCTTAAGAACATAAGAACATAAGAAAATGCCATACTGGGTCAGACCAAGGGTCCATCAAGCCCAGCATCCTGTTTCCAACAGTGGCCAATCCAGGCCATAAGAACCTGGCAAGTACCCAAAAACTAAGTCTATTCCATGTAACCATTGCTAATGGCAGTGGCTATTCTCTAAGTGAACTTAATAGCAGGTAATGGACTTCTCCTCCAAGAACTTATCCAATCCTTTTTTAAACACAGCTATACTAACTGCACGAACCACATTCTCTGGCAACAAATTCCAGAGTTTAATTGTACGTTGAGTAAAAAAGAACTTTCTCCGATTAGTTTTAAATGTGCCCCATGCTAACTTCATGGAGTGTCCCCTAGTCTTTCTACTATCCGAAAGAGTAAATAACCGATTCACATCTACCCGTTCTAGACCTCTCATGATTTTATACACCTCTATCATATCCCCCCTCAGTCGTCTCTTCTCCAAGCTAAAAAGTCCTAACCTCTTTAGTCTTTCCTCATAGGGGAGTTGTTCCATTCCCCTTATCATTTTGGTAGCCCTTCTCTGTACCTTCTCCATCGCAATTATATCTTTTTGAGATGCGGCGACCAGAATTGTACACAGTATTCAAGGTGCGGTCTCACCATGGAGCGATACAGAGGCATTATGACATTTTCCGTTTTATTCATCATTCCTTTTTCTAATAATTCCCAACATTCTGTTGCTTTTTTGACTGCCGCAGCACACTGAACCGACGATTTCAATGTGTTATCCACTATGACACCTAGATCTCTTTCTTGGGTTGTAGCACCTAATATGGAACCCAACATCGTGTAATTATAGCATGGGTTATTTTTCCCTATATGCATCACCTTGCACTTATCCACATTAAATTTCATCTGCCATTTGGATGCCCAATTTTCCAGTCTCACAAGGTCTTCCTGCAATTTATCACAATCTGCTTGTGATTTAACTACCTGTGAACAATTTTGTGTCATCTGCAATTTGATTATCTCACTAGTCGTATTTCTTTCCAGATCATTTATAATATATTGAACAGTAAGTATTCTGGCTGCCGTGTTTTGCACCATCTGGAGAGGTTTAGTATGCGATGATGGGAGACCTAATAGTAAAGAGTTGCAATAGTCTAACTTAGAGAAGATTATTGCTTGTAAGATTGTCCTGTAGTCATGGTTGTGGAGCAGTGGGTTTTATTCTTTTTAGGACGTGCAGTTTATGAAAAGCAGTCCTTGGTGGTTTGGTTTATAAACGCTTTTATGGTTTAGCCGATTATCAATGATCGCTCCCAGATCTCTCACTTGGGCTGTTTGTAGGTTTGCTGAAGGTTTGTGGGGATGTAGCCGTTCTCCGTAGATATGAGAAGGAGTTCCTTTTTTGAGGAATTTAGGATTAAATTCAGGCTGGAGAGGAGGGAGTTAATTTCTCGAAGGCATGTTTCCCATAAATCTAGGGTTTTTTTGATGGATTCTTTGATGAGGATCACAATCTGGACATTGTCAACGTAAAGATAGTGTTTTAGGTTCAGGCTGGTTAGTAATTGGCAGAGAGGGAGAAGGTAGATGTTAAAGAGAGTAGGTGAGAGGGATGAGCCTTGAGGGACTCCTAGAGATGAAGGGTAACGCTTAGATTCTTTGTTGTGTATTTTGACCTTGTAGCCTCTGTTTTTCAAGAATGTATTGAACCAGGCCAATGCGGTGCCAGTTATGCTGATGTTAGATAGTTGGTTAAGGAGCATAGCATGGTTGACCGTGTCAAAGGCGGTTGAGAGGTCCAAGAGAATCAATAGATAGGCCTGGCCTTTGTCAAGGCCCATGATGAGGAAATCTGTCAAGGAAATAAGAAGTGATTCGGTGCTTAATGATTTCCTGAAGCCATATTGAGAGGGGAAAAGAATTTTGTGATCCTCAAGGTAGTCTGATAATCTAGTGTTAACTAGTTTTTCCATGACCTTGGCAATGAAAGGGAGGTTGGAGATTGGGCGAAAGTTGGTAGGGTCTTCTGGATCTAGGTTTGGTTTTTTCAGTAATAATGTCTTACTATTAATTCAATAGTAGTGTCTTACTAGTATAAGTAGTTGACGTTTTTGCCTTTATTGCCCTATTTGCCTTTTGCCTTATATGCCTTTTACCCTATACGCCTTATTGTTATTAAGTAGTTGGTGTTTTTTGACTGGCTTATCGCGTCATTTCCTTTCTAAGCTTACTGTTCTTATGTATCCTATGTAGCCCCCTTCCTGTTCAATGTAATTTCCACCTTCTGCTACACTGTAAACTGATATGATGTCGCTACGAATATCGGTATAGAAAAGCTTATAAATAAATAGGGGCTAAAGGTCACCGGCGCCATTTTGCTTAATGGCAGCTGAGGCCCCGGGAGCGGCAGATCGCTCCCGGGCCCTCCGCTGGACCACCAGGGAGGGCGTCGGGAGGGTGGCACTTGGGGAGGAGGCAGGGCGATTCGGGGGCTGGCAGAATTTTGAAAGGGCACTTTTTCCCTTTCAAAATTCTACTGCCTGCCGCGGCATCCACTAAGTCTCGGCGCCCTAGGCACAGGCCTAGCTCACCTAGTGGTTCCTCCGGCCCTGAGCCCTATGCAGTTTGGATGTGAGGTGGCATTTGTTACAGTATCTTAAGGTTACCAATGCCTTCCAAAAGACAAATCTGCTGTTTTTGTTAGGACAGGGGAGGTGGCTTTGAAAGCCATTGTAGCATGGTGGATTAAGGAGGTAACATTGGCAGCATATGTGAACGACGGGCCGGGACAGGGGACTGCCTCTAAGGCCCCCCAATGATGTCATCCTCCTCCACTCCCCCGCCCCCAGGATTGGGGGCCGTCTCTCGCATTTTTACGGGGAGTGGGCTCGAATCACTTCAGACCAGTGGGTCCTGGATACTCTAAAGAACGGCTACACCTTGGAGTTTGTCCGCCCCCCGAGGGACAGGTTCCTCTCTTCCCCCTGTGGCTCGGACCTCAAGAAGAGAGCGGGTACAACAAAACTCTGGATCGGCTGCAGAAGATAGGGGCCATTTCTCCCGTCCCCTTTGGCGAGGTGGGCTCGGGCCCATTATTCCATCTACTGCGTTGTGCCAAAAAGGATGGCTCCTATCGGCCCATCCTGGATCTAAAGGAGGTCAACAAGTCCTTAAGGGTACTCCGTTTTCGCATGGAAACGCTGCGCTCAGTCATCGCAGCAGTGCATCAGGGAGAGTTCCTTGCGTCCCTGGATTTGACGGAGGCTTATCTGCACATACCCATCCTGCCGGTCCCACCGGCTGTTCCTCCGTTTCAAGATCCTGGGTCAACATTTTCAGTTCCGGGCCCTTCCCTTCGGGCTGGCGACCGCTCCCCGAACGTTCACCAAGATCATGATGGTAGTGGCAGCAGCCCTGTGGAGAGAGGGCATTCTCGTCACCCCTATCTAGACGACTGGCTGATACGCGGGAAGTCTTTTGCCCACGGACAGTCGTCAGTGACCAGGGTGATCCAGTTGCTTCGCTCCCTGGGCTGGGTGGTGAACTCTCCAAGAGCTCCCTAGTGCCTTCTCAACTCTGGATTTCTTGGGAGCGCGCTTCGATACGCGTCAGGGCAGGGTCTTCTTGCGCCTGGACAAGGCACAATCGTTGCAGGAACACATACGGTGGTTCTCTGCATTGCCGGAACCCACCTCTTGGGACTACCTTCAGCTCCTGGGCGTGATGGCCTCCACCATCGACCTCGTGCCCTGGGCCTTTGCTCACCTATGGCCCCTGCAGAAGGCTCTCCTCTCGCGTTGGAAGCAGTCTCTCAGGATTACCAGATGGTGCTTCCTCTTCCACAGGCTGCCAGGGACAGTCTACGGTGGTGGTTGGATCCGAGGCATCTAGCCCGAGGTGTCTCCCTCGAGGGTACCAAATTGGTTGGTAGTCACCACCGATGCCAGTCTCTCCGGGTGGGGAGCCGTCTGCGAAAGAAGCTCCGCGCAGGGGACGTGGTCGAAGTTACAAGCGGCATGGCTGATCAATCTCCTGGGAAACCAGAGCGGTGCGCCTGGCGCTCCTAGCTTTCCTTCCGTTGGTGCAGAACCGGGAGGTCAGGATACTCTCGGACAATGCCACCACCGTTGCCTACAACAATTGCCAGGGAGGCACAAGAAGTCGGCACGTAGTGCACGAGGCGGTGCGTCTGATGGAATGGGCAGAGATTCATCTAGCCCGCCTCGCGGCGTCACACATCGCGGGGTGGACAACGTCCAGGCGGGACTACTTGAGTCGACAACAGTTGGATCCAGGAGAGTGGTCCCTCTCCGACGAAGCGATGCAACTTCTTGTCCGCCGATGGGGGTCCACCCACTGGATTTGATGGCGACCTCCCGCAACACCAAAGCCCCACGCTCTTCAGCCGCAGAAGAGAACGCGGCGCAGAAGGCGTGGATGCTCTATTCCTCCCGTGGCCCCCCCACTTGCTTCTCTACGTTTTCCTCCGTGGCCACTGGTGGGCAAAGTCCTACGAAGATTTAGAAAGTCATCAGGGGCCAGTGATCCTCGTGGCTCCAGAATGGCCCCTTCGACCTTGGTTTGCAGATCTGCTACAGCTGGCGACCAACGGTCCACTCTGACTGGGACATTTTCCTCGGCCTACTCCACCAGGGTCTAGTTATTTTCGACCGGGCAGAACTCTCTGTCTTGTGGCCTGGCTTTTGAACGGCGTCGGCTCAGATGCAGGGGCTATCCGGAGGCGGTAGTCTCTACTCTACTACGAGCTCGGAAGACGTCTACCTCAGTAGCTTACATGCGAGTCTGGAAGGTCTTCGAGATGTGGTGTTCCAAGCAGGGTGCTCGGCCCACGAAGGCGTCTATTCCACAGATCCTGCAGTTTCTCCAGGACGGACTGGACAAGGGCCTAGCCTATAATTCGCTTCGGGTCCAGGTGACCGCCCTTGGTTCTCTCGTACAGGATGCTGATCGCTCTTCCCTCCTGCTTCAACCTGACATCGCACAATTCCTCAAAGGGGTCAAACACTTGCAACCCCCGGTGAGGGATCCCCTGTCCCTCCTGGAACCCTCAATTTGGTACTTCGAGCTTTGACAGGTCCCGCCCTTTGAACCGCAGCGTGCGCGACTATCAAGGATCTCACCCTCAAGACGTCTTTCTCGTGGCCATCTGTTCCGCCCGACGCATCTCGGAACTTCAAGCATTGTCCTGCAGAGAGCCCTATCTACGATTTACGGACTCGGGGGTCTCCCTTCGCATCGTCCCCTCCTTCCTCCCAAAGGTAGTATCTGCCTTCCACTTGAACCAGATGGGTAGAGCTTCCGTCCTTTGCATCCGACGAACCCACGGTCTCTCTCCGTCTTTTGGATGTCAAGCGCACGTTGCTTCGCTACCTGGAGGCTACTAATGACTTCCGCGTCTCAGATCATCTGTTCGTGCTCTGGGCGGGCCGAAGAAAGGTTCCCAGGCCTCGAAGGCAATGATTGCAAGATGGCTAAAGGATGCCATTTCTGTGTCTTACGTAGGAGCGGGAAGGACCCCTCCTCGCGGCGTCATTGCTCACTCTACTCGCTCACAGGCAGCCTCCTGGGCGGAGGTGCGGTCCGTTTCTTCTCAGGAATTTGTCGTGCGGCAACATGGAAATCGCTGCACACTTCCTCGAGACATTATCGCCTTCACCTGGCGTCGACAGCCTCTGGGCACTTGGCGACCAGGTTCTCAGAGCAGGCCTCTCAGGGGCCCACCCGGTTTAGGGAAGCTTGGGTACATCCCACCGTCTGGACTGATCCTGGTACGTACAGGGAAAAGAAAATTATTCCTTACCTGCTAATTTTCGTTCCTGTCGTACCAAGGATCAGTCCAGACGCCCCCCGCTATTGGGTTCATGGTCCTGCTCTGCTGGGTTGCTCTTTTCTTTCTCTTGAAGGCCATGCTGTGTCGTCTTTCGCATTTCACTTCTGTGGTCACAGCTCCCTACAAGTTGGCTGGTTTTGCCAGTTTTCAGTAATGTTGAATTCGTTGGTTGAATATCCGTTTTTATGGTTAAATATACTGATCCAAAACTGCTCTTTTGGTATTCTGTAGGGCTTTGATATACTTTATACTGAGCTCCTGCAGAGGGTGCACTGATCTATATGGCAACACCCTTTCGAAGTCTGTTCTGACTTCATCTGCTGGGCGGGGGACATAACCCACCGTCTGGACTGATCCTTGGTACTACAGGAACGAAAATTAGCAGGTAAGGAATAATTTCTTTTTCCCAGATATTTTGTTAAAATTCATTACTTTTAATATCAGACCCTTAATTTTTCTTTCCTTTGTACTGCTTGCACTTTCCTGTTTGCAGACTCCTGATAGTGCACCCCTCCTCTCACTGCATATTCTGCAGATTTTACAGTTTTACACTTTAGCCAGAGTTTCTTTGGGATCCTCTGGCTTGCTCATTAGCTTTTTCTCGGCAGGTCTGCCTTCCTATATTCATTTGGCAGCTGATTTAAAGGCATCAAAGTTCCTCTCATGTACTGGGAGTCCCAGTTGGCAGTGAGTATTTAGCAACATTTTGCTTTGATCTTTTCCTGGACCTTGTAGAGCTTTCTCATATCTGATCCTCAACCCACCATACTGGAATCAGCTCTGTTTTCTTGTGTCATTTGTCTCTGGGATCCAGGTCCTATGAACTGACCCGAAAGGACAGACTCTATAAGAATGTCCATCGCATGCAACAGACTCATGGCTTCAAGAACTTCCACCTCCTTCCTCAGACGTTTATTTTGCCCATGGAGTACCAGGAGCTCAACAGTAAGTGGACTGGAGACAATGTAGAGGTCTGTCTCTATGACTTGGTGGGGAAGGGGTGCTGTCACTTATCCATGGTATGTCCTGGTGGTATGAAGTGAGTGGGAATCTGCCATGAATATATGGTTAGTCCACATGCATAGGAGAATGGGGGTGGGCTGTTGTGTATCCATGGTATGTCTGTATGACTTGGAGGGAGGTGGCTGCTGACATGTATCCGTGGTTTATCGCATGGCATGGAGGGTGTAGTCATGTGTCTGTGGTCTGTTTCTGTGGCATTCAGGAGAGAGAGTCTTGTGTGTCAATAATATGTCCCCATGGACCAAAGAGGTTTGGCGCTTCTGTGGTTTATTTTAGACTTCCTACAACAGTTCTTTAGTTCACTAGTAAAATTTTCATAGGTTTTTTATTGATGAGATTGATTCTCTCTTTTTCTTTTTCAATAGCTGCTCATGTGAAGGATCGGGGTCCCTGGATAGTGAAACCTGTGGCTTCTTCCAGGGGCCGTGGAGTCTATGTGGTTAATACTGTAAGTATAGTACACACTCTGGCTCCAGAGTGACCTTATGTTTCCCTGCATTTGTGCTAAGTTCATTGTCTTAGGAGATAAACTCGTTTAGTATAGCTTGTATGGCATGCTCGAAGAAACTGTATGTGTTGATGTGTACAAGTGGAAAAGTAGTGGTGCATTGTGCATACAGTTTTTGTGAGGAATGCTTAGCGAAGCCCAGTGCAGGGTGAGCTGAGGGTGTCCATTTTATATTCTAGAGCTCTGGTTTTTACAGAATAACTTGATCTTTTGCAAGATATTTTTATTTTGTATTTTGAGAATTGCCCTTTATGAAGTTTTGAAGGCATTGGGTGGTTTGGTTCTAAAGATGATTTTCTAGACTCTGCTGCTTTCTCTGGTGCTTGTGCATGTTAGACTGCTACTTCTCATTTCTATAGCACTACTAGACTTATGCAGTAAATACACATAAGATTGTCCCTCTTCCAATAAATCTACACAGGCGCTCTGTGTATATGTAAGTGCATGTATAACTGGTGGAGAAGCATGTATCTATTTCCAGGAGAGTGAGTGCTTTTTTACTTTAGGAAGACCTTGTTTGTGTAGTGCATGTGGGACACTAGAAAAAGTGTGAACAGGCATGGTGGGGTGGGTGTGCGTGTGTGTATATGCACATGGGATTCTCCGAGGTCATGCAGGATGGTAATCCTCACACATGGGTGGTCATCCTCAGATGGAAGCTCCAACACGGAAACTTATGTCAAATTTCTAGAACTTGCCACAACTGGGCATGCCCAGCATGCTCCATACCACGTGTCCACATGGGGTCCCTCTTCAACCTCTCTTTTTCCGTAGAGCTGCAGCATTGTGGTTGGTGGCCTTTTCCCTCTTTTGAAAAACCTTTCCATTTTTTGGCTTAACGTGATTTTTCTTTGCCTTCATTCGATGCCGGGTCCCTCTTGGTCCTTGCAGTAGCGTTCTTAGTAAGGGTTTTCACGTTTATTGGTAAGTTTTTCATTTTGCAGTCGATTCCCCGCAGCGGCAGTGCTTTGGTGCCTGCCAGTCATTGATGCTTGTCGCCATCGATTTTGAGATTGCTTCCCATTTATTTCATCCCTTCACGGGGCAAGAGCCCACCGGAGAACAGTGAGTCTCTCCTAGCCCCGGCCCGCGACCACGTGACCTTGCACGGACGTGCCCGGACAAACCCCTCCCTGAGCTCTACTAGCCCAATCGCAGGGCGAGAGCTGCGCTGCCAATCAGCGCCTGGGAAACAGTGCCAGCCCTCCTTTAAATCCGGGCTCCGCTCCGCGCGCCGCGCGCCCCAAAGGAGCACAACCTAAGGGGCTTGCCCCTTGGTGCGCCCCTTAGTGTGCCCCCTGCCACCGAAACCGACTGAACAGAACCCTTTTTACCCAACGGACTCTGGCTCCACAGACAACCCTGATTGCTAAGGTTTGTAATTGCTCTTCTACATCTACCAGCCACTCCAGCCCTCGTCCAGTATCTACTCAACCACTCCAGCAGTCATCTGTCCGCAACACTTCACCAACCTCAACCCCCTCACAGACCATATCCACAAGTTTATTTGACCTGTCTTGAACTTTGTATCTGTAATGTACCCGTCTGCATTTTTGCTAACCTCCGCAACAGTGCACAACATTTGCACCTTTCTGTTTCCCTAAGATTTTGCAGCGCCCTCTAGCCCTACCTCCCACACCCTCCTTGCCTCTCACCCCTTCTTAAATTACCTCTAACCTGTGACCCCCACCCTTCAGCTGCAACTCACCCTCACCCTAAATCACGATGCCTCCTCAAGCTTTCACGCCACCCTAACTCCCTCCCCATCCCCAGTATTCCATACCCTTCCCACAGACCACCACTCCCTCAATTATACTTACCTCATGCGTCCAGCATAAATCCCTCCTCCCCATCCTCATCTGTCCACTAACCCAATTCCTTGGTCTCACTACCCTATCTCTTATGTAATTAACGCCCAGTCCCTCTCCAAAAAATCCCCACATACTTGATGACCCTCCCTCACGACCACAAACCTGATATATGTGCAGTCACCAAACCTGGCTCAAGGACACTGACCACTGTGATCATAAACCAGCTCCCTACACATACTTACGACATTTTCTCGCTGCCGAGGCCCAAAAAAAAAGAGGAGGTGGCTTACTCCTAGCCGCCAATAAAACCCCTCAGACTCAGGCCTCTAAACATCAGCACCCCACCCAGACTAGAAGTTGGCCTTTTTAAATCTGCAAAGCTACAAATATGCCTTGTCTATGCCCCTCCAGGCCTACTGGAACAGAATCCCTCCCCTCTCATAGAACTGATATCCAACAACATCAACAACGAAAGACCAGCCATCCTACTCGGAGACTTTAATCTACATGTAGATTCCCAACCCCTATCACCGTCTTGTGAAACCTTCTTAGCTGCTTTACAGGCCCTCGGCTTTGCCCAAGTCATCACCACCCCCACCCACAAAGCGGGGATACGCTAGACCTCCTTTTCATCAACTCCTACCTACAGACCCCTACTGCAGCCTCATGCACTCCGGTTCCATGGTCTGACCACTCCCTCATTGATATACACCTCAACCTAAGTGCTAACCCCACCAGCAACCTCCCACAAAACTCATTCTCCTACCGTAAACCCTGCTCATCAGAGGAACTCTCTACAGCTCTCACAGAATCCCTGGGCAAGCTTGATCTCTCTTCACCCGACCTGGCTCTCAACTCATGGGATAACCTCGCCCGGGGACATAGCTGACAACCTCTGCCCCCTCATCACCCGTAGTCAACACCTGGCCCCCGCAAACAAAAAGCCCTGGCTACAACGCCTGAGCTACGCCGAATGAAACACGACCTCAGACTCAAAGAAAGAATATGGCGTAAAGATCCCACATCGCCAAACTCTGCCACCTACAAATCTCACCTCCATACCTACCGCATCGCTATCCAAAAAACCAAGCGTGACTTACTATGCCACTAAATACACCAATACACATTCAACCCTAAAGCCCTCTTCAACTATGTCACATCCCTTACTAAACCCCATCACCCCCACCCACTTCAGAAATCGACACTAGTGCTAAGTGTGAAGAATTAGCCCATTTCTTCCAAAATGGACTAATTCTTGCTAACCTACTCCTCAGGTTCCCTCCTGCACCCACCTCCACGTCCATGACACCCCTGCCCAGTATTTATAAGCCCAATACCTGTAAGACCATCCACCACCACCAATCCCCTAAATATGCACTACACACCCTGGACCCCACGTCATCTAAGGAAATAGTGTCCATCCTTAAAAGAAGTAAGCCAGCTTTCACACACCTCTGACACCATCCCAACCAAAGCACTCCTCACCATTCCCAACATCATTGCACAACCCTTATTCAGATATCATAAACTGCTCCCTATCCACTGGCACAGTTCCCGACACACTGAAACACGCAGTAGTCAAACCCCTTATCAAGAAGCCTACTCTAGACCCCAAAGACCCCTCCAACTACCGTCCCATATCCAATCTTCCCTTCATTGCCAAAATAATGGAAAAAGTAGTAAACGCCCAAACTAATGGACTACCCTAGAAGACAAACTGCATCTTCCATTCATCCCAATTCGGCTTCCGTAAGAACCTGAGTACTGAAGCCCTCCTGCTTTCCCTTACAGACTCTCTCCTCACTGGTCTAGACCAAGGACACAACTTTCTCATAGCTTTCCTAGACATCTCAGCTGCCTTTGATACAATAAGCCACGACCTTCTCATCTCCTCTCTCTCAAACATAGGTATCTCCAACACCGCCCTCCTTTGGTTCAAATATTACCTAGCCAAGAGACGCTTCTCTGTAAAACTGAGCAGCTCTGAGTCCTCTCTTTTCTCTCTCGCCCAAGGAGTACCCCAAGGCTCCTCTCTCTCTTCCTCCCTCTTTAACATCTACCTCCTTCCGCTCTGTCATCTTCTCTCAGACCTCGGCCTCAAATTCTACATCTGTGCTGATGATGTTCAGATCATCATACCCCTCCATAAAACTATCTCCGCTACCCTATGCTACTGGGAGGAATGCCTTACCTCCATCAACTCTCTACTCTCCTCCCTACAGCTTGCCCTCAACGCCTCCAAAACCGAGCTCCTCCTCGTCCACAGCCATCAAACCTTTAAGCTCCTACCCCCTAACGACCCTAAGATCCTCTCCTTAACTGCTCAGCCTGCTGTCCGAAACCTCGGTGTCCTAATCGACCCCCTCCTGAATCTAAAAACTCACATCAGCTCCGTCCTGAAAGGAGGTTTTTACAAACTTAATATCATCAAAAAGCTCAAGCCTCTACTTCACACCCATGATCTTAAAACAGTTGTCCAAGCCACCCTCTCATCCAAGCTGGACTACTGCAACTCTCTATACCTTGGACTCCCTCACTCTACCATCAAACCCCTACAGATACTTCAAAATGCCACGGCGAGACTCCTCAGCAACACATGCAAAACAGACCACATCACCCCAGTTCTTAAGGACCTCCACTGGCTCCCCATCTCATTCGGTATCCTTTTCAAAACCCTCACCATCGTTCACAAATCTATTTACAAGAGTGACTCCTCATGGCTCAGCGAACCTCTTCAACTCTCACAATCAGCACGTCCCACTACAGCAAACCTCGCCTGTACCCTACAAGTCCCACCCCTCAAGAAGGCCCGCCTCTCCGCAACCAGGGACCGCGCCCTATCCATCGCCATTCCAACACACTGGAACGCCCTACCTGCCCACCTCCACCTTGAGTCATGCCCCATGAAGTTCAGAAAAATGCTCAAAACCTGGCTTTTCCACCAGGCCTTCCTGGACTAGCCCCCCCTCCCCCTCTACTCACCCCTGATTCCCCCACCCTTCTCCTCTACCCCCCCTTTCCTTCTATGTAAATACGTCTATTCCCTTACCTTTCCCTGAATTATTTTTTTAAATATGTTATACATTATGTAGCATCTTTCCATTTTTTGTAAATATGTTCATATCCCTCTCCCCCCCCCCCTTATGTAGTTTCTCTAGCTTGATATTTGGCTCCTCCTCATAGCCCATTTTCTATTGTTTATTGTTTCTCTTGTTTCCCCACTCCCCGTTCATTGTAATTTCTACCTTTCGTTACGATGTAAACCGATATGATGTGTATTTTAATGTCGGTATAAAAAACCCGTTAAATAAATAAATAAATCCCATCATGGCCGCGTCCAGGTTTAAGTGATGCCCTCAGTGCCCAAGGACCATGTCCATCACTGACACCCATGATGAATGTGTCTTCTGCTTGATGGCATCGCAATATGTCCAGGGTTGCCGCAAATGCGCCTAGATGACACCAAAAGTATGTCTTTGTCTCTACAAGATGGAGTGCCTTTTTGGGTCGAAGAAGACTGAGCTATCAGCATTAAAGCACCATGGAGCTGCACTGATGGGAGACCGAGCCATTGACATCGGTGGGACCAATCTGTGCCATCGGCTCATAGGGGCACTGGAGACTAGCCATCATCAGGCTCCTTCAGGCTGATGACATCTGGTTCCTCATCATTGGCCTTGGCACTAGGGAAAGCCCGTGCTGAGCATCGAGGGAAGCTGAAGAAGCATCAGCATTTGTCTCTGTCGATGCATGATGCTGGGCACGGGAATGCGCCAGCTCATGCTGTGATCCCATGACGACGAGTGCCAGTCCTCCATCGTTGCTGGGGGTCTGCGGCGGTCTCCACAGGTCCAGAGCCTCCTCTCTGTTCTGAAGATGATCTGGCCACCTTTCCTTCCTCCTAGTCAATGTTGGCATTGGCAATTTTTGAGGAGCTTAAGCAACGAGTACAGCTGTCAGTTGAGCAGGCGATGTAGGACATCATTTCTGTGGCACTGGAACCGACATAGTCCGTCTTGGAACCACTGGAGAAGCTCCATGCGTTCATTGGCGTGTTACCAACTCAATTGGCTTCAGTGTCCGGGTTGACGTCGTTGCCCTTTGGAGCACCTTAGCTGCCTCCTGCTGATATGGTGGTCGTAGCCGGTTCCTCAGAGGAAGAAGCTCTGTCTAGGCCGGCTGAGATGGTGAGGCCTGCAACACCCTGTCCAGCACCGCCAGTGCCTGCAACTCTGGACGAAGGCTGAGCATCCAGGGCCCTATCCCCTCTCAATGCCAGTGAGGATGAAGGCCCGTATGACCCTGGGGAGATGGCACTGCAGAGTCCTCCACTGATGGCTCTGAGGGTCTCCCCTAAGACACTTCTCCTCCAGAGGAGCGAAGGAATTCTTTGCTTGAGGACATGACCTCAGGTTTTTTGTGGGCAATGGTGGAAGCCATCCTTTTTCAGTTGCTAACAAAGGAGGATGCCAGGCAAAAAATGCTTGAAATATTCCAGTTCATGGAACCTTCTAAGGAAGTCGTGATGGTCCTGGTGCATGACATCCTTAAGGAGTTAATGCTAAGGATATGGGAGCACCCCTCACAGTGCCTTCCATGAATAAGAAGGCTGGGGTTTACCTTGTCCAGAAAGCTCCCGGATTCAATAAGTGACAGCTTTCCAACCAACCTGTGGTAGTTGAGAGAGAGAGAGCCAAGCGGTCTTGGACCCATTCCTCTGTGCCCCTGGGGAAGGAGCACAGAGCGATGGATTCTCTTGAGAGAGAGATTTTTCAGGGGGCTATGCTCATTGCCTGCATAGCTTCCTACCAGCTCTACATGAGCCAGTATTCGTGGGACATCTGAAAGCAGGTGCAGTAGGTGGCTGAGCAGTTGCCTCATCAGCAGGATACTCTCATGTCGCTGGTGCATAAAGGCCTGGAGTGCGGAAAACACGAGGTCTGTGCGACCTATGATTTCGAAAAAGCATTGATCTCTGCAGCAGGAATCGTTGTCCTCAGAATGGCATGGTTGTGGGCCTCGGATCTCTGACCAGAGGTATATGAAAGACTTGATGACGTGCCGTGTACTGGGGAGAATTTCTTCAGAGATAGGGTGAGGGATGCAATGGCCATACTCTGGGACCACCATGATACCCACCAACAGCTCTCCTCCAGCACTATGGACCTGTCCTCATCTGCTAGGAGCTCAGTGAGATCGGGGCAGAAATAGTCTTTCTTGCTCCAGAGGAGAACAAAGGGAAAGCCGACAATTGCTCAGCAGTGCATGGTTCGGAGGGAGGTATCTTCAAAGGATACTAATGATGCATTAGAACTAGGGCATCCCATCAGTGAGGTTCCAATAATAAGAAAAGTAGTCCAAGTGCCTGTAATTAAAAACTCACCTGAGCTAAACAAAATTCCAATTTATCCCTATCAGTTTAAAAGCAGAAAGAAAATACAAACAAAAAACACACTTTGAAATGTTTGTATGCTAATGCCAGAATAATAGCAGTGAATGATGACATAGATTTAATTTGCTTCTTAGAGACCTGGTGGAAGGAGGATAACAAATGGGACAGTGCTATACCGAGGTACAAATTATATTGCAATGCCAGAGAGGAGCATCTGGGAGGCAGGATGGCATAGAATCCTACAGGATAAACATCCTGCATGAGACTAAATGCACAATCAAATCTTTATCGATAGAATTCCTTTGTGTGTTAGGGAAGAGTATAGTGATAGGACTATACTACCGTCCACCTGGCCAAGATGGTGAGATGGAAAGTGAAATGCTAAGAGAAATTAGGGAAGCTAACCAAACTGGTAGTGCAGTAATAACGGGAGATTTCAATTACCCCAGTACTGATTGGGTAAATGTAACATCAGGGCATGCTAGAGAGATAACGTTCCTGGATGGAATAAATGGAGTTTTATGGAGCAATTGGTTCAGGAACCGATGAGAGAGGGAGCAATTTTAGATTTAATTCTCAGTGGAGCATAGGATTTGGTGAGAGAGGTAACAGTGGTGGGGCTGCTTGGCAATAGTGATCATGATATGATCAAATTTGAATTAATGATTGGAAGGGGGACAGTAAACAAATCCACGGCTTTCGTGCTAAACCTTCAAAAGGGAAACTTTGATAAAATGAGAAAAATAGCAAAAAAATGAAAGGAGCAGCTACAAAGGTAAAAAGTGCGCAAGAGCCGTGGACATTGTTAAAAAAACAAACAAACAAACAAAAAAAAACCCACCAAAAAAACCCCCCAAACCATCCTAGAAGCACAGTCCAGATTTATTCCATACATTAAAAAAGGTGGAAGGAAGGCAAAACGATTACCAGCTTGATTTAAAGGTGAGGTGAAAGAGACTATTTTTGTTGCGGTCCCGGTTGCACTCCTGGCGACCGGGTCCTTACCTGCTGCGCCCCGCCACCAGCGATGGGGAACTCACTTCAATTCCAACTCGGGGAAGGGCCTGCTGCAAGAAACGGGGCCTGCCGGCTCGAGTCAAGCCTTCTCTCTGCGGCGTCTCCATGAGGGAGACGCTGCTGATGCTCTGTTCCGGCTCCTCCCCTCTATAGGCACGTTCGCGCATGGGGAAGCCCAATTTAAAGGGCTTTTCCCGCCGGACCGTGGCCCGCCTACTTTGCTGACATCAGACGCCGGCTAGTATTTAAAGCCGGCGTCTGCTCTCCCTCCGTGCCTTGCAACAAGGTTCCTCCTGGTGAGTGCTAGTTGCATCTGCGTTCCAGTTCTTCCAGTTCCTGATCCTTCGGTCCTGCTCCAGCCTTGCCTGCCTTCCACTCCTCCGTTTCTGTCTTCCTTGGTTGGATTTCCTGGTTTGACCTCTGCTTGCTTCTGGGTTTCGCTTCTGCCGCCTGCCTCGACCCCGGACTGGTTCTTCTCTTCCTCGCTCCTGTGATCTCCTAAGTCCCAGCGGTCTGGGACCTCACGAGCTCCTCTTGGGGGGTCCGCAGGCTTCCAGGGTGAAGACGTCGGATCTTCGTGTGTCCTGATAACGCCCACCAGTCTTCTCCCTGCAGGGTGCTTCCATCTCGCCCCACTCTGCCAGACCGGCCCAAGGGTCCACTGCTTGCCAGTGACAGTAGCAATTTTAGCCAAAAGATCTTCATTCAAAAACTGGAAGAAGGATCCAACAGAAGAAAATAGGATAAAGCATAAGCATTGGCAAGTTAAATGTAAGAGATTGATAAGACAGCCTAAGAGACAATTTGAAAAGAAGTTGGCTGTAAAGACAAAAACACACAATAAATCTTTTAAAAATATATCTGAAGCAGAAAGTCTGCGAGGGAGTCAGTTGGACCGTTAGATGATCGAGGGGTTAAAAGGGCACTTGGAGAAGATAAGGCCATCATGGAAAGATTAAACGATTTCTTTGCTTCAGTGTTTACTGAAGAGGATGTTGTGGACATACCTGTTCTGGAGAAGATTTTCATGGGTAATGATTCAGATGGACTGAACCAAATCATGGTAAACCTAGAAGATGTGGTAGGCCTGATTGACAAACTGAAGAGTAGTAAATCACCTGGACTGGATGGTATACACCCCAGGGCTCTGAAGGAACTAAAAAATGAAATTTCAGATCTATTAGTAAAAATTTGTAACCTATCATTAAAATCATTCATTGTACCTGAAGACTGGAGGATAGCTAATGTAACCCCAATATTTAAAAAGGGCCCCAGGGGCGATCCGGGAAACTACAGACCGGTTAGCCTGACTTCAGTGCCAGGAAAAATAATGGAAAGTGTTCTAGAGATCAAAATCACAGAACATATAGAAAGACATGGTTTAATGGAACAAAGTCAGCATGGCTTTACCCAGGGCAAGTCTTGCCTCACAAATCTACTTCACTTTTTTGAAGGGGTTAATAAACATGTGGATAAAGGTGAACTGGTAGATGTAATGTATTTGGATTTTCAGAAGGCATTTGGCAAAGTTCCTCATGAGAGGCTTCTAGGAAAAGTAAAAAGTCATGGAATAGATGGCGATATCCTTTCGTGGATTACAAATTGGATAAAAGACAAGAAACAGAGTAGGACTAAATGGACAATATTCTCAGTAGAGGGGGAGGGCAGTGGAGTGCTTCAGGGATCTGTACTGGAACCTGTGCCTTTCAATATATTTATAAATGATCTGGAAAGGAATACGACGAGTGAGGTAATCAAATTTGCAGATGATACAAAATTATTCAGAGTAATTAAATAACAAGCAGATTGTGATAAATTGCAGGAGGACTTTGTGAGACTCGAAAATTGGGCATCCAAATGGCAGATGAAATTTAATATGGATAAGTGCAAGGTGATGCATATAGGGAAAAATAACCCATGTTATAGTTACACGATGTTTCCTAGCGTGTAGCAGATGGACTCAGAACAAATGGGTATAGTGTGCTCGTGCTAGCAGTTGGAGACGGATCTGACGTCAGCACGTAGTACATATACCCCTGCAGGAAGTGCAGAAGCTCAGTAATTTCTGTCTCCAAAGCAGTTTGGAGCTACCTTACACTCTCTGAGCGGTTTTTTCAAATTCTAACGACTAAATTCATATTTGAATACCTGAAGATGAGCCCCGCACTCCTGCGGTGATACCCTCGGGTCCCTCCCCCAGTTGAGTTTCCCGAGGTGATTTCCGTGATCCCTCGGAGGTAAGAAGCCTCGGTCCGGTGGCCGAATCGCGGCAGGGACCTAGCCCCCCGAGTGGGAAGGGCTCGGGCGCGGCACGGAGGCAGCCTCGGTCCCGATCCATTCGCGGTGAGGACTTGGCCCCCGAGCGAGACGAGTTCGGGCACGGCTTAGAGGCAGTGGGTGCACTTCCTCGAGCGCGGCGGTGACGGTAATCACCCCCGCAGCCAGAGACCGCCCGGGTCGCAGCCGGGAAGCGCCGAAGATCAGGTAAGGTGTACATCTTTACTTTCTGGTCTCCGAGGAACGAGGAGTAGCGGGGTCTGCCTACGTGGAGACCCACCAAGGAGGTCGCCATCTTGCCTGCTCGCCGCCGCCTTCCGCCCTGGGTCGCCACTGCGATCGGGCGCTCAGATCAGATTAAGCGCACAGGCAACGGGCGCGTATGTTAGGCGCTCGAAAGTATAGGCACACATTGACAGGCGCATATTGCTGGGCGCACCTTAATAGGCGCACATCTCCGCGCATAAGCCTCGCGCATAGAGGTAACAGACGCGATGGAGCGTATGAGAGCCCATGCATCCACAGAGCCGGCACCTCCAGAATCATGCATAAAAGCTCTAGGCCTCTGCTCAGCATGCCACCTCAGAGCCACACAGAGCGAGGAAGCAGACTCCCTATGTGCCCAATGTGAGGAGGCCCTGGGAGTTCCAGGCCAGGGCCGATCTCAGCCCAGATTAATTGCCAGTTCCTCAGGGAACACCCCGGACCTAGCAGGCCGAGGTGAGCAGCCGGGGAACCCCAGAGACCTGGTGCCCCTAAGGCTAGAACCTGCTTCACTCTCCTGGGTGGAATTATTCAAGGGTATTCACGCCTTTAAGATGCAGTCTGATCCTCGAACGGATCCGTACGTACCGGATGACCCTGCCCCGGGACCCTCGAGACCTAGGCACCCGCCACCCGGAAGCCCCACTTATGGGGATTCAGATTGCTCTGAGGAAGAAGGCGAGCTCCCCGAGGAGGGAGAACTTCCCTCGGGGATAGAGCCGTATCGAACCATGAGACGCTTCTTCCTTAAGGAGGATCTCCCGGACCTGGTCTCTCAATGCCTGTCGGAGCTGGCTATCCCAGGCCAAGGCACCCCAGGGGAACCGAGAATGAACCCCCTGCTAGAGGGCCTTCGTCAAACGGCTCACCATTTTCCCCTCCTACAAGCAGCACAGCAGCTAATCGATCTGGAGTGGAATGCGCCGGAGGCCTCATTCAAAGTGGGTTGGGCCTTATCTAGCATGTACCCCCTGGACCCGGCAACCAAGGAGCTGCTGGCGTGCCCCAAGGTAGACGCCATAGTTTGCGCAATTGTGAAGCGCACCACCATTCCAGTGGAGGGAGGGGCGGCCCTCAAGGATGCACATGACCGGCGCCTGGACGCCATTCTGAAACAAGCCTTTGAGGTGGCAGCTATGTCCCTACGAATCGCGACCTGCTGCACCGTGGTGACGCGTTCCTGTTTATCACAAGCCAGGAACAACACCCCGGGAGAAGAAATGGAATAAGCCCTCTCATTCCTCACTGACGCTGCATCCGACTTAGTCTGTACGGCAGCCAAGGGAGTGTCATCCTCCGTGGCAGCCAGGACACAGCTCTGGCTATGAAATTGGTCGGCCGACTCCTCCTCAAAGACACGTCTTACCAGAATGCCCTTTAAGGGGTCCCTCCTGTTCGGCAGCGACCTCGAGAACCTGGCTAACAAATGGGGCGCCTCTCCATTACCCCGTCTACCAGAGGACAAGTCAAGGCGGAACCAACGCCCTTTTCCTAGGCCATCCAGAGGTAGAAGCTCCCAACGCTTCAACCCCTACAGGAATAGCTACTAAGTACCTCGTTCTCAGACCAGGAATCAGTCCTTTCGGACTAGGCGCAACAAGAGGGGAACCGGGTCCGGGTCCCGGCCGCACCCCACAATGAAAATCAGCCGACCCATCCGAGGGAAGAAGCCATAGGGGGCAGGCTAACCCTATTCTACCGCAGATGGGTCGAGATTACTTCGGACCAGTAGGTCCTCGCCATCATCCGAGAAGGGTATTACCTGGACTTCCTTCGTATCCCTCCGGACAAGTTTGTAGAATCTCCTTGTCCACCCCTCAAGAGGGCGGCACTGGAAGCTACCTTGTCGAGGCTCCTGTCCCTAAAAGCCATAATCCCAGTGCCTGCATGGGAGATAAATTCGGGGCATTACTCCATTTATTTCATCGTACCCAAGAAGGGGGGCACTTTCAGGCCCGTCCTGGACCTCAAGTCAGTCAACAGACACTTAAGTCAGACGTGCAATTCAGCCAGGGGAGTATCTCACATTCCTGGATCTGTCAGAGGCCTACTTCATATCCCAATTCATCGGGATCACCAGCGCTACTTACGCTTCAAAGTCCTGAACCAACACTTTCAGTTCCGGGCTTTACCCTTCGGGTTGGCCACCGCACCGCGGACCTTTACCAAGGTAATAGTAGTGGTGGCGGCATCACTCAGGAAGGAAGGAAGGAATTCTCGTCCATCCCTACCTGGATGATTGACTGATCAGGGCAAAGTCACCGGAGGAGAGTCACCAGGCAACCAACAGAGTTATATCTCTTCTGGAAAGCCTAGGATGGGTAGTCAACACAAACAAGAGTTCACTACAGCCCTCCCAGTCGCTGGAATACCTGGGAGTCCGATTCGACACCCAGGGAGACAAGGTCAGCCTGACCCCCAAGAGGTGATCAAAAATCCGGAATCGTTTACAGGAGCTGCTGAGCATCACCCGGCCCACAGCTTGGGATTACCTACACGTCCTCGGACTAATGGCATCCACTCTGGAAGTAGTACCATGGGCACGGGCTCATATGGCCCGTGCCCATGGTACTACGATTTTTCTCACTTACCCACGGCCGCCTCCGACCCCGACCACGAGGCAGCCCCCCTGCCGGCTCCGTGAACCGCAAGACGCTGACGACATCCTTCGCAGCTTCCTCCGCCTCCGAGGGGCACGCTGACCACGTAGAGCCAATCAGGGGACAGCCCTGATTGGACTTTAAATTCAAATTGAGAGACACCCAGGCGTCGCGCGCCTAAGGAGCGCGACAAAGGAGCCTGCTCCTTTGTGTGCTTCTTAGTGCACTCCCTTAGTGCACTCCCCATAGGTGGGACCCGCTCCATCAACAGGAGGCCAGAAACAGAGCAAAGGTACTGACGCCAAACCAAAAAAA
Source organism: Rhinatrema bivittatum (assembly GCF_901001135.1). NCBI lineage: Eukaryota > Metazoa > Chordata > Amphibia > Gymnophiona > Rhinatrematidae > Rhinatrema > Rhinatrema bivittatum. The sequence continues at coordinate 82,535,972 of NC_042618.1, read as the reverse complement.
AAAAAAAAATATATATTTAAAAAAAAAAAAAAAAAAAAATGCCCTTTAAATCAGGGCTCTTGTTCCTGCCAGCCCTGTTTGGCCGTGGCGCTCCTGCCTCCCCACCGGTCATCCATCCAGGCCAGAATCACCCCCAGCAACCAGTCAGACAACCCCACTCAACGCTTACTGAGGACAGAGCACTCTTCCAACTGAACCAACAAACTTAAACATCTTTCAGCAATCACCCAAACATCTACTCATTCTGACAGACACCATCTTTCACCCATCCTCAGACACCTCTTGAATTTCCTACAGACTCAGACTCACACCAGTGTGCCTCCAAACCCAGATCCAATCAAGCGCATCTCAGACCAAACTTCCCCCTGAACTCCTCTCACCATGCTCACTTACAACATCCCAATCATCCACAAGCAAAGAAGAACCCCATTAACTAACTCCATCAACGTCATACAAAAAAGAATCATCCCTATCATGACATCACCATTGAACCAACTTCTAGGCCTCATGCTACTCTCAGTAATCCTCTTCAATGCGCAATCCTTAACTAAGAAGACTCACATCCTAAATGATTACCTCTTGGATTCCAACCCAGACATCTGTGCCATCACAGAAACCTGGTTAAAAAACTCGGACATTGCCTTAACCAACCAACTACCTATCCAGACATATGACATCTTCACCTTCCACAGACTCAAAAAAAGAGGAGGCGGACTTCTTCTAGCCACCAAGAAAGAACTCAGATTGACCGCACATACAATCAAGACAGAAGCCAAATTAGAATTGGGTCTAATCAAATCCAAACAACTACAAATTCTGTTAGTCTACGCTCCTCCAGGAGTAGAAACGGACCCCTCTCCCCTCATAGAATCCATTGTGAAACATATTAATTCAGACCTTCCAACAATGATTATGGGGGATTTCAACCTCCATACAAATGCAATACCTCGCTCAACTAACTGTGAAGCCCTCCTCACCACCCTCGGCGCGATGGGATTCACTCAGACCATCAACAGTCCCACACATAAAGTTGGTCACACACTGGATCAAATATTCATCAATTCGTATTTCACTTGTACATTAGAACCTACCTGTACCCCAATCCCTTGGTCAGATCATTTCCTGATAGAATCTTCCTTTTCCACACACAATCAGATGCACACCTCTCCACCCATTTCTATCATTCAATTCAGGAAGGCATGTCCATCTGACATACTCAGCGATCAGCTCTCCAAAGAACTCGCCTACCTAGACTTAGCTAACCCTGACTCAGCCCTATCCTCCTGGCAAAAGATTACAGAAACAGTCGCAAACAAATGGTGCCCAATAATCTCCAAATCAATCAACCCAACAAAAAAGGGAAATCAACCATGGTTCAGCACTGAACTGAAACAGATGAAACAAGATTTACGCCAGAAAGAAAATAGATGGCGCAAAACCCCTAACAAAACAACCCTTTCAACATACAAGGGATTCTTACACCACTACAGGACCGCCATTCTACAGAAAAAAAAGGAATACTATGCAAACAAAATACACCATTTTCAGTATGATGCCCAGGCCCTATTCACTTACGTAACACAAATCACTAAATCGACCTCCCCACCTATTCCAGACGAACAAGCTCTTTCCAAGGCTAATGAACTCGCTTCATTCTTCCAACAGAAGATCTCAAATAACCTCGCCCTCCTTCCTACAAACACAACTCCCCTCAAGGCAGGCGAGAAGTTCAATTCTCTAAATAGACCCAAATTTGACTGTTTCGAATCAATCTCCACTAAAGAGATTGAATCCCTTCTAAAAAAACAGAAACCATCTAGCCATCCGGCTGACAATATTCCATCGAGACTCCTGCTTCTCATCCCAAACTCGATCTCAGGACCTCTGACCAGCATCATAAACAGTCTGCTAACTCATGGAAGCTACCCAGACAGTCTAAAAACCGCTTCACTCAAACCCCTCCTCAAGAAACACAATTTAGACCCAAACGTACTAGCTAATTTCAGACCCATCTCTAACCTCCCATTCGTCGCCAAACTAACGGAGAAACTGGTAAACACCCAACTTTCTGATTATCTGGAAGACCACAAGATCTTACACCCTTCACAATATGGTTTCCATAAATCACGCAACACTGAAACCCTCCTCATTTCACTAACAGACCATATTATCATGGGGTTAGACAAAGGACACTCCTTTTTACTAGTCTTGTTAGACATCTCGGCGGCTTTCGACACCGTCAACCATACCATCTTGTTGGATCGCCTAGCTGATATCGGCATCTCCGGATCTGCCCACAACTGGTTCAAGTCCTTCCTAAGTAATAGGACTTTCAAAGTCAAAATCAATAATAAAGAATCACCCCTAACAAAATCAACTCTTGGTGTACCATAAGGATCCTCCTTATCCCCAACCCTCTTTAACATATACCTCCTCCCCCTCTGCAAACTGTTATCAGATCTCAACCTAATTCACTATCTGTACGCTGACGACGTGCAGATTCTGATCCCCATAACAGAATCAATCTCAAAGGCACTCACCCATTGGAATAACTGCCTTCTATCCATCACCAATCTACTCAACAGCTTAAACTTGGTCCTCAACTCCTCTAAGACAGAGCTCCTCCTCATCTCCTCAAACGATAACAATATCTCCCTTCCATCTCCACACAACTCTCACATTACCTGTAAGCAGGTTAGAGATCTTGGGGTTATTTTAGACAATCGACTAAACCTGAAGAAAATGGTCAACACAACAACTAAAGACTGCTTCTACAGATTACAGGTTCTAAAACGACTTAAACCACTCTTATTCTTCCATGACTTCAGGACAGTCCTACAAGCGCTACTGTTCACCAAAATAGACTACTGCAGTGCCCTTTTCCTAGGACTCCCCAAATCTACCACCAAACCTATACAGATGATACAAAATGCGGCAGCGAGATTGTTGACCAGTACCAACCGCGGCGAACACATCTCACCCATACTCAGGAACCTACATTGGTTACCTGTGAATTTCAGAATTCTATACAAATCAATCACCTTAATCCACAAAACCATCCATCATCAACTTCAAGTTGACCTGGAAATACCATTCAAACTCTACTCCTCTAACAGACCAATTAGAGATGTTCACAAAGGCACTCTGAATTTTCCCCCCACTAAAGCCACACGCCTCGCTACGACCAAAGACAGAGCTTTTTCGATAGCAGGCCCATCTATTTGGAATAGCATCCCATCAAATCTCAGACTGGAGCCTTGCCTTTTAACTTTCAGAAAAAGACTTAAAACCTGGCTATTTCACCAAGCCTTTCCTGATCCTCCAGACAATTACTAGTTGCCCTTCACTCCTACCCGGTCTGGCAATCATTTGCACGAAATGGACTCTGAGACTTTCAGGTCAAAGCACCGTTTATGCTGTTAACTCGTACGTTCTATGGTAACACTACTTATTTATTACCGGCCTTTCTTCCTTCCAGCTTGTTGTAAGCTTCCAAGTTCTCTCTCCCTGTTGATTGTAACTTTGACTTATTCCTACCATTGTTATCTGTCATTTTACTTGAATTGCTACTCCAGTTATTCCCTTGTTATATTGTAAACCGATCCGATATGGTTATTTACTATGAAGGTCGGTATAAAAAACTGTTAAATAAATAAAATAAATAAATATGAGGCCGTTACAATGCGCCCTCCTATCTCGGTGGAGCCCACGGTTACAGAACTACACCGTGCATCTACCTCTACCAGCCAGAGTGCGGAATCAGCTACGGTGGTGGTTGCAGCCCGGCCATACGAGCCGGGGGTCAAAAATGTCCTCCCCATCCTGGACACTGCTCACCACAGATGCCAGCCTGAGCGGCTGGGGAGCACACTGCGAAGAGCTAACTGCCCAAGGGCGGTGGAACACAGTAGAGTCGGGGTGGAACATCAACCGACTAGAGGCATGGGCAGTCAGGTTAGCCTGCCTGCGATTTGCCCACAGACTTCGAAACAGAGCAGTCAGAGTGATGTCAGACAACGCCACCACGGTGGCAAAAATCAACCGTCAGGGCGGAACCAGAAGCCGACAGGTATCCTTAGAACTAGCCCCCCTGATGGCTTGGGTGGAAGCAAATCTCCAGGACATCTCCGCCGTCCACATCGCCGGGAAGGACAACACTACGGCAGACTTCCTCAGCAGAGAAAGCCTAAACCCGGGGGAATGGCAGCTGTCATCCATGGCCTTCCAGATGATTGTGGATCAGTGGGGGACTCCGGGCATGGACCTACTAGCGGACAGGTCCAACGCCCAAGTACCCAGATACTTCAGTCGCAGGCGAGATCCTCTCTCCCACGGGATCGACGCCCTGGTACAGCCATGGCCTCAGGGGATCCTGCTATATGCCTTTCCCCCATGGCCCCTGCTGGGCGCCATTATAGACAAGATTCAGCGGCACAGAGGCCTAGTTCTTCTAGTGGCCCCGGACCGGCCCAGAAGACCCTGGTATGCAGACATGAGAAGACTACTGGCAGGGGATCCTCTACCCCTGCCTCCTCACAGGGACCTGCTACGACAAGGTCCCATCCTCCACGAGGATCCAGCTCAATTCTCTCTTACGGTCTGGCCATTGAGAGGGCTCGACTGAAGAAGAGGGGATACTCGGCGTCGGTAATAGATACACTCCTCCGAGCACGCAAGTTCTCCACATCAGTCACTTATATAAGGATCTGGAGAGTATTTGAAGCCTGGTGCGAATCTCATAGCACCAATCCGCATGCCGCTAAAATCCCCCATCATTTTGGATTTCCTGCGAGATGGGCTTCAGAAGGGTCTGTCCCTCAATTCAATCAAGGTCCAGGTGGCAGCGCTATCCTGCTACGGCCCCAGGAGTGACGGCAACACCATTGCCACACACCCAGACGTGGCACGTTTCCTGAAAGGAGTCAAGCACATTCGCCCACCACTGAAGTGGCCAATGCCCCTGTAGAACCTCAACCTAGTTTTGGAATTCCTAGTGGGACCCGCCTTCAGACCCCTCCGAGGCCTGTCCCTCCGTTTATTAACCTTGAAGATGGTGTTCTTGCTGGCCGTATGCTCAGCACGCCGCATCTCAGAGCTACAGGCGCTGTCCTGCTGCGATCCGTTCCTCAGAATCACCCCAGGGGCTATCCATCTTCGCACGGTTCCTTCTTTCTTACCCAAAGTAGTCTCACACTTCCACCTCAACCAAACCATATCGTTGCCAACCATGGAAGGTTTGAAGAAATCGGAAGCAGGTCGAATACTGTGTCATCTCGACATTGGCAGGCTGCTGTCCAGATACCTGGAAATGTCGGAAGCAGTACGAAAGACGGACCACCTGTTCGTCCTTCACAGTGGGAAGAGGCAGGGAGAAGCAGCCTCACGGGCGACTATTGCTCGATGGATCAAAGAAGTTATCAAGGTGGCCTACGTAGAAGCGGGAAAACCACCACCTCTACGGGTCAAGGCTCACTCTACTAGAGCACAAGCGGCCTCCTGGGCAGAAACTAGGATGCTGTCGCCTGCAGGGATATGTAAAGCGGCAACGTGGTCCTCCAGCCATACCTTCTCCAGATTCTACCGTCTGGACGTCCAGGCCAGGGAGGACACAGCATTTGCAAGGGCAATCCTAAACAGACCTCGGGCAGCCTCCCACCCAGTCCGGGAGTAGCTTTTGTACATCCCATTTGTTCTGAGTCCATCTGCTACACGCTAGGAAATGGAGAGATTACTTACCTGATAATCTCGTTTTCCTTAGTGTAGGCAGATGGACTCAGCATCCCACCCGGCTGCCGATATACATGGGGATTCACCCATTCAAGGTAAGCCATGTTTTTCTTACATAGGGCATCCACCCTGCCGGGTATCGACGCCTTCCGGTTGAGAACACTGGCGGTCTCCAGCTACTGTCAATCGGTCAGGTTAATCCTGTTAAGTTGATCAATCGGTCAGTCACACATATATCCATAATGCTTTTGCAAGGAAGATTACTGAGCTTCTGTACTTCCTGCAGGGGTATATGTACTACGTGCTGACATCAGATCCGTCTCCAACTGCTAGCACGAGCACACTATACCCATTTGTTCTGAGTCCATCTGCCTACACTAAGGAAAACGAGATTATCAGGTAAGTAATCTCTCCATTAGGTTCCATATTAGGAACTTCCACCCATGAAAGAGATCTGGATGTCATTGTGGATAATACATTGAAATCGTCGGTACAGTGTGCTGCGGTAGTCAAAAAAGCAAACAGAATGTTGAGAATTATTAGGAAGGGAATGGTGAATAAAACGGAAAATGTCATAATGCCTCTGTATTGCTTCATAGTGAGACCGCACCTTGAATACTATGTACAATCCTGGTCGCTGCATCTCAAAAAAGATATAGTTGTGATGGAGAAGATACAGAGAAGGGCGACCAAAATGATAAAGGGAATGGAACAGCTCCCCTGTGAGGAAAGACTAAAGAGGTTAGGACTGTTCAGCTTGGAGAAGAGACGGCTGACAGGGGATATGATAGAGGTGTTTAAAATCATGAGCGGTGTAGAATGGGTAAATGTGAATCTGTTGTTTACTCTTTTGGGTAATTAAAGGACTAAGGGGCACTCTATGAAGTTAGCAAGTAGCACATTTAAAACTAACCGGAGAAAGTTCTTTTTCACTCAACGCACAATTAAACTCAGAATTTGTTGCCAGGGGATGTGGTTAGTGCACTTAATGTAGCTGGGTTTAAAAAAGGTTTGGATACGTTTTTGGTGGCGAAGTCCTTTACCTGTTGTTAATCAATTTGACTTAGAGAATAGCCACTACTATTACTAGCATCAGTAATGGAAGAAGGCGTTGCTCACGCAAGAAGGTTTGTACAACGAATAAAAAAAAGAAAAATTAACGTGCTTTTGGAAGAGTGTACCTGCATAGTGGACACAAGAGTGAACACTCCCGAGATCCCTGAAGCAGGCAGGACTCTGCCAAAACATGGCCGATGTCGGGCAGGTGGGTTCGACCTCGCAGGAGCGGTAATAATCGAATGATAATATAAGGAACTAATGAACACCTGTTTAGTGAAGTGGGGAAAATCCCACGTGGGTTGGACAAACAGCCGGGGAGTAAAAATAAAGCACAAAAAAAGCAAAAATTAAAAAACAAATAAGTTGATTTAAAGAATAAAATACAGGAGCTATTAAGTGGGACAACCACAGAGCTTTTGTCCAAGAGATAGCGACTGCACATGACTGCGCATCTGGAGGGTCCCTTGATCAACGGTTGTTAAAGATCTTTTACACAAGGGAACGAGGTTGATAGTTGTGTAGTGATTACTAGCATCAGTAGCATGGGATGGACTTAGTTTTTGGGTACTTGCCAGGTACTTATAGCTTGGATTGGCCACTGTTGGAAACAGGATGCTGGGCTTGATGGACCCTTGGTCTGACCCAGTATGGTATGTTTTTATCCACCATCTCCCTTTCCCATCAGCAGCATCATTGTTCCTGCAACCGTCCCAAGCAGCAGAGAGCTCCCAAGGCCCAGCTGGCTCCCCAGTCAACTTAGGGAGCATGGTCCACTTACCCGTACCTGTGGAGATGGATCTGCCGGTCGGGGGCAGGCTATGTTTTTTTGCGAACCAGTGGCCCAGTATAACCTTAAACCAGTGGGTTCTTTTCATCATCCATCAAGAGTACTGATTGAACCTATTGGATGCCTCACCAAATTGCCCTCCAAACCCATTTTGGGGTCCGGTAGCGAATCAGGAGGTATAGCTAACTGAGCTCTCCTCCCGCTTAATGGCCAGAGCAGTCAAACCCGTTCCTCCAAGGCAAAGAGGACGAGGATTTTACTCAAAGTACTTCCTGATTCCAAAGAATACAGGGGGACTCTGTTCCATTCTAGACTTAAGGGCCTTGAACAGATTTATCAGAAAGGAGAAGTTCAACATGGTTTCTCTGTGCACCTTAATCCTCCTTTTACAAAAATGGGACTGGCTATGCTCCCTTTATCTGAAGGATGCGTACACCCACATAGAGTTCTTCCCAAGTCACCAGAAGTATCTCCAATTCGTGGTGGGAAAACAGCATTTTCAGTATCAGGTGTTGCCGTTTGTGTTCATGTCAGGCCCACTGATCTTCAGAAAATGCCTGGTCAAGGTGGCGGCACATCTCCGCAGGATGGGGCTCCATGTTTTCCCTTATCTGGACGATTGGCTGGTCAAGAGCACATCCCAGGCAGGGGCTATCATGTCCATATGCTTGACCATCCGGGTGTTGGCATCACTAGGGTTTGTCATCAAATACCCAAAGTCCCATCTCAACCTGACACTTAAATTGGACTTCATAGGAGCCCTGCTAGACACAACTCAGGCCAAGGCCTTCCTGCCTCATCAAAGGGCCATTACTCTGATGACCATCACGGCAGAGATCCAGCAGAGCCAGCAGGTGTCAGCTTGTCACATGTTGAGATTGTTGGGCCATATGGCCACAACCATTCATGTCACTCCCTTGGCACGATTGGTAATGAGCAAGGTCCAATGCACTCTGAGGTCACAGTGGCACCAGGCCACGCAGAGCTCCAGAATCTCATTCAAATCACCTCTCCTCTCCAGGACTCTTTGTCCTGGTAGTAGGTACTTTTGAATCTGGAATGGGGGATCACTTTCCAAGGTCCTCGTATCCAAATTGTCCTAACCACAGATGTGGGCACCTTTGGCCTGGGAGCTCAAGTAGATTGACTCAGCACCCAGGGTTTCTGGTTTGCCCAGGAAAGCTGTTGGCAAATCAATTTCCTGTAGCTCCGGGTGATCAGATACGTTCTATGGGCTTTTAGAGATTTGCTGTCCAAAGTTTTTCTGATTCAAACTGACAACCAGGTATTGATATGGTATATTAACAAGCAGGGAGGTACAGGGTTGTACCTCCTGTGCCAGGAAGCTGTTCAGACCCTGGTCCATGGGCCTTGTCCTCCAGGATGGTGCTCAGGGCTATTTTCCTGGCCGGAACAGAGAATGCGCTAGTAGACAGACTGAATCATGCCTTCAGACCCCATGAGTCGTCCCTGGACCCCAGGGAGTTGCGAATTGGATATTCCACCTCTGGGGAGCTCAGATGTGGATCTCTTTGCATTCCCTTGCAACAGAAAGATGCCTCTGTTCTGCTCCCTGTACAGGACAGATGGCAAACCAGCCTCAGATATCTTTGCCCAACATTGGGTTGAAGGTCTTCTGTACACAACCTCTCACTCCCTTAGTAGGAAAGTCTCTCTTGAAGCTTCATGAGGACAAGGGGACTATGATCCTTATAGCCCTTTATTGGCCAAGACAGGTCTGGTTTCCACTCCTGTGGGAATTGCCCATTCGGAGTCTGATTGGTCTGGGGACTTCCCTAGATCTCATCACACAAGATTGAGGCAGGTTGAGACATCCCAACCTCCTAGGCCCTGTCGCTCAAAGTCTGGATATTGAGAGGTTAATATTGCAATTGCTTGAACTCTCGGAAGATGTGTGTTGGGTCCTGGTGGCTTCTATAAAGCCTTTCTCTAGAAAGTCATAAGGACTGAAGGTGGAGGAGGTTTTCCGTGTGGTGTGAGCAGAAGGCTCTAGATCAGTTCTCCTGCCGCACACAAAAAATGCTTGATTATCTTCTACGCCTATTGGAAGCAGGCTTGAAAACCAACTCTGTTGAGTTCATCTGTGTGCAGTTGGCAAATACCACCATGGTGTAGATGGAATGCCTTTCTCTATACAGCCTATAGTTATATGTTTCATGTGGTGCCTGCTTCAAATGAAGCCTCCCCTAAGGCCTCCTGCTGTGTCTTGGGAGCTCAGCTGATGAAAGTTCCTTTTGATTTGATGTGCATCTGTCACCTGAAGCACCTGACCTGGAAGGTCATATTTTTGTTGGTGGTCACTTCAGCATGCAGGGTCAGCGAGCTCCAGGTCTTAGTGACTTATCCACATTATACTAAGTTTTATCATGATAGGGTGGTCTTGCATACACACCCCCCAAGTTCCTGCTGAAGGTGGTGACTGATTTCTATCTTAACCAGTCCGTCGTCCTGCCAGTATTTTTTCCCAGGCCCCATTTGCACTAAGGCGAACGAACCCTGCAGAGTTTGGACTGCAAGTGAGCCTTAGCCTTCTGTCTGGAGTGTATAGTAGCCCATAGACAGTCCACCCAACTTTTTGTTTCTTTTGATAGAAATAGGTTGGGCATTGCCGTTGCCAAACAGACACTATAGAATTGGCTAACAGATTGCATCTTCTTCTGTTATGCCCAGACAAGACTACATCTTGGGGATCATGTCAAGGCTCATTAAGTCCGAGTCATGGCAGGATCGGTGGCCCACTTGCGAGCAGTTCCCATGGAGGAGATCTGCAAGGCTGTGATGTGGAGTTCTCTCCACACTTTCACATCTCACTATTGCTTGGATAGGGATGGCCGACATGACAGTAGATTTGGCCAATCTGTTCTTTGGAATCTGTTTGAGGTGTAGAACCCAGCTCTCTCCTGCCTAGGGCCCGTTGTTTGTTTTCAGGCTCTCTCCCCCTCTGTTACCAACAGCATCATTGTTGTGCCCGTTGGCACCTGCTTTGGATGTTTGTTGGTCCCCTTAAAGTTGGGAGCAACCTGTAGCTAGTAATTCACCGATGTGTGATGAGTACCATCCTGCTTGCCTTGGAGAAAGCAGAGTTGCTTACCTGTAACAGGTGTTCTTCGAGGAGAGCAGGGTGTTAGTCCTCACGAAACCTGCCCGCCACCCTGCAGAGTTGGATTTCTCCAATTTTTTGATTTATATTTAATTCTATATTATAAGACTGAAGAGGGACCCATGTGGTTGCATGGTATAGGGCATGCTGGGCATGCTCTAACACTAAACTTTCAAAAGGGAAACTTTGATAAAATGAGGAAAACAGAAAAAAACTGAAATGTGCAGCTGCAAAGGTTAAAAGTGTTCAACGGGCTTGGACATTGTTTAAAAATACAATCCTAGAGGATCAGTCCATATGTATTCCACACATAAAGAAAGGTAGAAGAAGGCAAAACGATTGCCATCATGGTTAAAAGGTGGAGGTGAAAGAGGCTATTTTAGCCAAAAAAACATCCTTCAAAAATTGGGAAGAAGGATCCATCTGAAGAAAATAGGATAAAACATAAGCATTGTCAAGTTAAGTGTAAAACATTGATAAGACAGGCGAAGAGAGAATTTGAAATGAAGTTGGCCATAGAGGCAAAAACTCATAATAAAAACTTTTTAAAATATATCCGAAGCAAGAAACCTGTGAGGGAGTTGGTTGGACCATTAGATGACAAAGGGGTTAAAGGGGCTCTTAGGGAAGATAAGGCAATTGTAGAAAGACTAAATGAATTCTTTGCTTCCGTGTTTACTAATGAGGATGTTGGGGAGATATCAGTTCCGGAGATAGTTTTCAGGGATGATGAGTCAGACGAACTGAACGAAATCACTGTGAACCTGGAAGATGTAGTAGGCCAGATTGACAAACTAAAGTAACAAATTATCTGGACCGGATGGTATGCATCCTAGGTTACTGAAGGAACTAAAAAATGAAATTTCTGATCTATTAGTAACAATTTGTAACCTTTCATTAAAATCATCCATTGTACCTGAAGACTGGAGGGTGGCCAGTGTAACCCCAATATTTAAAAAAGGCTCCAGGGGCAATCCGGGTAACTATAGACCAGTGAGCCTGACTTCAGTGCCGGGAAAAATAGTGGAAACTATTCTCAAGATCACAAATCGTAGAGAGCATATAGAAAGACATGATTTAATGGGACACAGTCAACATGGATTTACCCAAGGGAAGTCTTGCCTAACAAATCTTCATTTTTTTTGAAGGAGTTAATAAACATGTGGATAAAGGTGAACTGGTAGATGTAGTGTATTTGGATTTTCAGAAGGCGTTTGACAAAGTCACTCATGAGAGGCTTCTACGAAAACTAAAAAGTCATGGGATAGGAGGCGTTGTCCTTTCGTGGATTACAAACTGGTTAAAAGACAGGAAACAGAGTAGGATAAATGGTCCAATTTTCTCAGTGGAAAAGGGTAAACAGTGGAGTGCCTCGGGGATCTGTACTTGGACCGGTGCTTTTCAATATATATATATATATATATATATATATATATATATATATATATAGTATTTACTGTATATGTATATACTTTCCAAATCATATATATATATATGATTTGGAAAGTAATACTACGAGTGAGGTTATTAAATTTGCGGATGATACAAAATTATTCAGAGTAGTTAAATCACAAGCGGACTGGGATACATTACAGGAGGACCTTGCAAGACTGGAAGATTGGGCATCCAAATGGCAGATGAAATTTAATGAGGACAAGTGCAAGGTGTTTCATATAGGGAAAAATAACCCTTGCTGTAGTTACATGATGTGGTTCCATATTAGGAGCTACCACCGAGGAAAAAGATCTAGGCATCATAGTGGATAATCCTTTAAAATCGTTGGCTCAGTGTGCTGCGGCAGTCAAAAAAGCAAACAGAATGTTGGGAATTATTAGGAAGGGAATGAATAGAACAGAAAATGTCATAATGCCTCTGTATCGCTCCATGGTGAGACCGCACCTTGAATACTGTGTACAATTCTGGTCGCCGCATCTCAAAAAAGATAGTTGCAATGGAAGAAGGTTCAGAGAAGAGCAACCAAAATTATTAAGGGGATGGAACAGCTCCCCTATGAGGAAAGGCTGACGAGGTTAAGGTTGTTCAGCTTGGAGAAGAGACTGCTAAGGGTGGATATGATAGAGGTCTTTAAGATCATGAAAGGTCTTGAACGAGTAGATGTGACTCGGTTATTTTCACTTTCAAATAATAGAAGGACTAGGGGGCATTCCATGAAGTTAGCAAGTAGCACATTTAAGACTAATCGTAGAAAATTATTTTTCACTCAGCGCACAATAAAGCTCTGGAATTTGTTGCCAGAGGATGTGGTTAGTGCAGTTAGTGTAGCTGGGTTCAGAAAAGGTTTGGATAAGTTCTTGAAGGAGAAGGTCCATTAACGGCTATTAATCAAGTTTACTTAGGGAATAGCCCCTGCTATTAATTGCATCAGTAGCATGGGATCTTAGTGTTTGGGTAATTGCCAGGTTCTTGTGGCCTGGTTTGGCCTCTGTTGGAAACAGAATGCTGGGATGGATGGACCCTTGGTCTGACCCAGCATGGCAATTTCTTATGTTCTTATGCCCATTGTGGCAAGTCAAAGTTCTAGAAACTTTGACATGTTTCCTGTATTGGGCTCCATCTGATGATATCATCCATTTGTGAGGACTTAACATCCTGCTGTCCTCGGAGAACAGCTGTTACAGGTAAGCAGCTCTGTTTTCTGATGAGTGTGTACATGTTACGTGTGAGATTCTGCGAGAATGTGTGTGCAGTTTATTGGTGCTCTTCTTTGCCTCTTGCACACCAAAGCTTCTCCTTTGATGCCTTCTCCCCCTTTCTTTTCTACAGCCCAGCCAGATTAGTCTGGAAGAGAACATCCTCGTGTCTCGTTACATCAACAACCCCTTACTCATAGATGGTAAGTTGCTCTCAGTCACACGTTGTTCCTTCCTTCCCCTTTACTCCTCAGCCATGTGTTGCTCGCCCTTTCTCCTTACTCATAGACGGAGCCTCACCCTGTTGCATATGGCACTTGCTCCTTGCTCGTAGACATGGAGATCAATATTCTGCCGCCATGTCTGGGATTTCAGGCAGAAGCCAAGCTAGTTGAAGATTCAGAGTTGTCCAGGTAACTTTAGGCTTGCTGTTTACCTGGAAAGAGTTATCCAGGTAATTCGAAATGTCAGAGATGCCTGGACAAAGGGAACTCCCAGGGCTGCCTTTTTTTGTGTAGGTAAATTTTGTCCAGGCAATGATTTGCCTGGATGAAATTTAACTGGGAGCAAGGGAAAAATGTAAACTACTGGGGGTTGTCTGGCTAACTTCAAAAGTTAGCTTGAGAAACCCTTAGACTAGTGAACTCCAAGGGTCATTCTGAGGCATACTTTGCTCACCCCTTCCCTTTTGCTCATACAGGCCGATGCAATATAGTGCGCTCAACTGAGCGCACAGCTTTACGTGCGCTTGGATGAGCGTTTTGGACATGCGTCCAAAACCCCTTGGACAATAAGGGGATTAGCACGGTCAAACCAGCACGTAGCTAATAGCGGTCATCACATGTAAATTCATGTTGATGAGGCTATTAGCGTTTACCCCCAATGCAAAACATTGCTGCGTGGCCGCTGTACCCATTTCAACACTGCAAATTTAATGCCTGCCTGAGAGCAGTGCTGAAGGGCAGACAAAAAAAATCCAAAAATCCTGCTTTCTGTGATTCCACCTATTAGTATCCTAGCCAGACTAAATAGGAGGAGCCACGGAAAGCAGAATTATGTCCCGTCTAAAGGCTTAACAACAAATTAAAAAAATCCTGTTTTCTGTGGTTCCTCATAGGGGAATCTCAGAAAGCAATATCCCCAAGGCGGGCCCAATTGGAACCCCTGCCAGCAGTGAATACATTAATATTAAGTGTTGGGCAATTGATATTAATTTATTTATTAAGGCTTTTATATACCGACTTTCTTGATACAAATCAAATCAACTCGGTTTACATCGAACAAGCAGTAACTATAACCAACAAATCAACAAGAGACAATTCGAAGGAGCATAAAGTTCTCACAGGACAAGCAGGATGGTTGTCCTCACAAATGGGTGACATCGAGGATGGAGCCCAACCACGGAAAACTTCTGTCAAAGTTTCAGGAACTTTGACTGGCCCCTACTGGGCATGCCCAGCACGGCACTTACCCTGCAGCCAGCAGGGGTCTCCCTTCAGTCTTCTTTTTTCCGCGCAGCAGTAGCCACGCGGTAGAAGAGCTCTTAACCATGTTCCTGACAGGAATTTGGAATTCGTTATTCTGAAGAAAATTTGCCCCTCAGGGGTCTCCCTTATACAAATTTTCGGTCCGCGGAACTTCGGTGAGTTTTTGCCGTCGTTTGGTCGACTTGCGTTGAGTTTGGCCCTCGAGGCCTGTTGGCAGTCGACAGTCCCGCGGCTAAATTTTTGGGCCATGGCGTCGGGGTTCCGTTGGTGTCCGGACTGTACCTGAACTATGTCAATCACGGACCCCCACAGAGTCTTGTGTTGGAATCACATTTGTGCCCGATGGGGAGTTCCCCAACTGGACCTCATGGTGACCCATGTCAATGCCAACACAGACCGGTTCTTCAGCCGAAAGAAGGAAATCGGAGCAGAAGGAGTAGACACACTAGTCTGCAAGTGGCCAACCAGAATCCTCCTGTATGCCTTTCCTCCATGGCCCATGATCGGGCGCATAGAGGACCATCCTGGTTCGGTAATTCTGGTGGCACCGGAGTGGCTGCGGCGGCTATGGTTTACGGACCTGGTATGGTTGGCGACAGATGGCCCGCTACGCCTAGCTCATCTGCCGAACCTCCTGCGACAAGGGCCCATTTCCTAGCGTGTAGCCAGATGAACTCAGAACAAGTGGGTATAGTGTGCTCGTGCTAGCAGTTGGAGACGGATCTGACGTCAGCACGGGTACATATACCCCCACAGGAAGTGAAGCAATTCAGTAATTTTTTACAGTCTAGTGTACTGATGCTCAGACATTAATGAAAAAAAAGCAGGTCTGCTTCTACGGCCAAGTTCATAAGCAAAGCACGTCAAGCAAAACTGTAATGGCCTTTGGTGGTTTTGCTGATGGTAGCTTTCAAGTTTCAGGCGATTGTCAATTAGAACTCCTAGGTCTCTCACTTGTGTGGTTTTTGGCGTGGCTGGATGAGTGGGTGTGATGGAGCTATTCTCTGGTGTGATGAGCAGGAGTTCCGTTTTGCATGAATTTAGTACCAGGTTGAGGCTGTGAGAAGCTGTTTGATATTTTGGAGGCATGTATCCCTATGAGACAGTGTTTTCGCGAGGGACTCCTTGATGGGGATCAGGACCTGGATATCATCAGCGTAGAGGAAATGTTGAGATTGAGGTCGGTGAGAAGTTGGCATAAGGGTAACAGGTATATGTTAAATAGGGTGGGAGACAGGGATGAGCCCTGAGGGACTCCTACTGACGCGGGGTTTAGTAGAGTGAGGATTCTTGTTCTGGATCTTAACCTTGTATCCTCTATTACTGAGGAAGGTTCTGAACCCACGAGAGTGCAGTGCCTGAGATACCTATGGAGACTAGCTGGTTGATGAGTAGGGAGTGATTGACGGTGTCAAAAGCTGACGAAAGGTCCAGTAGGATCAGAAGGAAGGCTTGTCCTTGTCGAGACCCAGGATGATGTAGTCTGTCATGGAGATGCGGAGGCTTCCGTACTTAATGCTTGCGGAATCCGTATTGTGATGGGAATAGTAGGTTGTTGTCTTCAATGTAGTTTGAGAGTCGTGGGTTACCAGTTTTCCGTCTCCAAAGCAGTTTGGACGCTCCGTCACGCTCGCTGAGCGTTCTTCCAAATTCCTAGCAACTAAATTCCTAGACGATATCTTACTAACGACGAGCCCCGCACTCCTGCGGTGTGATACAGTCGGTCCCTCCCCCAGTTGGTTTCCCGAGGTGATTTCCATGGTCCCTCGGAGATAAGTGCCTCGGTCCGGTGGCCGACTCGCGGCAGGGACCCAGCCCCTGAGCGAGAAGGGCTCGGGCGCGGCCTAGAGGCAGCCTCAGTCCCGGCGTAGACTTGGCCCCCGAGCGAGACGAGTTCGGGCGGGGCCTAGAGGCAGCGGGTGCACCTCCTCGAGCGTGGCGGTGAAGGTACTCACCCTCTCCCCCCGCAGCTGGAGACCGCCCGGGTTGCAGCCGGGAAGCGCCGAAGACAAGGTAAGGCGTATATATTTACTTGTTGGTCTCCGAGGATCTGAGGAGAAGCAGAGTGTGCCTCTGGGGCATCAGCCGGCTTACCTTTAACTACATATCTATTTATACCTTAAAAAAAAAATCATAAAAAATTGGTAGGACAAGAGTTGATTCTTCCCCATAAGTAATTTGTTTAAATGACTTTTCCATTTTGCCCAGCACTGACGTCAGGCTGTCACCGGTCTATAGTTTCCTGGATCATCCCGGAACCCTTTTTAAAAATTGGCGTCACATTGGCTACCTTTCAGTCTTCAGGAATCATGGCTGTTTTAAATGCCATGATTCCTGAAGGCTGCTGGTAATAGGTAAGTGACTCATGTATTAGTTCTTCTAGTACTCTGCCACTTTTCTCTCCCCTTATTCCTCATGCATGCATGCAATCATATTTTGTGGTGTATGTGGGCATTTTTGTGCAAGCAGTGCTTTTAAAGTCAGCCTGTATGTCTTCAAAACGGATTAGAAGTATGTACTTACGTAATTTTAAAACACATGCAATAGAGGAAACAAAGAAAAACAGACAAACAACTGTGCCAGGTAAAGTGGGATCTAGGACTAGCTGCTCCATAAAACAGTTATTTATGGCATCTAGAAACCTAACCTCTAGCATGTCCCAATGTAACTGACCCAGCCAATTCTGAGGTAATTGCAGTCACCTGTTTTATTATTGTGTTGCCAAATCTATTTAAATTTCAGCTGTCATTTCATGGTCTGTTTCTTCATTTTGGCCAGCTTGGGAGTCCCCATTTGTGTGATTAACGTTATCCTTCTTGTCTGTAAGAAGTGTCTGCTATGCTAAATCAGCCACACAATCCCTCCCAACTTCCTTTTTAGTATTGAAGATTTGCTTAATATAAAGACTGAAGAGATTTGTGTGATGGACTCTGGGAGAGCTTTTCTCTTTCAGCACCAGAGGATGATGTCACCTACTTGTGTGGCTGATTTATCATGCTGTTTACCCTGTTACAGGTGAGCAGCATAGCTTTCTCCATGTTTTGTAGGCAATGTGCACTGCAAAGCTCCTGGACTGTTCTTGCTAGCCATATCTGTCTCCTCAGCTGCTCTTGCTTTTCCTGTAGGATTCAAGTTTGATGTTCGTCTCTATGTGTTGGTAACCTCCTATGATCCTCTTGTTATCTACCTCTATGAAGAAGGCTTGTCCAGGTATGTATCCCTTGCTGCATGTCTCACAATGAGTTGTGCCTGCTGCTGTTGGAAAAGTGCCACTTGTGGGCCATGAATCAACGTTTTCTGTGCTGGTCACAGATTGTAAGGAGAATCTGCTTTATTATTGTCTAATTAAATCTGTGTTTCACTTTGAGGGACGAAAAAGATAAGGGGCAGAACAGAGCAGGGGAGTAATGGATAAGGAAGAAGGGGGACAGGCTGTGCTGGGTCAGGAGAGCAGTAGGTAAAGTGTAAGGAAATGGGAATGTGCATGGGTTCCTGGGAGGAGAACAGAAGAGCAGTGGGTAAGAGAGTATGAAGGGATAGGAAAAAGGGAGCAAGTGAGATTGGGTAAGGAAAAGGATGAGTGTGAAGGGCTAGGAGGAAGAGGGAATGACAGCAGCTGGTAAGGGAGAGAGGGTGTAGGGGTTAGGAGGAAGGGGAGAATGAGCAGTGGGAAAGGGTGTTAGGGATAGGAGGAAAGAGAATGAGAGCAGTGGATAAGGGAGAGGGGAGCAGGTGGTTGGTTTTTTTTTTTAATTCTTTATTGATTTTTAAATTTACAAAAATTAATATGCAAAATATGAAAAACAAATGGATGACTGAACATTGATTTTCATTGAGCTCATATTAATCAAAATTTAAAGAAATTAGCCTCCATTATAGTCCATAAATCAATATAGTACGAATTGCAAGGATCTGAAACTTAGAGAGACCATAAACAACAAACAATCTTCATAGGATAATAGCATGCACATCTACCAGCTTCACATTTCTATTACAAGTTTATGGGAGACAAAGTAGTGGGGGTTTTTGCCTGAAGAAAAGCCTTCAATTGTTCAACTGTAAAGAAAACATTTAATTCTGCCCCCCTCTTTAACACGCACTTACATGGAAATTTCAGCGTGAAATTATAACCTAGAGAAATTATTTCAGGGCATAGGGCTAGAAACCCCCTACGCCTCTCTTGTGTTATGGAGGAAAGGTCTGGGAAAAGTTTTACATTTCCATTCATAAACGAAGTTTGGAATTTCCTGAAGTAATTTTTCATAATATTCTGCACATCTGCAATTGTTAAATGACAACAAAAGGGTGGCTGTATCCAGCTCTAGAATTGAGCTTTCTAATATTTCAATCAGATTATTCTGCAGATTTAATCTATTAGAATTTGCGGAAGTTTTAGGTAGGAAATTGCATTTATTAATTGCAGGTAAATTCCCTTCCTCAAAACCAAGGACCTCTTGAAGGAATCTTTTTAAGGAAACATAAGAGATTTCTCCCAAAATTCGAGGAAATTTTAAGATCCTTATATTTAGATGTCTGGTAGTGTTTTCAAGCGCTTCCACTCTTCTGGTAAGAAATAGTCTATCTTTAACGACTGCAGCTTTAAATGTTAAGTTCTCACGTTCCTTCTCCTGTAAAGTCGAAACTTGTGTTGAAATTAAATCAACCTTCTTTTGAAGCTCATGAAAATTTTGAGTATTTTGAGATGCCAAATACTCAACTTTATCGTTAAGATTATTCATCGTTGTAGCAACCCCCACCATCAAGTCCCATATGGCAGCCATTGTAACAACCTCAGGGCGTTCAGGAATCCTTACGGAAGTGATTATCCCCTTGTACAGGTCCTTGGTGAGGCCTCACCTGGAGTACTGTGTTCAGTTCTGGAGACCGTATCTCCGAAGGGACAGAGACAGGATGGAGGCGGTCCAGAGAAGGGCGACCAAAAAGGTGGAGGGTCTTCATCGAATGACTTATGAGGAGAGATTGAAGAATCTAAATATGTACACCCTGGAGGAAAAGAGGAGTAGGGGTGATATGATACAGACTTTCAGATACTTGAAAGGTTTTAATGATCCAAAGACAACGTCAAACCTTTTCTGTTGCAAACAAATCAGCAGAACCAATGTCAGGAAGTATTTCTTCACAGAGAGGGTGGTGGATGCCTGGAACGCCCTTCCAGAGAAAGTGGTGAAGACCAAAACTGTGAAGGATTTCAAAGGGGCGTGGGATAAATACTGTGGATCCATAAAGTCTAGAGGATGTGAATGAAGAGAAGAGGCATGGGGGTGGCTTGAGGGAATGATGGCTACTACCTGGAGATGAATATCCTTATTCAATAATGCGACTCCAACATTGCTCTATGCTTCAACGGCAAGAGGAAATGTGGAAAAAAGAATTTGCAACCACATAAAAGCAGGGGAGTAGCTGGCTTGTTACGGCGGTTACTACCTCAAACCAAAAAATACCTGATACTTCACTTTCAATGCAAATCCAGCATAGCTCTCTGCTTCAACGGCAGGGGAGGAAATTTGACAATTCACGCATATTCAGCATAGCCCTCTGCTTCAACGGCAGGGGAGCAAGTCTGATATTTCACTTCAGTGCAAAGCCAGCATAGCTCTCTGCTTCAACGGCAGGGGAGGAAGTTTGACACTTCATGCATATCCAGCATAGTCCTCTGCTTCAATGGCGGGGGAGCAGGACTGATACTTCACTTTCAATGCATAGCCAGCATGGCTCTCTGCTTCAACGACAGGGGAGAATGAAGAAAGATGGATCTATATTCAGGCAACAATCAACAAGGACTGAATTACACAGTCTGAATAAACAGATAAGCATGGGTGTAGCTTGCTTATTGCGGTGGTTAATACCCCTAACTAAATTAAGCTATTTCACTTAGATGCAGTTCCAACACTGCTCTCTACATTAGTGGTGGGGGTGGAAGGGAAATAGAATAAAAAAAGGTTACTAAGAGCCAAGAGAAACAGATAAGTATGTGAGAGAAAAAAAAGTGCGAAAGCTTGCTGGGCAGACTGGATGGGTTGTTTGGTCTTCTTCTGCGGTCATTTCTATGTTTCTATGTTTCTTAGGGGCTTAAATTCTGGGGTAATCTCTTGCAGCAATTGCAGGTTATTACCTATAGGACTTACCCCTACTGCCCCTTCTTCCCGCTCGGTTCTTGATGTCCCCACGCTGTTCGGCACTCCCGTTGCCACCGCAATTGCTGGAACAGCCTGAAAGGAACATGAGCCCTGAGCTTTGTGTTGGGGCTGGTCTGAGATCTGGGCTCAGCGTTGTCTCGTCCGGAGCAGGAACTTCTCCCTCAGTCCCCTGCTCCAAGGGTTCCTCGACCGCTGGGATTCCTGAAGCTGGTGAGTTAAGAAACCGAATGATTTCTTGCTGCATTGCCGAAGATGGTGGGGGTATTGAGGGATAAACCCTAATTTTCCCCTTCCTTTTTGGAGGCATAAGGTAGAAAGGATAATAGAACATAAGAACATAAGAAATTGCCATGCTGGGTCAGACCATGGGTCCATCAGGCCCAGCATCCTGTTTCCAACAGAGGCCAAACCAGGCCACAAGAACCTGGCAAGTACCCAAACACTAAGAAGATCCCATGCTACTGATGCAATTAATAGCAGAGCTCTCTCAGCTCTTACTCGCGACGTGCAGCCATCTTGGATCCTCAGGAATATGGGGGAGCAGGTGTTTTAAGGGAGTGGGTGCATGTATAGGGATGTTTCAAGTAGAACACGAGAAAAGAGATCAAAAAGGTGAAAAATATGTGTAGGCAGGATTTGATGGAAGAGGAGCAAGAGTGAAAGACTGGAAGATATCAGTCTCTATCCTTGCATGGTTAGACCTGGATATGCAGAAATCATCCAAGTGATACAAGCACTTTAAATAGTACTTTATTTTAGGTTTCTGACATTTTATTAGGATTTTGTGGGTTCACAATGTCATCCAAGTACCTGAACAGCACATCTGGTTTGCATAGACTAGAAGAAATCAGTTTGAATGTCTCAGCTTCAGGCTTAAACTCAAATTGTCAACTGGCAGAGCTCACAGTGCTGAGGGAAGACTTTCCTTAGAGATACACATGCATTACACGAGCAGGAGTAGAGGGGAGAGTACATCCCAGCAGCTTTCTCTGTTTACTGCTGCTCTCCCCTTGCTCTTGTTTGTCAGGATGTTAAACTGCTCCTAAAGAAGGCTCTAGAGGACCCCAGTCAGGTTATGTAAAGAGAGAGATCCCTAAATCTTTGGTTTCATCTGCGAGGGCTCCTTCTCAGACAGCACAAGGAGAGGGTTGTCTTAAAATAATTAGTGTTACAACAAACTGTGAAACAAAAGTTAAGATAGCAAAAGCGAAGAGAGAGAGTGCTTCCCCTGCTACAAGTTCAATGCCCTTGTTATATATGTAACTTTGCTTGTTTCGGCCTTCTTGTTTGGTTACACTTGTTAATCCCCTAAGTTCCATGTAAACCGGCCTGATGTGAATTCCATTCGTGAAGTCCGGTATAGAAATATATATTAAATAAATAAATGTAATTTTATGATCTATTCTCATATAACGTCTCATTAATTTTTCTATATATGGTAAAAAGCTAACAGATTCTCACAGGACAAGCAGGATGGTAATCCTCACATACGGGTGACATCATCAGGATGGAGCCCTCACGGAACACTTTGTCAAAGTTTCTAGAACTTTGACATGGCACACTGAGCATGCCCAGCATGCCACCTAACCCTGCATCCACCAGGGGTCCCCCTTCAGACTTTTTTTTCTGTGCAGCAATAGCCAAGCGGTTTGAGGAGCTCTCGCAACTATTCCTGACAGGATTTTTACTCAAGGAATTTTTTCAAAAATTTATCAAAATTCATGCCATCTGGGGTCCCCCTTTTGACTATCAGTGCTCGCAAACGCAAGGTAAGGCTTTACCTCGTTTTTCGCAGTCGGTTACTGACTGTTCCCCTTCTTAGGCTCGATGGCCACCGACCACATTGCGGTTACATTTTTTTCAAACTTGATGGCGACGGGTTTTCGGCGGTGCCCTGACTGTCCGCGGACGATGTCCATTATGGACCCGCATCAGGTATGTGTCCTGTGCTTAGAGGGTTACCCATGACATCGCGAACTGTATCAATTGCGCCCAAATGATGCTCAAGGACCACCGGGCTCACTTAGAAAAAATGGAGTTTTTGTTCCAGACTGAGCAGCCTACCCCTTCAAAATCATCGGCGTCATCGACTCCATCTCTGTCGACGCCTCGGCACAGACCGGCCTCCAGCGATTCCTGGCTGCCTAGTTCTCTGCCGAAGCAGTCTACCTCGACGTCCTCAGTGCTGGACCAGCCTGAGCACCGAGAAAAGCATCGACATTGGAAAGCTTTGTCTGCCGATCCAGCTAAGGCATCAGCATCGGTGGAGCCACCGAAGAAAGCCCCGCTTGGATGAGCTGCCATCCTCCTCTAAGCAAGGGTCACCGAGGCATACCCCACCTCCAGTGGGACTGGGAGCCGTGATTCCACCTTCACCGGTGGACGCTCCAGCGACACCAGTGCAGCCTCCAACTCCAGAACTGGTCCTCCAAGCACCAGCCTTCCGTGAGGAATTGAACCGGATTGTTCAAGAGGCAGTCGTCCAGGCACTGTAAGGAGTCCTCCATAGGTACCGGCATAGACTCTGGTTCCAGTCACCGACCCGATGCCCATGGTGCTGGCTCCACTACTGGACAGGTTGGACACGCTCATCGGAGCGATTCCATTGGTGCCTCCGAAGACACCGGTGTACTCATCAATGCCGATCCCCCTTTCATCGGAGGATGAAGAAACACCGACGCCGGATTCTGTCCCAGGACCATCAGGAGTTCCTCCACCGAAGTGGCCACTGAGATCACCGGTGCCTATCCCTTCTTCGGTGCCGCATCGGCCTGTCTCGGTTCCTCCTCCGATGCCGTCGGTGCCACCTCAGATTCCCTCTGTGCCAAGACCGGATTCATAGAGGGTAGGCCTTTTCCTTCCTTCAGGAGGCCCGCCTGATGCAGGAGACCAGCCATATCAGTCCTGGTCTGTGGATACCTCTGATTCCTAGGATACTGATGATATTCCTTCTGAGCCATCTCCTCCTGAAGAGAGAAGACGTTCTCCCCCAGAGGATTTGTCGTTCATTAGCTTTATTAAGGAAATGTCCGAGGCCATTCCTTTTAAGCTTCAGACTGAAGAGGATTCCAGACACAAAATGCTTGAGGTTCTCCAGTTTGTGGATGCCCCCAAAGAGATGATGTCTATACCTCTGCACAAAGTCCTCTTGGACCTTCTCCAACGCAACTGGGAACATCCAGGGACAGTGCCCCAGTGAATCGCAAGACCGACCTACTTAGTTCAATCTGCTCCTGGGTTCCAAAAGACCCAGTTGTCGTACCATTCTGTGGTGGTGGAGTCTGCCCAGAAGAAGGCGAGAAGACCTAGACCTCATTCTTCCACACCTCCTGGGAAGGAGCAGAGATTCCTGGATGTCCTGGGGCACAGGGTATTTCATGGATCCATGCTCATTTCTCGTGTTGCTGCTTACAAGCTTTATATGACGCAGTACACGAGGAACATTTTCAAGCTTCTCCAGGACTTCTCAGACTCCCTGCCAGATGAATTCCAGGAACAACTCAATGCCATCTTCAAAAAAGGCCTCTATGCTGGAAAGCACGAGGTCCATGCAGCGTACGATATCTTCGACACATCTTCTAGAGTGGCTGCAGCTGGTATAAGTGCCAGAAGATGGGCATGGCTCAAATCTTCGGATTTACGACCTGAAGTTCAGGAGCGATTGGCAAATCTCCCCTGTACTGGTGATAATCTTTTCGGAGATAAAGACTGTCACTCAGTTCAAGGACCACCACGAGACATTACGCCAGCTCTCGTCTGTGCCCTCTGATTTTCCCTCCACTTCAAAACAGCTGTTTAGAAGGGAGCTTAAGAGGACAACCTATAAAGCTCGTAGGTATTATTCTCCCCCCCCCCCCCCCCGTCTTGCAGTCGCCCAGCCAGACCGTACCAGAAAGGTCAGGCTCGCCAGTCCAAACCTCAGAAGACCCAACCAGTTCCACAGCCTGGCCCTGCGTCGGGGGTTTTGACTCCCTGCTTAGAGACCAAGCATCAATCTCCGCTACCGTCTCTGCCAGTAGGCGACTGCTTGTGCTATTTCACCACCATCTGGCGCACGATCACAATGGATCAATAAGTCCTTTCAGTGGTGTCTCAAGGTTACCATCCCAACTTCCTTTCAGTGCTATCGGACTCCCCACCTTGGCTGGGGTGGGGTTTATCTGACCACTTACCAATTCTGGAGGAGGAAATTACAAACCTCCTCCGATCCAATGCCTTAGAACCAGTGCCCCCCCCCCCTCTACAACGGGGAAAAGGGTTCTATTCTCGGTATTTCCTAATACCAAAAAAATCAGGAGGCATTCGTCCAATTTTGGATCTACGTGCCTTAAACAAACATCTACAAAGGGAAAAGTTCAGGATGGTAACCTTGGGCTCCCTCCTCCCTCTTCTCCAAAAGGGGGAGATTGGCTTTGCTTTTTAGACCTACAAGACAATGTGAATGAAGAGAAGAGGCATGGGGGTGGCTTGCGAGAATGACAGCTACTATCTGGTGATTAATACCCTTATTCAATAAACATACACACAGTTAATGAGACTCCAACATTGCTCTATGCTTCAACGGCAAGAGGTAATATGGAAAAAAGG
Source organism: Rhinatrema bivittatum (assembly GCF_901001135.1). Classification (NCBI taxonomy): domain Eukaryota; kingdom Metazoa; phylum Chordata; class Amphibia; order Gymnophiona; family Rhinatrematidae; genus Rhinatrema; species Rhinatrema bivittatum. Next base: position 82,510,395 of record NC_042618.1, on the reverse strand, counting down.
ATTTGCCATTCACAAATATAGCGTGGGAGTAGCTTGCTTGTTGCAGCGGTTACTACCCCAAACCAATTAAGCCTGATACTTCACTTTGAATACATATACAGCGCAGCTCACTGCTTCAATGGCAGGGAGGGGGAATGAAGAAAAGAGGATTTATATTAAGACAACCAACAAGGACTAAATTGCACAGGCTAGGTAAACAAGCGTGGGAGCAGCTTGCTTATTGCGGCGGTTACTACCCCTAACCAATTGTACACAGTATTCAAGGTGCGGTCTCACCATGGAGCGATACAGAGGCATTATGACATTCTCCGTTTTATTCACCATTCCCTTTCTAATAATTCCCAACATTCTGTTTGCTTTTTTGACTGCCGTAGCACACTGAACCGACGATTTCAATGTGTTATCCACTATGACGCCTAGATCTCTCTTTCTTGGGTTGTAGCACCTAATATGGAACCCAACATTGTGTAATTATAGCATGGGTTATTTTTCCCTATATGCATCACCTTGCACTTATCCACATTAAATTTCATCTGCCATTTGGATGCCCAATTTTCCAGTCTTACAAAGTCTTCCTGCAATTTATCACAATCTGCTTATGATTTAACTACTATGAACAATTTTGTGTCATCTGCAAATTTGATGACCTCACTCGTATTTCTTTCCAGATCATTTATAAATATATTGAAAAGTAAGGGTCCCAATACAGATCCCTGAGGCACTCCACTGTCCACTCCCTTCCACTGAGAAAATTGTCCATTTAATCCTACTCTCTGTTTCCTGTCTTTTAGCCAGTTTGTAATCCACGAAAGGACATCGCCACCTATCCCATGACTTTTTACTTTTCCTAGAAGCCTCTCATGAGGAACTTTGTCAAACGCCTTCTGAAAATCCAAGTATACCCTCTGCTTGGAGGGTTTCGGAGCTCCAGGCCTTGTCCCGCAGGAAACCCTGTTTAAGGATTACAGATACAGGTGTATCCATAAGAACTGTTCCCTCCTTTCTGCCCAAAGTTGTGTCCTCCTTTCATGTAAATCAGTCTGTGGAGCTCCTGTCCTTTCCAGATACGAGCCCCGCTACTCCTCAGTCCAAAGATTCAAGAAGGTTAGATGTTAAGCGGGCACTGTTGAGATATTTGGAGGTGATGAACGGTTTCAGCATGTCCGATCATCTGTTTGTGCTGTGGAGTGGTCCCAGGTGGGATCATAAGGCCTCCAGGGCCGCTATTGCTTGCTGGTTGAAAGAAGCAATCAGTTCTTCGTACATTACTCAAGGGTGTCTGATTCCCGTCTGGCTTCGGGCGCATTCCACTTGTTCGCAGGCAGCATCCTGGGCCAAATGTCAGCAAGTTTCACCGCAAGAGATCTGTAGAGCGGCTACTTGGAAGTCTTTGCACACCTTTGCCAGACATTACTGTCTGGATGTCCAGTCCCCAGACACTAGGGAGTTTGGAGACAGTGTGCTTCGAGCGAGACTCTCAAGGTCCACCCCGGATAGGTAAGCTTTGGTACATCCTAGGAGTCTGGACTGATCTGGGTACATACGGGGAAAGGAAAATTGGTTCTTACCTGCTAATTTTCATTCCTGTAGTACCACAGATCAGTCCAGGGTCCTGCCCAGCGAGAGATAGGTAGCTTAGGAGAGTCTGCTTGATACTTCTTTTCTGTATCTTTATTTTGAATCTGCTCTGAAATAAGGCGCAGGTTCTGGTTAGTTCTATTCAGGGTTTTGTTTGAGGTTTAACGGTTCCTCTCCCTACTGGTCTGTTTGGGGAAGGGCAAATGGTTTATTACTCCTTTTGGCTTGGGTACAGTTCAATACTGAGGGACGGCAGGTGGCACCTCGGCATAAGTGGCAGTGGCAGTCAAAACTTCTCTGTCTCCATCTGCTGGAGGGGAGGCAAAACCCAGGAGTCCGAACTGATCTTTGGTACTACAGGAACGAAAATTAGCAGGTAAGAACAAATTTTCCTTTCTTGCATAGGCAGAATGTCTGTCTGGAAAGGCTGTCTGGTTTTTCTTTTATGTTCCTTTTCTCTCAGTTGCTTCTTGTAGAAATAAATCTACCCTTTTTTCTCTCTCGCAAACAGAGGGACTGTTACACGTAAATTGAGTTTGCAGCTGAATCATTTTAGCAAAGGGTAGAAAAAGTGGATATGTACTGTAAGCCAACCCCATTATAGAGGAGAAGAGCAGCCTGTGAAGGACCTTCATGGTTCAGTGGTTATTTGAGAGCATCAAGTCAAATGCAGAAAGCACAAGATGTGGAATGGAAGCATTGAAACAGGACATCAGAAAGAGACTGTATAGCTCATCCAGCTGTCCATCTGTCCAATGAATTTCGCATTATATTTCAAATCATTTTATTGTAAGCAAAAACAATATAAATAAACATCAATGCACATGGAACTCTGATGCGCAGCAGGCCCAAGCATAGATATTAATGACAGCTTACATTCATTTTATTATATTCCCCATATCCTCCTTGTCCCATCCTTTCCAAATCCTCCCACCGTCATACAGCTGCTAGCAAAAGTACAAATAGAGTAAAGAGAAAATCCTACCAGCCATACAGAGGCTGACCAACCCTTCCCTGCAACAACAGATATAGTCATCAAGCATTACGGATAGTTAAGTACCATACTTCTTGCTTTAGGGTAGAGCGATTGGCTATATTTCTCCCATATAGCTATAAACCTTATTTTACTTTAAAAAAAAAATAAAATCTGGTGGTATCTATATTCTCCATTTGCATTAAAGAATGCAAACTATTCCTCCATGCCCAGAATGTAGGAGTGTCTGCACCACACCATACCACACCGAGAGTATCGCTTTCTTCCCCAGCAACGCAACCAAGCCACTTCAACATGTGCTTCTTTACAATCAAATAATACTCCTTCTGGGGTAAGTGAGAAGGAACACTTTGACATGTTGTAGATATGTATGCAGTTTGCCCCAAAATGCTTAGACTACAGAACACATACTGAAATAATGACCCAAAGCACCACCAGCTGAGGAACATTTATGACATACATTAGATTACATAAGATATGCCATACTGGGTCAGACCAATGGTCCATCAAGCCCAGTATCCTGTTTCCAACAGTGGCCAATCCAGGCCACAAGTACCTGGCAAATACCCAAACATTAGATAGATCACAAGCTACTATTGCTTATTAATTACCAACATAGCAGTTTATGGATTTATCCTCTAGAAACTTATCCAAACCTTTTTTAAACCCAGTTACACTAACTGCTGTAGCCACATCCTCTGGCAATGAATTCCAGAGCTTAACTATGCGCTGAGTGAAAAATAATTTCCTTCAATTTGTTTTAAATGAGCTACTTGCTAACTTCATGGAGTGCCCCCTGGTCTTTCTATTATCTGAGAGAGTAAATAACCGATTTACATTAACTTGTTAAAGTCCTTTCATGATTTTGTAGACTTCTATCATATCTCCCCTCAGTCGTCTCTTCACCAAACTGAGCAGCCCTAACTTCTTTAGCCTTTCCTCATAGGGCAGCCGTTCCATGCCCCTTACCATTTTAGTTGCCCTTCTCTGCACTTTCTCCAATGCAGCTATATCCTTTTTGAGATGCGGTGACCAGAACTGCACACAGTATTTAAGGTGCAGTCTCACCATGGAGCGATACAGAGGCATTATGACATCCTCCGTTTTATTTTCCATTCCCTTCTTAATTCCTACATTCTGTTTGCTTTTTTGATCACCACAGCGCACTGGGCCAACAATTTCAATGTATTATTCATTGACATCTCAATCTCTTTCCTGGGTGGTTACCACACAGGAAAGAGATTATAGTTTCACTTTCAAGACTACAGATCAATTCTTCAATCAATAATATTCGCTAAACTAGATTACTGCAACTCTCTACTATTAGGTCTTCCCTCTTCTCACACTAAACCCCTTCAGATGGCTCAAAATACGGCTGCAAGAATATTAACAAACACCCGGAGAAGAGATCACATATCACCAATTCTCAAAGACTTACATTGGCTGCCAATTCACTACAGAATTATTTATAAGTCCATAACCATTATTTACAAAACCATACATCAACACTCTCAGCTCAACCTTCAAATTCCTCTCAAAAAATTAACTTCCAATAGACCAATCAGAGAGTCCTACAAAGAATCCTTACAAATTCCACATTCCAAAACCATGCGACACATAACAGCCAGAGACAGGGCTTTCTCCACTGCAGGACCATCACTGTGGAACTCCATCCCACCAGATTTGCGACAGGAACCCTGCCTCCCCACTTTCAGGAAAAGACTCAAAACATGGCTTTTTATGAAAGCATTTCCTGACGTAAACTGAACCTTAATCAGTCTTTGACTAATCACTAACTCCACAGCATTAGGGCAATTCGTTATTACCTCAAATGCATTGATAGGCATATATGTATCATATATATCTAGTTAAATACCCCTGCTTCTTTTCTCTGCTCCAAGTTATATTACTACCTTGTTTTATTGTAACTGCAACCCTTAACTTTCACTTGTATATTGTTACTATTACTACTACCTTTTTAATTTGTTATTTATTGTTATTTATGACCTCTTGTTACCTTTTCACTTGTTAATTGTAAACCGACATGATGCGATACCCATCGCGAATGCCGGTATAGAAAAACTTAAAATAAATAAATAAATAGTAGCCCTGCTTTAAGCAACCTAACTGGAGGCATACAGGTTCTTAATAAAACCTCTGAGTAACATTCTGCATCAATCCCGGCATCTTTGCAAAACCAATTGCTTCTCTGTCATTTGAATCAGAAGCTCGGCTCTCCATTTTTCTAATAAATAACCAAACTCAGGTGTGCCTTTTAGCCAGGATAATGCCTTTTATATAAACAGGAAATTCCCATTCTGTTCCGTACCCAATTTTAAAAAAACTCAACTTATATTTTAAAATTTTCCTGAAGGTTAGTACTCGTCAAAGACCTCCAATAATACCTCAATTGTTTATAAGCAAAACGCTGCCCTACGTTCATCCCGAAATGAATTTCATTGTCTTGAGAAGAAAGAAATTGCCCTTCCGTATCTCCATTTGCACAACATGATATAGCCCCTCCCGCGCCCACTCAACAAAAGCTTTAGATTGTGAACCCGGTATAAAGTTCCCATTTCCCTGGAAAGGGTATAAAGACAAATTCCTGGTGGCTGTGGTGTAGCCTCTCACCTAGGAAATGCCGTGTGTGCCTGATGGATAAAACTTTGTAATGTGTCTTGATGTGGGCTGACAAAACTGAAGTATCCGAGTGTAGAACAAAACGCTAAAGGTGCTACCCACCCTTCCTCCCAAGTGCATGGGGTATATGCAGATGTATTAAAAAGCCAGTACCGCAAGTGGCACAGTATACAAACTATATTATGGTGCTGTGTTCTAGGAACTCCCAATCCCCCTTCCCGCCATCCCTCCAACAGATGCTTATTCGATATTTGGGCTCTTTTCCCCTGCCAGAGAAACCTAGATAGCATGGCATAACCCAACCGTAAATCCCTTCTTTGCAGATAAATAGTTAAAACCTGCAACATGTAAAGCCACTTTGGCCACAGCATCATTTTAAAAAGATTAATGCGCCCAGATAAGGACAAGGGCAGAGAATTCCGTAGTAACAATTTATCTTTCATAATTAACATAGAAATGGCAACAAAAAAAGAACAAACGGTCCATTCAGTCTGCCCAGCAAGGCCATGGCAGCACCCACTGCGCAGTACAGGTCACACTCATACTTATCAGTTTCTCAGACTGTAAAAGTCAGGGCCCTTGTTTATTGCTGTCTTGAGTTCAATTCCCCGTTCTTTTGCCATTGAAGCAGAGAGCAATGTTGGAGTTGCATCAAAACTATCAAACTTATTGGTTAAGGGTAGTGACAGCCGCATAGCAAGTTAACCCCATGCTTATTTGTTCCCTCAGACTATAAAATCTGGGTCTTTGTTGGTTGCTGTCTGAATCCAATTCCCCTTTCCCCCCTGCCGTTGAAGCAGAGAGCAATGATGGAGTTGTAGCAACAGTTTGAAGGCTTAATGGTTAAGGATAGTAACCACTGCACCAGCAAGTTACCTCCATGCACTCTTTTCTTCATTTCTTCATTTCCATCCTCTAGCCTTTAGGGGATCCACAGTATTCATCCCCTGCCCCTTTGAATTCTTTCACCTCCTCCGGAAGGGCATTCCAGGCATCCACCACCCTCTCAGTGAAGAAATATTTACTGACATTGGTTCTGAGTCATCCTCCCTGGAGTGTCATTTCCTGACCCTTAGTTCTGCTGATTTCTTTCCAACGGAACAGATTTGTCGATGGTGTATCACTAAAACCTTTCAGGTATCTGAAGGTCTGTATAATATCTCTTCTGCACCTTCTCTCCTCTAGGGTGTACATATTTAGGACCTTCAACCTCTCCTCATAAGTCATTTGATGGAGACCCCCCCCACCATTTTTGTGGCCCTTCTCTGGACCACCTCCATCCTGTCTCTGTCCCTTTTGAGATACAAACTCCAGAACTGAACACAGTACTTCAGGTGAGGCCTCACCAAGGGACCATCACTTTCTTTTTCTTACTGGTTATTCTTCTCTCTATGCAGCCCAGCATTCTTCTAGCTTTAGCTATAGCCTTGTCACATTGGTTCACCATCTTCAGATCGCTAGACATTATCACCCCAAGGTCCCTTTCTTGGTCTGTGCACAACAGCCTTTCACCCCCTCATCACATACAGCTCTTTTGGATTACCGTACCCAAGATGCATGCCTCTGCACTTCTTGACATTGCTTCATTTCCTAGCGTGTAGCAGATGGACTCAGAACAAATGGGTATAGTGTGCTCGTGCTAGCAGTTGGAGACGGATCTGATGTCAGCACAGGGTACATATACCCCCGCAGGAAGTGCAGCAACTCAGTAATTTCCGTCTCCAAAGCAGTTTGGAGCTACCTCACGCTCGCTGAGCGTTTTCTTTTCCAAATTCTAATGACTAAATTCATAGAAGAATCTTACCTGAAGACGAGCCCTGCACTCCTGCGGTGATACCCTCGGGTCCCTCCCCCAGTTGAGTTTCCCAAGGTGATTTCTGTGGTCCTTTGGAGGTAAGAGCTTCGGTCCGGTAGCCGACTCGCGGCAGGGACCTAGCCCCCGAGTGAGAAGGGCACGGGCGCGGCATAGAGGCAGCCTTGGTCCCGGTGAGGACTTGGCCCCCGAGCGAGACAAGTTCGGGCGCGGCCTAGAGGCAACTGGTGCACTTCCTCGAGCGCGGCGGTGACGGTAATCACCCTCTCCCCCCCCGCAGCCGGAGACCGCCCGGGTCGCAGCCGGGAAGCGCCGAAGACAAGGTAAGCGTACATTTACTTGTGGGTCTCCGAGGAAGCGAGGATTAGCGGGGTCTGCCTACATGGCAGCCCGCCAAGGAGGTCGCCAATTTACCTGCCTGCTCGCCGTCACCATCTGCCTGGTTCGTTGCCTCGCTCTAGCGCTCAGGCCAGACTGAGCGCACAGGCGACGGGCGCATATGTTGGGTGCCCGAAAATAATTGGGCGCATGTTTGATAGAGGCGCGCATTGAAGACACCTTGATTTCTCGTTGCTAAGCGCACATTGATTGGTGCACGTTGCTAAGCGCACGTGGATAGGCGCATGTTGCTAAGCGCCCGTGGATGGGCGCACATTGATAGGCGCACGTGATAGACGCATGTTCATAAGCGCACATTGTTAAGCGCACGTTGTTAAGCGCACGTTGATAGGCGCACGTGGATAAGTGCACATCTTTCGCGCATATTACAAGGCGCATATTCCGGCTGGGAGCACACCGCATAGTGATATCAGTCGAGATGGAGCGTAGGAGAGCCCATGCGTCCGCAGAGCCGGCACCTCCAGAATCAGGCATAAGAGCTCTAGGCCCTCTGCTCAGCATGCCACCTCAGAGCCACACAGAGCGAGGAAGCAGACTCCCTTGTGCCCAATGTGAGGAGGCCCTGGGAGTTCCAGGCCAGGCTGGTCCCAGCCCAGCCTACTTGCCAGTTCCTCAGGGAACACCCCGGACCTAGCAGGCAGCGGTGAGCAGCCAGGGAAACCCGAGAGACCTGGGGCCCTAAGGCTAGAACCTGCTTTGCTCTCCTGGGTGGAATTATTCAAGGGGATTCATGCCTTTGTCAAGATGCAGTCTGATCCCCGAACGGACCCATACGTACCGGAGGACCCCGCCCCTGAACCCTCAAGACCTAGGCACGGCCACTTGCCTCCCGGAAGCCCCACTTATGGGGATTCAGATTGTTCTGAGGAAGAGGGCGAGCCCCCTGAGGAGGGAGAGCTTGCCTCGGGGATAGAAACGTATCGAACCATGAGACGCTTCTTTCTTAAAGAGGATCTCCCAGACCTGGTCTCTCAGTGCCTGTCGGAGCTGGCTATCCCGGGCCAAGGCACCCCAGGGGAACCTAGAATGAACCCTCTGCTAGAGGGCCTGCGCCAAACGGCTCACCATTTTCCCCTCCTACAAGCAGCACAGCAGCTAATCGATCTGGAATGGAATGCGCTGGAGGGCCTCATTCAAAGGGGGTCAGGCCTATCTAGCATGTACCCCCTGAACCCGGCAACCAAGGAGCTGCTGGCGTGCCCTAAGGTAGACGCCATAGTTTGCGCAATCATGAAGCGCACCACCATTCCGGTGGAGGGGGGGGCGGCCCTCAAGGATGCACATGACCTGCGCATGGACGCCATTCTGAAACAAGCCTTTGAGGTGGCAGCCATGTCCCTACGAATTGCGACTTGCTGCACCGTGGTGACGCGTTCCTGTTTATCTCAAGCTAGGAACAACACCCCGGGAGAAGAAATGGAATCAGCTCTCTCGTTCCTCACTGACGCAGCCTCCGACCTGGTCCATACGGCAGCCAAGGGAATGTCATCCTCAGTAGCAGCCAGGAGACAGCTCTGGCTACGAAATTGGTCGGCTGACTCCTCCTCCAAGACACGCCTCACAAGAATGCCCTTTAAGGGATCCCTCCTGTTCGGCAGCGACCTCGAGAAACTGGCTAATAAATGGGGCGCCTCTCCATTACCCCATCTACCAGAAGACAGGTCAAGGAGGAACCAGCGCCATTTTCCTAGGACATCCAGAGGTAGAAGCTCTCAGCGCTTCAACCCTTACAGGGCTCGCTACCAAGCACCTCATTCTCAGACCAGGAACCAGTCCTTTCGGACCAAGCACAAAAAGAGGAGAACCGGCTCGGGTTCGGGTCCCGGCCGCACCCCTCAATGAGAATCAGCCAACCCATCTGGGGGAAGAAGCCATAGGGGGCAGGTTAACCCTATTCTACCGCAGGTGGGTCGAGATTACCTCGGACCAGTGGGTCCTTGCCATCATCCGAGAAGGGTATTACCTGGACTTTCTTCGGCTCCCTCCGGACAAATTCATGGAATCCCTTGTCCACCCCTCAAGAGGGCGGCACTGGAAGCTACCTTGCGGAGGCTCCTGTCCCTAAACGCCATAATCCCAGTGCCTGCATGGGAGATAAATTCTGGACATTAACCTCAAGTCAGTCAACCGGCACCTACGGGTCCCCAGCTTTCGCATGGAAACTCTGCGGTCAGTCAAAACTGCAATACAGCCAGGGGAGTTTCTCACATCCCTGGATCTGTCAGAGGCCTGCTTGCATATCCCAATCCATCGGGATCACCAGCGCTATTTACGCTTCAAAGTCCTGAGCCAACACTTCCTGTTCCGAGCTTTACCCTTTGGGTTAGCCACCGCGCCGCAGACCTTTACCAAGGTCATAGTAGTAGTGGCGGCGTCACTCAGGAAGGGAAGGAATTCTCGTCCATCCCTACCTAGACGATTGGCTGATCAGGGCAAAGTCACCGGAGGAGAGCCACCAGGCAACCAACAGAGTTGTATCTCTTCTAGAAAGCCTAGGATGGGTAGTCAACACAAACAAGAGTTCCCTACAGCCTGCTCAGTCACTGGAATACGTAGGAGTCCGATTCGACACCCAGGGAGACAAGGTCAGCCTGACCTCCAAGAGGAGATCAAAACTCCGGAATCGTCTACGGACCCTGCTGAGCGCCACCCGGCCCATAGCTTGGGATTACCTACAGGTCCTCGGCCTCATGGCATCCGCTCTGGAGGTGGTACCATGGGCGCGGGCTCATATGAGACCATTACAACGTGCCCTCCTGTCTCTGTGGAGCCCACGATCACAGAACTACTCCTCCATACACCTACCTCTACCAGCCAGAGTGCGGAATCAGCTACCGTGGTGGTTGCAGCCCGGCCACACGAGCCGGGGGTCAAAAATGTCCTCCCCAACCTGGACTCTGCTCACTACAGATGCCAGCCTGAACGGATGGGGAGCACACTGCGAAGAACTAACCGCCCAAGGGCGGTGGAACAAAGAAGAGTCGGGGTGGAATATCAACCGACTAGAGGCACGGGCAGTCAGGCTAGCCTGCCTACGATTTGCCCACAGACTTCGAAACAGAGCAGTCAGAGTGATGTCGGACAACGCCACCACAGTGGCATACATCAACCGACAGGGCGGAACCAGAAGCCGACAGGTATCCTTAGAAATAGCCCCCCTGATGGCGTTGGCGGAGGCAAATCTCCAGGACATCTCCGCCGTCCACATCGCCGGGAAAGACAACACCATGGCGGACTTCCTCTGCAGAGAAAGCCTAAACCCGGGGGAATGGCAGCTGTCGCCCACAGCTATCCAGATGATTGTGGATCAGTGGGGGACTCCGGGCATGGACCTACTAGCGGACAGGTCCAACGCTCAAGTACCCAGATACTTCAGTTGCAAGCGAGATCCTCTCTCCCACGGGATCGACGCCCTGGTACAGTCATGGCCTCAGGGGATCCTGCTATATGCAATTCCTCCATGGCCCCTGCTGGGCGACATTGTACACAGGATTCAGCGGCACAGAGGCCTAGTTCTTCTAGTGGCCCCGGACTGGCCAAGAAGATCCTGGTATGCAGACATGAGAAGAGTACTGGCAGGGGATCCTCTACCCCTGCCTCCTCACAGGGACCTGCTGCGGCAAGGTCCCATCCTCCACGAGGATCCAGCTCAATTCTCTCTTATGGTCTGGCCATTGAGAGGGCTCGACTGAAGAAAAGGGGATACTCGGCGTCTGTGATAGATACACTCCTCCGAGCACCAAGTTCTCCACATCACTAACTTATATAAGGATCTGGAGAGTATTTGAAGCCTGGTGCGACACTCACAGCACCAATCCGCATGCCGCCAAAATCCCCATCATTTTGGATTTCCTGCAGGATGGGCTTCAGAAGGGTCTATCCCTCAATTCAATCAAGGTTTCACGTGGCAGCGCTATCCTGCTACGGCCCCAGGAGTGACGGCAACAGCATCGCCACACACCCAGACGTTTCACGTTTCCTGAAAGGGGTCAAACACATTCGCCCGCCACTGAAGTGGCCAGTGCCCCCGTGGAACCTCACCTAGTTTTGGAATTCCTAGCGGGACCCGCTTTCAGACCCCTCCGAGGCCTGTCCTCTGTTTATTAACCTTGAAGATGGTGTTCTTGCTAACCGTATGCTCAGCACGCCGCTTCTCAGAGCTACAAGCACTGTCCTGTCGCGATCCGTTTCTCAGATCACCCCCTGGGGCTATCCATCTTCGCACGGTTCCTTCCTTCTTACCCAAAATAGTCTCACACTTCCACCTCAACCACGAAAGGTTTGAAGAAGTCGGAAGAAGGTCGAATACTGCGCCATCTCGACATCGGCAGACTGCTGCCAGATACCTGGAAATGTCGGAAGCAGTACGAAAGACGGACCACCTGTTCGTCCTTCACAGCAGGAAGAAGCAAGGGGAAGCAGCCTCACGGGCAACCATTGCCCGCTGAATCAAAGAAGTTATCAAGGCGGCCTATGTAGAGGCGGGAAAACCACCACCTCTACAGGTCAAGGCTCATTGTACCAGAGCGCAGGCGTCCTCCTGGGCAGAAACTAGGATGCTGTCGCCTGCAGAGATATGTAAAGCGGCAACGTGGTCCTCCCTCCATACCTTCTCCAGATTCTACCGTCTGGACGTCCAGGCCAGGGAAGACACAGCATTTGCGAGGGCAATCCTAAACGGACCTCGGGCAGCCTCCCACCCAGTCCGGGAATAGCTTTGTACATCCCATTTGTTCTGAGTCCATCTGCTACACGCTAGGGAAATGGAGAGATTACTTACCTGATACTCTCATTTTCCCTTAGTGTATGCAGATGGACTCAGCATCCCGCCCGGCTGCCGGTATACATGGGGATTCACCGACTCACGGTAAAGCCATGTTTCCTTATATAGGGCATCCACCCTGCCGGGTGTCGACGCCTTCCGGTTGAGAACACTGGCGGTCTCCAGCTACTATCAATCGGTCAGGTTAATCATGTTCATTTAATCGATCGGTCAGTCACACATATATCCATAAAGCTTTTGCAAGGAAGATTACTGAGTTGCTGCACTTCCTGCGGGGGTATATGTACCCCGTGCTGACGTCAGATCCGTCTCCAACTGCTAGCACGAGCACACTATACCCATTTGTTCTGAGTCCATCTGCATACACTAAGGAAAACGAGATTATCAGGTAAGTAATCTCTCCATTAACTCACATCTCATTCTCTCTACATCCTCAGGCATGTCCACTCATTTGCAGATCTTAGTATCATCCACAAATAGACAGACTTTACCTTCTGTCCCTTCCTCAGTGTCACTCACAATGATATTGAGCAGAACGGGTCACAACACTGATCCTTGTGGCACTCTGGTTAACACTGTTCTCTCTTCAGAGTAGGTTCTATTTACCATTACATGCTATTTTCTATCAGTCAACCAGTTTGTAATCCATATCACCATCATGGCACTCACTTCCAAGTTTCTCATTTTATTCACAAGCTGCCTATGCGGGACCGTATCAAAAACTTTGCTGAAATCAGAGTAGACTACATCGAGCGCTCTTCCTTGATCCAATTCTTTAGTCACCCAATCAAAAAAATCAATCCGCTTTGTCGGACAGGACCTTCCTCTGGTGAATCCATGCTGCCTCGGGTTCAGCAATCCTCCTGACTGTGGATAGTTCACTATCTTTTCCTTCAGTAGTTTCTCCAATAATTTTTCCAACACCAAGGTGAGGCTAACCGGCCTGTAGTTTCCAGCCTCCTCTCTGCTACCACTCTTGTGAAGCGGGACCAGCACCGCTCTTCTCCAATCACTCGGCACCACTTCTGTTTCCAGGGATCTATTGAATAGGTCATACAGTGGGACCCACCAGCTCATCTCTGAACTTCCGCAGGATCCTGGGATGAACCTCATCAGCATGACTTTATCCACTTTCAGTTTTCCTACCTTGTCCCAAACATTCTTTTCTGTAAACGGAGTTTCATCTACCCCATCTCCATCTAAGGTCTTGTCAACCAGCAATGGTCCTTCTCCAAGGTCTTCTTTAGTGAACACGGAACTGAAGTATTTGTTTAATATTTCTGCCATTTCTTCATCTCTCTCCTCACAGTGCTCCTTATCACTTTTCAATTTCACTATACCACTTTGGGTATCTGTTCTTTCTCTGATGTATCTGAAAAATGTTTTGTCTCCTCTCTTTATCTCTTTGGCAATCTTTTCTTCCACTTGACTTTTTGCTTTCCTGATTTCTTTCTCCATTTCCATCAGTTTTAACAGATATTCTTGTGTTCCTTATTGTACACAATAAATACCGCAATGTAAAATGCATCTGCAAATTAAAAATTGAATAATCGAGTGGGAGGAGTTTGGGCAGAGTAAATGGAAATGAGGTTCTGCTAGCATAGAATGTGATACAGTAACGTACACTAACGTGGGATTTAACGCCGGAAATAACTACACCTTTTTTTCATGTAGTACGGTGAAAACAATTATTTATTGTGCTCTTTTTGCTGATATTGCAGCGATTACCACATGCAATAAAAAGAGGAATTCTAACGGACACACCTACCAGGTTTTTGTGGCCCAGTAAAATCACCTGTTCTTACCTGGCCTAGCCTTCTAAAACCATAGTGTTTGTGGCAAGTTTAATTGTTGGTGGATACTGGATGCTTCGGGAGGCTCGCCACAGACAACAACAAGAGGAACAACAACCTCAAAAATAGGCAAGGGCAGTTCCAAGCCCTCCTAGGGAAATCCCTGTACTGGAGGCAGAGCCACTAGTCCTGCAGAGTCGGGGCCAGGGCAGTGCCTAGCACGCAGGTGGCCACGGCGGGGAAGATACAGGGAGCACATCTTTCCTCCATGAGCATCATTGCTGGGCATGCCAGAGGATTATGTGGTTAGCAGGTATCGCCTCAGCTCTCAGGCTATCCTGGAATTATATGAAGAAATCCGAGGAGATCTGGATCCTTTCATGGAAAGGTCCCATGCGTGCCTGGTATCATCAAACTGTTGGCCACCCTGCATTTCATGGCAACTGGATCCTTCCAAATGACAGTAAGGATTGTGGGAGGAATGTCCCAAACTGCATTTTCCTGCTGGCTGGACTAGGTCACAACAGCTATCTGACCGCTTTAATGGCTAAATAACATTTCCTCAGGACAGGCAGAACTTAATGGACTTGGAGAGGATTTTATACCTTCGCAAACTTCCCCATTGTTCTGGGAGCTATTGACTGCACTCATGTGGCTATCATTCCAACCTAGAGACAGGGAGGAGATGTAGTGCAACAAAAAGCTCTTCCACTCCATCAACGTGCAAGTGGTCTGTGATGCTGGAATGCGCATCCTTGACGTGGTGACCGGGTACCCCAGAGCCATGTACAATTTCTTTATACTTAGACAATCGGGCCTGTGTGAAAATTTAGAGGACGGCCTGTATGGTGATGGTTGGCTCATAGGTAAGAGAGATGCTTCTTTCTCTATTCCATCTCTGGCTATGTGTTTGTGGCAAACAGCATGGACATGGGGGGTGCCTATGGGGGATATAACAGCATCACTGCCATGACAAGTGGCTTGTACGCTTACATCTGCAAGCCATTGCCCCAGGGCCTGCCTTTTTCTCCCCATGCTGCAGAGGCCTGCTAATCTTGTGAGGGCAAACAGTGCCCTAAAGCTTGGTGTATGAACAGGCACGCTACACTTTCTTCTTGTTAACTTTCAAAATTACTCTGTTCCTATCGTCCCATTGGGAGCAATTGAAATCTCACTGGTTAATCACAAGGTTGAAGTGTCCACTCTGGTGGTACTGCATGAACACTTGTGGCCTGTTACTGATACATTATCTAGAATGTAGACCACAGTTTGTCTTGACCCTCACATAGCTAAACTAGAAGTAGTGTCCTGTGCATGTTGGAGGCCAGGCATATTCCTTGTGTCCGGGATCACAAATTGGTTTCTCTGGAGGACATACTGCAGAGCAGGCAGGGACTTGCACAAATACACCATACGGTATTGTTTTTTCAGCTGCCACAGGTGTGGCAGCTGTTATGTATTGCTTCAAGTTTGGCTGACTGCTACACACCCGTAGCCTTAGCTTGGTTGTGAGGGCCTGGCACGCAATTGTTGGAATCCAGATGTGATTTAATAGTCTGAAAGAACGGAGCTACATTTGGCTACTGCGATCCTGTACATATATTAGCCCAGAACAATGCACTTAGGCTAGGGAAATCAGCCTTTAAGGCTCAGGGAAAAGGTACAGGCTAGCTTGTACTGTCTTATAGGATGCAGTGGTTTGTAAGCCAGATCTGCAAGTGACAATGCTATGATTGATGACTTAAATCTGTCGTTGCTGCAGGAGGTTCTGAGTATAGTTGCAGGACCTGGCTTCTCACCCCCGTTGCCATTCCCAACATGCTGGCTGAGACGAGGTACAACGAGGCCTTATGTTCTACCTGCTGTGTCATTGAATGCACCTTCGGAGTTCTCAAAAGTCTATTTCGCTGTTTGGACAAGATAGGTGGAGCTTTAATGTATGCCCCACCCAAAGGTGGAGAGATAGTGCTGCTCTGCTGTGTTTTCCATAATCTCCATAAAATTTTCCATAATATTATTCCATAATAATGTAATATAGTAATGTAATATAGTTGCTTTCTTTCTTTCTTAACGTTAACTCTATCCCTCACTAAACTCTGCTTCTCTTCTTCGACATCCCGTTCCTTTTGAATTTCCCTTGTTAGATGTAACTATTATTTTCCTCCTACTGATGTTAATTGTTACCCCCTGTTATTATGTAAACCGATGTGATATCCATTTGAACGTCGGTATATAAAAGTTTTAAATAAATAAATAAATAAATCTCTCTATGCTATGGATTACGAATGGAGATACTTCCGGATCTCCCCCTGGATCCCCCATGTGTCCCTGCACGAGCCAAAGATACCACGCTGAGTGGCAGCCAGCTTTTTCAAAACCTTATACAATGCTACTTTGTCTGGTAGGCCTCACATACCCTATCCCCTTCCAGGGAAGGGAGGCCAGTAGAATGTTAGCTGCTGCTCTCTTCTCTATCATCTTTCTTTCTCTCCTCCTCTGTCTGGTTCAGTGTGTAACAGAAAACACAAATGCCGCCTTAGGATTCCTCTTGACAATGGAGCAGTAGACTGTACTTGAAAAACAGTTGTGAAAGTAAAGATTACATAAAATGTATGTCTGCCATAATGTGATCTGCCTGATAGTGACACTAAAAGAGGCATGTATGGCATGCGAGTTTGTGAATGACTGCCACCAAAGTGTTCATAGCTTGGCCTAGCTAGCTCTGTGTGGCTTGCTGGCCCTCCCCAGCAGACTCCGTCCTAGCCCTCGCATATGGGTGAGATAGTGCCATAAGTGTGATGGGACCCCAGCTGGGCTTTGAGCAAGGAGAGCAACTGCTCTAGAAATGCTGTAAATATCAAATTGCTCTGAAGCTTAAAGGCACAGCCTAAAGGTACAGGTGGACAGTTTAAGGTTTCAGTAAGAAAGTTCCGATTTGACTGCTTCATTCCATAGCTGAGAAACGTGTTCATGTGAAGTTATACACCTGTACTGGGTAGGCTTAGTGTCTCATGCGTGTTCCAAGACACAGCTGATACCACTTCCTCACCAGTTTCAGAGCCACTGCTGATTAGATTTTCCAACTGCATCCAGATTTCCAGGACATGTTGATCCAGTCCAGGTTTTACTCCCATGCATGCAGGTATTGATAGTCTTTGTTTTGCTCAGAAAAGCTATAGGGAAATCAGATGAAATCCCAGCATGTAATGGGTTCCAAATCAGGACAAGATTTACCTGTCCTGAAAATAGGAGCCCGTTGGCAACCCTGCTGCAGACATCAAAGTGCTCTAGTAGCACACCTTCACTTACAGCCTTGGGTAAAGCGCCTGTGCTACCTGGTGCCATTCCCACAATTTGCACAGGTTCTTCAAAGCTAGCATACCTCTTAGTAGTTGCATGCACCCTGATACAGATGCACCCTACTACACCTAGGTATGCAATTTGTAAATGATAATGTGCAGAAAGTGAGGGCCTTGGCCGTTGTGATGTCATGTAGGTTTTGTTAGCTTTTCAGGGAGCCGACACCAGGATGCACATCAGACTCTGTGAAAGCAGGATTGGGAAGTGGACTGCTTTCACTTGTATTTTCCAATGACCTCTGAGATGTCACCATCACAGTATAGTTTCTAATAACTCTAAGAGCACCCACATTTCTCCTGAGCAAAGGTTGATGTCATAGAAGCCAATGCTAAGGTGTGTTAGAAGCTCCTGGCTTCGACTCAGCCATCACAGGTAGCCTTACTTAGATATGGAGATGTCAGGGTGCTACAAGGCCCTGGGCCGTTATGGCTCATTGATAGTCATGTGGTGCAGCTGTATGTATGTATGTACCCAGAAAATATGCAGAGTATTTCGCTTGTAGCAATAGCTAGTAATACTTACAGTCCTGGTGCGATCTGTGACCACCCTTAAAGTACTTAGGCTGAGCACTCCTGTGTCAAACAGCTTGCAGATAGCTCTGTTTCCAACGTCAGTCCACACCTTTCCATGGTTTAATTGTTCCAAGCCCTTGCGGATCCACATGGCTGCCACGACTTGTGGGAAATCGAGAAAAGCTGCTGTTGTCTAGGCTGTGCCTCATGTGGTGTAAGTGGTGAGCAGGGCAGGTATGCTCCTACACTCTTAATGATCTGCTCTGTGTAAAGCATTAAGGCTAGAGAAACTGTTGTCAGCTGATGACTTCATGAACCTACAAGCTGCCTCTATAGTAAACATGACACAGTGCTGAATGTATAGGCCTACTCCTCCCATAGGTCTTGTGGTTGACGTGATGGCCTTTCTGTGTTGGTCTCTTGCCAGACATGTATTTAGTGCCACCTAAGGCATTGAGAGGCCCATGTCACTACCTCAGACAAAGTAGGTTTCATATAAGCCTCTGAGAGATGTGTTTTATGTGGCCAGGTATAGATAATCATTGCTGAGTAAGGACTCAGATACCTCATTAGCAGTTAGGGACAAGCAGCCACAAGCATCAGTGTTGTTTTAATGACAAACATTCCAGGAGCATTGTGTTATGGTTGTGGACCCTTGATCCAGAGCGAGTGGTGGTGACCACTGAGGGATTGCCCTCAATGGGTCTCGTCTCCGGAAGGTGGAGCTGGTGAGAACAACCCGGCTGGACCTTCACCTATACCAGCCCTCGTTTCCCGCAGGTTGAGCCCTTGGGTGCTGGAGCTGTCAGGACTTAGGTGTGGGTGCTTCGAGGAAGAAGATGAAGCTGAGGATGAAGACAGGGTCGGAGGTCTGGGTCTGGGCTGGCAGCGAAGGAGCGTAACAGAGTCCAAGCTGAAGATCCTGGGCAGGCAGCAGACAGGCAAGAACAAAGTACCAGGCCAAGGGTCGAGGCAGGCAGCAGACAAACAGAGATGAGAAGACAAGCCGAGGTCAAACCAGGAGATCAAGCCGAAGACGGGGGTCACAGGAACTGAGGATCAAGAAGAAGGCTGGAGACTGGCATGAAGGCAGGAACTGGAACGTTGGGACCGTAATCAGGAACACAAGGACTGGAGAAGCAGGAACGGAAACAGGTACAGGATCAAGGCAGGAACAGGAATGAAGACGTCTGGAACAGCAACTAGCACTCCGAGGCGACGACCTGTTGCAAAGGCAAAGGACTGCAGGCTGCTGTGGGGTTTAAATACCCCTCCCTTGTGATGTCATCTTCCGGGGCCAGACCGAGTTTTCCTGCTGCAGCCCCTTTAAAGGGTGGGGTCTCCCGCGCACGCCTAGGGAGAGTCCCCACCAGATGGAGGAGGACGGCGTTCACAGCCATACGGTAGGCCATGGTTGGCCTGCCACGGAGCGAGTCGTGCGGAGACGGGCAGAGGAGCAGGTAGGGGGGGGACTGTCCAGGGCCTGCCGTGGCCGGGAGCTGCAACCAATTGCCCATGTGTAGGTGCATGAAGTGCTGCAGGTAGTCCATATGCCAAAGATAAGTGTGTAAGTGTCTGACTCGGTGAGTGATGTGCTGTGTTAGCTTCTGTCAATCTCAGAGTCTGAGGGGGTCCCTCCCTTACCACAGCAATGCATATCCCAGAGCAGGTAATGTGTGTGTGTGTGTTCATTTTTCACACACTGCTTTTAGACAGCAGTGATCAAGTGCTTCCACTCTTGAGAAGGGGTACCGTATGGGCTGCAGTATGAATGGCCTCAGGCCTTCTAAAATTTTCCCAGACTAGCGTTGAGAGA
The DNA here is from genome assembly GCF_901001135.1 of Rhinatrema bivittatum. Classification (NCBI taxonomy): domain Eukaryota; kingdom Metazoa; phylum Chordata; class Amphibia; order Gymnophiona; family Rhinatrematidae; genus Rhinatrema; species Rhinatrema bivittatum. The sequence continues at coordinate 82,490,707 of NC_042618.1, read as the reverse complement.
GGGGTGAGGTGTGAGAGTTGCCAGAATGACACATTAAATATGCAGTCTTGTGAGTGCGTTATTACTTCATATTTGCATGTAATGCAAATATTCTAAACGACCGAAATTCTAAACGACTACCTCATTGATGTGAAGCCTGATATATGTGCAATCACTGAAACGTGGTTAAAACCATCAGACACCGCAATAATCAACCAGTTACCTACAGAGGCTTACGACTTCTTCTCGCTTCCTCGTCATAAAAAAAAGGGAGGAGGAATTCTTTTAGCAACCAAAAAGGACCTCAGATTCTCTCTGCACCAGACGAATTCTAATTCAAAACTTGAAATCGGCTTCTTCACTTCAGACAAACTCCAAATCCTACTCGTATATGCTCCCCCAGGTTTCCTGGAATCAGATGCCTCACCTCTGGTCGAATTAACCACTTCCCTTATCAACTTAGACTCTCCAGCTATCATTCTAGGTGATTTTAACCTGCACGTTGATAACCCTACACTATCACCCAACTGTGAAGCATTACTCACAGCTTTCTCCGCGCTGGGCTTCACTCAATTAGTTAACAAACCCACCCACAAAGCCGGCCACACGTTAGACCTTATCTTCGTTAACTCTGCAATCAAGCCCACGTCTCTCCCCAACTGCACAAAGGTCCCGTGGTCAGATCACTGCCTCATAACAACTTCTTTCTCAATAAAAGATACTAGCCCGGCTTGCATTCCTTCGCCCTCCTTCACATACAGGAAAACTTGCTCACCAGAAGATCTCAATAATCAATTATCACCACACCTCCACCACCTGGACCTCACTGACCCGAACTCAGCGCTTCGAACATGGAATACAATTACGGAAACTATAGCTAACAAGCTATGCCCTCCTATAACAAAAAAACCACACCCCAATTCCTCCAAAAGACAGCCCTGGTTCTCCTCAGAATTAAGAAAACTCAAACTCCAACTAAGACAACATGAGGCTAAATGGCGCAAAAACCCAGGAACCAATACCCTTTCAATCTACAAATCAATTCTTCATCAATACAAAGCAAGCACCTTAAGATCCAAGAGGGACTTCTACGCTTCTAAGATACACGACCTTGTATTCGATGCCAAAGCACTCTTCAGCTATGTAGCCAACCTCACGCAATTAAACCAGACAGAGATTGCACATGACCAAGCTCAATCGAAAGCTGAAGAATTAGCACTATTCTTCAGCAACAAAATCAGCAATTTTCTATCTCAGCTCCCCACTAACGCCACTGCACCACCAACCACTCCTCAATCCGCAATCAACAATACTCGATTAGAAGAACTTGATCCAACTTCATCCATTGAGATCCAAGGAATTCTAAGGAAAATGAAACCTTCCTCTCACCCTTCGGATCACATCCCAGCTAAACTTCTTTTATCAATTCCAGACTCTATCTCCAAAATCCTGGCTGACATCATAAATTGCTCCATCACACAAGGACTCTACCCAGAAAACCTCAAACTGGCCTCACTCAAACCCCTACTCAAAAAACCAAATCTCGACCCCAAAGATCCCAACAACTATCGACCGATCGCTAACCTCCCCTTCATAGCCAAGATTATGGAAAAATTGGTAAACTCACGACTCTCAAACTACATTGAAGACAACAACCTCCTATTCCCATCACAATACGGATTCCGCAAAACCTTAAGTACGGAAGCACTCCTCATCTCCATGACAGATCACATCATCCTAGGCCTTGACAAAGGACAAGCCTTCCTCCTGATCCTACTGGACCTTTCGTCAGCATTTGACACCGTCAATCACTCCCTTCTCATCAACCAACTAATAGCCATAGGTATCTCAGGCACTGCCCTCTCGTGGTTCAGAACCTTCCTCAGCAATAGAGGATACAAGGTTAAGATTCATAACAAAGAATCCTCACTCTACCCCGCGTCAGTAGGAGTCCCTCAGGGCTCATCCCTATCTCCTACCTTATTTAACATATACCTGTTACCCTTATGCCAACTTCTCACTGACCTCAAGCTCAAACATTTCCTCTACGCGGATGATATCCAGATCCTGATTCCCATCAAGGAGTCACTCGCGAAAACACTTATCTCATTGGGAAACATGCCTCCAAAATATCAAACAGCTTCTCACAAGCCTCAACCTGGTACCAAATTCATCCAAAACGGAACTACTACTCATCACACCAGAGAACAGTCCCTGCACCCCCACTCATCCAGCCATACCAAAAACTACACAAGTGAGAGACCTAGGAGTTCTAATTGACAATCACCTGAACCTGAAAGCCACCATCAACAAAACCACCAAAGACTGCTTTTATAAACTCCAAGTACTGAAAAGAATAAGACCTCTGTTCCACACTCATGACTTTAGAACAATCCTACAATCAATCATCTTCGCAAAGCTGGACTATTGTAACACCATCTTGCTTGGTCTCCCCTCACTACACACCAAACCACTGCAAATGGTTCAAAATGCCTCTGCCCGTATACTCACTAACACCAGGAGAAGAGACCATATAACCCCTATCCTATTGGGCCTCCACTGGCTACCCATCCACTTCAGAATAATCTACAAGGCCATCCTCACCATATACAAAAACATCCATCAACTAGCCCCAATTGACCTTCATTTCCCCCTCCGATTACACACTTCAACAAGACCGACAAGAGATGCTTACAAAGGATCACTTCAAGTACCCCCAGCCAAAACTACCAGACACATTACGCTAAGAAATCGGGCCTTCTCCACAGCCGGTCCTACCTTATGGAACTCCATCCCCCCAGATCTTAGAATGGAACCCAGCCTCTCAACCTTCAAGAAAAGACTCAAGACCTGGCTGTTCATGCAGGCTTTTCCTAACTCCAATATTATTTAACTCCTAACAATCAACACACATCACCATCAATATCACTATTAGCTACCTCTTACAATGTAATTATATGTAATTAGCTGGTTTTCCTTTCCTTTTTCCTTCTCACTCCAAGTTCTATTTTTCCTTGTTACATGTAACTGCTTTTCTGCACTATTGTTCAAGTTTAAGTTTATTTTGCACTCCTGTTTCATGTGAACCAGCATGATGGGACTTTTGTCTTGAATGTTGGTATATAAAAAACTTAAATAAATAAATAAATACAAATGCACACCGTCCCCCTTCTGCCACGGAGGCCTTTCCACCAAGTACTTTGAGTGGGCTTAACAGTCCACTTATTTGGGGGTGTGCAGGCTACCCAGAGCTTAAGCTGTCACAGAGGCTTGCAACTTTTGGGACGGAGGTAGTGGGTGTTAAACTGCCCACTGAATGTGGGGATGCTGGGATGGCAGGACCGTGAAGTGGCAAGGACCACCTAATGTCGTCACTGTTGGACTGATTCAGATGAGTGGTTTGGATGAGGGGTTAGTGGCAGCATGTAGTGAGATACCCGGGGGGTGGCTGTGGTTGCTTTGCTTGCCAGGTGCCTGAGGCCTGGTGGCAGTTCTCTTTCACATTCCCTTTCTCCAGTCACTGGTCTCCTTTGCCTCCTCTATTGATCATATCAAGCACAGCTGACATAGTGGCTGCACCCCCAGGCCGCATCATTTGACACTTACTCTGTCCTCTGTATACGCTGGCAGAATACGGCTACCTTCATTCAGCCATGTGTAGCTGAATATGTTTACTGTGCGCACACAGATCTGGTGCGCCCTTATGGCCTGTAGAATCTAGGGGACAGCTTTTGCTTAGCACTTTCATCACTTCATTTGTACACTAACTAACCTTTCCCTTCCACATCGCTGTGTACTTGCAGACTGTTGGAACAGAGTGTTAGCTGCTGTGTGACAACTAGGGAGGAGGAGTGAGGGAGTATTGTGTCCAGAATGTTCACAGGCCAACAGCTGAGGCCTAGAGGACTTTCACAGACTGACTGCCATCCCTGTAGTGGACTATGGGAGCACTGAGAGGAGAGGATCACCTTGCTGGTGGCTGAAAGAAATCAGAGTTTTTGCTTGAGAAATTTTCTTTTTTAAAAGTATAGGGGCGAAGTTAACTATTTGGTAATATTATTTAGTGTGTTTGTGCTTTTAATAGTCAGGCAGCAAATAAACAGAAGTTAGACTGTTTGTATTTTCAAATAGTCAGTCTGGGCATCCATCATGAAGGCCCTCTGCAAAAGGGCTGCTGTGCTGCTGGTCCCTGGGGCTTGCTGGCTGGGACTGGTAGCTTCATGGGCAAGAGCTGTGGAAACAAAAAATAAGACATAAGTACCAATGGCAGCAAGTATCCTTTTCGCATTTGGCATCAGAGGTGCACGTTGCCTCTTAAGCATTGTGAGCATCTTATGCCAATTGTGTCCACCCATTGCAGCCTGGCCATTTTCAGGTGAGGTGAACTTACCGGCTGTGGCTCGCTTGGTGTCCAGCCACTCAGCCGTGCCCTTGAAGACATCCGGTCCCAGTCTTTGCACGAGGCGCTCCTCCATGGGGGTGAGGATGATGGGACAAGGGGCTTCTCCTCCGGTCTGCTGTATATATTTATTTCTGCTTGCCACCTTTGCTTTCAACTGTGCCTTGATGTCCCAGTACCTGTGCGCTGCTGTGCCTGGAGATGCCATGGGCTATGTTGCACCAGATCTGGCCCTTGGCTATCTTTGAGATCTTGGCCACACAGTTGCTGAACAGCATGGCTTAATACTCCAGGACCCCTGCAGTGACCATCCCATTAATCCTGCACGTTGAACTTGATGGCCCTGAGATGAGGGTGTCCTGCCTGGCTGCCAGAAGGGGGTGCCAGGTCAGCTAGCGTTGATTAGTGCGTATTGCATTATTTTTTCAGTTTATATATCCCGGCTTCCTGCAGCTGCCTCTTTGAGGGTGTCTCGGACGTGGGAGAGAGGGGAGAGGAGAGTTGGTGAGTGGTTTACTGGGAGTAGGAACTTTTTCAGATTTGATTACCTGAGTGCGTTGTCTGGAAAGGGAGGACACCTCTCCAGAAGTGGCAGTGGCTCCCCCTTCTGGAGAGGTGTCCTCCCTTTCCTCCTCCCCCTCTGCCCCTGCCCTGGAAGCTCCCTTCGCCTCTGCCTTCTCTGTCTATCTCTAGCCTGCTGTCCTCCTCCCTTGTCCTCGCCTGCCTATCCCCTTCCCCCTCCCGCCTCCTCCTGCCTATCTCTACTCCTGTTCCTGTCCCTATTCTTACTTCTATTCCTTGTCCTAGCACTCCTGCCCTTGTCCTCCCATCTCCTCTCCTCCCCTTCTCTCCTCACACCTCTTCTCTCCTCTGTCCTCATGCCTCTCATGCTCCATCCTCACCACAATCACCACCACTCTACACTCCACCTCCACCACCCTCCTCCACACCAAACGACAGACAGACAAACTTTGACTCCAACAATGAAGACAAAAGACCAAGGTAAAGGGAAACAGATGGCAACAGAAGACCAGACAACGCACTCAGGTAATCAAATCTGAAAAAGCTCCTACTCCCACTAAACCACTCACCACCTCTTCTCTCTCTGGCAAACCCAGCCCACTCCCGCCCCTAACGCCTCCTCTTTTTCGGATTTGCATCACGCCAAAAGATATGGTGCTATCGCATGCGATAAGCCCTTAATGCATGTGAATACGCCTTAGCGCATTTTGATAAATGATCCCCTTCGATTGTAAGCTCTCTGGGGATAGGGAAATACCTACAGTACCTGAATGTAATAGCTTTGAAATGCTGAAAAAGTGTGAAGAGCAGAATACAAAAATCATGCCCCAAACTTTGGAAGGGCGGGATATAAATAGTATTATCTTCTAAAACAGAATCCCCAAATACAGGACTATCCCCATTACAAACAGACATTAGTGGGAAATACCAACATGTTAGCCCTACTCCCATGTTCTGTAGAGACCTCTGTTTCATTAAGGGCAGAAGGAGAACCACTTCCAAGCCTAGAAGGTCCTGATACTGTACCTTGGTACTGAATAAGTTGGAAAGTTTCTAGAGTTGGTTGAATGGATGAAGAGGCAGCAGCTGGCATGGATTGGTAAGATCTAACTACTTCCTTCCTCTTCTTGCTCATTACAATACCTCCAATCAAAAAAAAGAAAAAATAAGAGAGAAGAAACAGATGTAAAGCCAGCCCTATGGGTGTGTGCACCTGTTGGCACACTGGTGGCTGCGTGCCACAGGACGCAGTTTTTAAAGAGCTGAGGTCAGGCAGACGTTTTAGGAAACTCAGGAGTCAATTGAGAAGGACAATGGGAAGGCTGGAAGATGAGTCTTTTTCTCATGCTCTCTAGTTTTTCTTTTAAAATTCATGTGGTGATAATTTACATTTTACTTATGAAGCTCATCCATCACGGTGATCTTTCTAGATATGTGGGTGTCCCATTTGCAGGATGGGTTTTGAACGACTATACATAGGAAGACTACTAATTTGTAACTCTTGCCTGCAGTTTTACAGCTGTCATCTGCAGAATGAAAGAAAGAAAGCATATCCATCAGCCAGTTTTTCCATTTGCAATGGGTGTGCTCTGTATTTGATGAGTTTAAGAAACAAGCAAGGGTTTCTATGGAATGTGATCAAATGAGAATACAAGAGGGCATGTTTCTGTGAATGTGAATTAAGGAAGAAACCTATCGTGTCTTCTGATAGAGTAATATATCAGCTTCCATATATCCCATTTACTAAAAGTGTCATCTGTATTAGTAAAGATCATTGGTCTTTATGACGTGAACTTGCAGTGTTTTCAAAGCCCTCATTGTTTGTAGGTCAGCTAGAAATTTGCATGGCAGGTTGGTGTCCTCCTTTTTTGGTATGACAAGATATAGAGTTGGATGATTCAGGCATTGGACATTACCCATGTGGCAATTGCAGTGTCTGTGAGTTATAAGATCACAAGACGGTCAGACCAAGGGTCCTCCAAGCCCAGTATTTGACTCCAACATTGGGGGAGTGCCCCCCTAGTCCTTGTATTATCTGAAAGGGTAAATAACCATTTCACATTTATTGGTTCAAGTCCTTACAAGATTTTGTAGACCTCTCTCATCTCCCCCCTCAGCCGTCTCTTCTCCAAGCTGAACAGCCCTAACCTCTTCAGCCTTTCCTCATAGGGGAGCTGTTCCATTCCCTTTATCATTTTGGTCGCCCTTCTCTGTACTTTCTCCATTGCAGCTATAACTTTTTTTTTTTTTTTAGATGTGGTGACCAGAATTATCACTTCCGCTTTGTGAATTTGTTCATCCGGTGACTTTCCATAGGTATTAAGAACTTTAACATCTTGTCAGTCGAGGAATGCCATTTGTTTTATTTTGTGTCTTTGCAAATTAATATATTTTGGACGAACTAGTTGAGCTTTGAAATCATGTACCATTGAACATCTGCACCCTCGTGGTGGTGATCTGAGCTTTGGACTAACCTCAAGCCACATGTTGCAGATTTGAGGGAGTCCCAAAAATAAGGCATTGCAATAGTGAAGGGAAGACAGAATAGGCATCTGGGTGACAGTACTGAAATCACAGGCTGAAAAAGAGTTTTGAACTACCTTTTTGATATGGTAATGAAAAGTAAGAGGAATCTCACAGACAGCAAGTGTCTGAGTTTGAAAACTGATGGGAATTGACAGACCTTTCAGCAGAAGACAAACTGGAACATGGAAAACAGGAGAGAAGCAGAATGACTTTTTTTTCTTTCCTTACATTCAGTGCAAGCTAAGCCTTTTCAAAGCTATTTCTGTGTAGAACTCACAGTCCTTCCCACAATTAAGCTAAAGGTGCAAACTTTGCTCTCCAGCAAGCAGACAATTAAAGGAGGTGTTCCCAGGCAGGCAGTTTACAAGTGCTGTGAAAATGAGGCTACTAGTGTGCACTTTGCTGGCAGACAGGGTGAAGCCTGCACGGAGTGGCAGTTGCAGCCCTGAAGGGGACACAGTGGAACTGGGACTTGGGTTCCATGTGGGAATTTGATCTACTTTGGGTAAATGTGCATAAAATTGCTGCTGGGCAGACTGAATGGGATTCTTTGTTCTTTGGATGATGAAATTTAATGTGGATAAGTGCAAGGTTCCATATAGTTACACAATGTTAGGTTCCATATTAGGAGCTACCACCCAGGAAAGAGATCTAGGCATCATAGTGGATAATACTTTAAAATCATCGGCTCAGTGTGCTGCGGCAGTCAAAAAAGCAAACAGAATGTTAGGAATTATTAGGAAGGGAATGGTTAATAAAACAGAAAATGTCATAATGCCTCTATATCACTCCATGGTGAGATCGCACCTTGAATACTGTGTACAATTCTGGTCGCCGCATCCCAAAAAAGATATAATTGCGATGGAGAAGGTACAGAGAAGGGCAACCAAAATGATAAAGGGGATGGAACAGCTCCCCTATGAGGAAAGACTAAAGAGGTTAGGACTTTTCAGCTTGGAGAAGAGACGGCTGAGGGGGGATATGATAGAGGTGTTTAAAATCATGAGAGGTCTAGAACGGGTAGATGTGAATCTGTTATTTACTCTTTCGGATAATAGAAGGACTAGGGGGGCACTCCATGAAGTTAGCATGGGGCACATTTAAAACTAATCAGAGAAAGTTCTTTTTCACTCACTGGACAATTAAACTCTGGAATTTGTTGCCAGAGGATGTGGTTAGTGCAGTTAGTATAGCTGTGTTTAAAAAAGATTTGGATAAGTTCTTGGAGAAGTCCATTACCTGCTATTAATTAAGTTGACTTAGAAAATAGCCACTGCTATTACTAGCAACAGTAACATGGAATAGACTTAGTTTTTGGGTAATTGCCAGGTTCTTGTGGCCTGGATTGGCCACTGTTGGAAACAGGATGCTGGGCTTGATGGACCCTTGGTCTAACCCAGTATGGCATGTTCTTATCTACTTTTCCTCTGCATGCAGACATTGGTGGTCCCAGGCAGGAAAATAATGTACATAGATCGCATTATTAGTTCTCTACATGTTGTTTTCCTGGGAGTAGGTGCAAATGTGCATGGATACTTTGTTATATTCGCAGTAGCTTTCAAAGTTAAAGTGAGAGCTCTTTCTCTTTGGAAACTGGTACAAAGGCCATGGGTGTAAAGCGCTCTAAGACAATTGGAAACTTGTCCCTGCAAAATAAGGAAAAGGAAACCATAAGTTATCAGAGAATGAAATCAACTCCTGCAGTATATTAACACAAGGTCATAAGAACATAAGAATTTGCCATGCTGGGTCAGACCAAGGGTCCATCAAGCCCAGCATCCTGTTTACAACAGAGGCCAAACCAGGCCACAAGAACCTGGCAATTACCCAAACACTAAGAAGATCCCATGCTACTGATGCAATTAATAGCAGTGGCTATTCCCCAAGTAAACTTGATTAATGGCCATTAATGGACTTCTCCACCAAGAACTTCTGAAGAGGTTAGGGCTGTTCAGCTTGGAGAAGAGATGGCTGAGGGGGGATATGATAGAGGTCTTTAAGATCATGAGAGGTCTAGAACGGGTAGATGTGACGCAGTTATTTACACTTTCGAATAATAGAAGGACTAGGGGGCATTCCATGAAGTTAGCATGTGGCACATTTAAGACTAATCGGAGAAAATTCTTTTTCACTCAATGCACAATAAAGCTCTGGAATTTGTTGCCAGAGGATGTGGTTAGTGCAGTTAGTGTAGCTGGGTTCAAAAAAGGTTTGGATAAGGGGTGCTAAAGGGTCTTTTGTGGAAAAAATAGGAAAGAAGTACTGGGGAAAGAGTCAACCCAGTATACTAAATATCTTTTGTTCTCCAGTGTTTCTGATAGGAGATATGTCAGTAAGGATGGACAACCCTAACATTAAACTTAATTCAGGCAGGATGTGATGAATCCTGCATTCTCGGTGCCTGATTGAGTGGCTCCTTACACTTCTGCTGCTACTGCTCTTATTTTCTGTAACCTTTCTCTTTTTTTAGATTTGCAACAGTGAAATATGACAAAGCAGCAAAGAACATTAAAAACCAGTTTATGCATCTGACCAACTACAGTGTGAACAAGAAAAGCAGTGACTATGTCAGGTACAAGGTGTGCCCAGCTGGCAAAGGATACATCGCAAAATCTTAAGACGAAGTAGAAAAGCAAAGGGTCGCCCATTGTCATCACTACACCCCAGTCATGGAAAGGAGGTTTGCTGGGGTAATCTTGAAATTTAAGGCATGAATCAACCCCAAAAATCATAATACATCTTGACATATTCAGGTTTCAACTACATCAAGTGGTCCATTTCCAGAGGAATCATTCTCTGCAAATGTTGAGTTAAAACCAAGTCCTAAGGCCCTTTGATTCATTCCCTAAGCTGTCAGTAGACAAACATAGCCCATCAATGTTGTGTCAGCATTAAGGATTTTCCTGTTCTTCACTGAATGGTTCTACCAAACCCCCCCCCCCCCCCAAAACTGCTGCCTGGTCAGAGATTCTAGAGCGAGGTGGCCAACACTGGTTTTTTAGAACCACAGACAGGTCTTGTTTTCAGGCTGTTCACAATGATTATGCAAGGAAATATATTTACAGTAGATGCAATGGAAGAATAGCATTCAGATATATCTCATGAATATTCATTGTAGATATTCTGAAAACTGACATTGGCCACTCCTGTTATAAAGAGTCTTGCACAGTACTGTCCTGTCTCTCCTTTTGAGGGCTGGCCTGTGATGAACAATTGGCTTCTGACCATCTCCCACAAAAATGTGGTTCCCTGTATGTACCCTGATCAGTCCAGACTACTGGGTTTTGCTTCCCCTCCAGCAGATGGAAACAGAGAAGTTTTAATGGACTCCGTCCTATACCCCTGAGGTGCCACCTAGAGTGTTATGAAAGTGGACCCTTGTTTCGAGGTAGATAGCTACCATCGAAGGGCGAGGCCGCTTGGACTGAAGAGGCTTGCTAGAAGACTTCACCCTGGAAGCACGCAACCCCCCCCAGGAGGAGCCCGTAGGGGTCCGGCCGCTGGGACTTAGGCGACTCCTCTGAAGACTGTAGAAGGTCTGGATGCAGGCGCCTCCTGCAGGTCGTGGGTTCCAGACGGCTGGCGCCTCCAGCAGGTCGAAGCAGTCTGAGGACGGAGTCATAGAAGAGTCCAAAGCCGGTCCGAGATTCGATACACCAGCGGGGTCCGAGTCCAGTCCAGGGTCAAAGCAGGAGAAGGGTCCAAAGCCGTACCAGGGTCAAGCCAGGAGAAGACACGTCCACCAGTCAGGAGGTCAGAAGCCAAGAATCAATCCACGGAGCAGGGGAGAAGAGCGGGACGAAGAACCAGGAACCAAGAACACACTCAGGCAGGAACCTCAATACCAAGGCAAGGACTGAATGCTCAGCCCTTGCCTTAAGTACAGGAAGCCAGGGGAGGAGCTTCAGGGGGAGCCATGACACTTCCTGTCATGGCTCCTTTAAGAATCTCCCTTAGCCGCGCGCGCGGCTCCTAAGAGCAGAGGGGGAGGCGCCTGATGATCGCGGAGCCACGCTGCCGAACTCCGCAATGGCAGCGGCCGGGAGAAGGAAGAGGAAAGGGCTGTCTGTCACCGCAGGCACCCTCGACCATACCCGGCGACCCAGGTAAGCTATGTTTGTTGCGCCTGTTAGCCTGGCCTTAGTTGCGGTCGGCCGTGGCCGGCAGCCATGGCACCTGGTCCTGGTTGCTGGTTGCTGCTTGCCGCAGCCGACGTTGCTAACATAGAGTCTGCCAGTATTTCTCTGTCTCCAGCAGATGGTGGAGGTGCAAAACCTTGAGTCTGGGTTTTTAGTGTTAGGTTGTTAGTTCCTGTACGTACCCGGATCAGTCCAGACAGTGGGTTGAGCCTCCTTTCCAGCAGGTGGAGACAGACTAAAACTTGCAGGATGCCCTATATTTATTTATTTATTTATTTATTTATTTATTTAAATGCTTTAAAATATACCGACATTCATAGGACATATCATGCCGGTTCACAATCAACATTGTAAAGGAGGAAGAGGAAATTACAAATAACAGGGAGGGGGGAGGTGGAGCAGTGAAGGAAAAAGGAGAGGATGGGGGTCAGGTGACAGTAAGCGCAGAAGTTGCGGGAAGGAGAAAGGTAGTGAAGTGCTAGGGGAGAGAGAAATTGATAGGAACTGTGTTAAAAAAACTGAGAATAAAAAATTAACAAATTTACAAAATCAGCAATTCCCTAGGATGCATCAACGGATTAGAAGGGGTAAGGGAATTGGAAGTGGCAGTGGAGGGGGTTTAGGTCTGATTGGAGTCAGGGTATGCTTGTAAGAAAAGCCAGGTTTTGATGCCTTTTTTGAAGTTGGGTAAGGAAGGTTCAAGGCGGAGATACGTGGGAAGAGAATTCCAGAGGGAGGGGCCGGCTATGGTAAAGGCTCTCTCTCTGGTAGTTGAGTGGTGTGCTATTTTGAGGGGTGGGATGTGTACAGTGCCCGCCGTGGAGGCTCTGGGTGGACGATTGGATGTACGGAAACGTGGTGTTTCCTTGAGCCATTCGTGGTCATTTTTGTGAAGCATGTTATGGAGTATTGTAAGGGTTTTGTATTTTATACGGAAAGGGATGGGGAGCCAATGCAGTTCTTTTAAAATGGGTGTGATGTGTTCTCTCTTACGAGTGTCTGTGATGATTCGTGCCATGGAGTTCTGCAAGATTTGTAGTGGTTTAATTGTGGCGTAGGGCAGGCCTAGGAGAAGTGAATTGCAGTAGTCTAATTTTGATAGGATTGTGGACTGCAATACAAGGCGAAAGTCTTGAAGATGGAGGAGGGCTTTGAGCTTTTTGAGGATGTGGAGTTTATAGAAGCCGGTTTTTAGAAGGGATTTGATGTGTGGATGAAAATTAAGGTGTTTGTCTAATACAACACCTAGGTCTCTTACAGATGGCAGGATGGGGAGGGTTGTGGGGGTAGTTTTAGTAGAGGCCTGTGAGGTAACCTCGAGTTTGTTGGAAATGAGGATGATTTCAGTTTTTGCTGTGTTAAGAGCGAGTTGGAGGCTGTCTAAGAGAGAGTTAATGGAGGCAAGACAGGATTCCCAGAAGTTTAGAGTTTCTTGTAGGGTTTTTTTGCATGGGGATGAGGATCTGTACATCATCCGCATACATGAAGAAATTGAGACCGAGGTTAGAAAGTAGATAGCAGAGGGGAAGAAGATATATGTTAAAGAGGGTGGAGGATAAGGAGGATCCTTGGGGGACACCCTGGAGGAGGGGTATGCGTGGGGACTCAGAGTTGTCAATGTTGACCAGGTATTCTCTATGGGTGAGATATGAGGTAAACCATGATAGTACAGTGCCAGAGATGCCGATTTCTGATAGCCGGGATAGGAGTATTTGGTGGTTGACAGTGTCGAAAGCAGCAGAGATATCTAGTATAGCGAGTAAGAATGAGGTTCCTTGGTCCATGCCTATATGTATGGTGTTGGTGACTGCCAGAAGGAGGTTTTCCGTATTGCGACCTTTACGGAAGCCGAATTGTGCGGGGTGCAGAATGTTGTGGTTTTCGAGGTAGTCAGAGAGCTGGGTATTGACAACCTTTTCAAGTATTTTAGATACAAAAGGGAGGTTGGATATAGGCCGGTAGTTAGAGGGGTCTTTGGGGTCTAAGGTGGGCTTTTTTAGGAGGGGCTTGACTATTGCAAGTTTGAGTGGGTCTGGGACCTTGCCATATGTAAGAGAGCAGTTGATCAAGTCAGATAGGAGTCTGGATATGGATGTGGGAGAAGATAGGAGGGTCTTAGAGGGGATGGTGTCAGCAGAATGGGAAGCAGGTTTCATTCTTTTTAGAATGGTTTCAATTTCAAGGGTAGATGTTTGTTCGAATGTTTGCAGATTGGTTCTGGATGTTTTGGTAGGTAGGTGGAAAGTGGTGGGGGGCTTGGTGGTGAAGCGAAGGAGAATGTTGTCAATTTTATTCTTGAAGAAATTAGCAATTTCTGTGCATATATTTCTGTGCATATATCAGGACAATTTCTGTGCATATATCAGGACAGAGCCTATCCTCTCACCCTTCAGTATTCGTCTGTCTCCCAGCAGGTGCAGCATCTCCCCTTCGGTTCTCTGCTGTAGGCTTGTCAGCCTCTTCTTTCTCTTTAGGTTCAAGCAAGTACTTCTTTTGGTTCTTGTTTTTAAAAAAATTATAGAAAGTGAATCTCTGAAGGAATTTTTGCCTTCTTTTAGTGCCTTTTTGTGTGGGAGACGTCCGTCTCCCAGCTCTTGCCCGGCTCAGGGGGGCTTGTCCCCTTTTGCAGGAGGGGGTTCCCTGCTTAGTCCTGAGTCCGTGTACGCTTTCAGGTGTGGGGACCGACGCTCTCTGGGCCTCGTTTCCCCTCTGGCTGCTGAGAGGGTTTTGAACCCGCTGCTGTGCTCAGTAAAAAAAAAAAAAAAAAAAGAAAGGAGTTTCAAAGTTTTAACTTTCAATAAGTTGCAGGTACTCACCTACCTATAACTTATTTGCAGCAGTTGACCAGCTTTTTTAACTTTTTCTGGTCAGTATAGGATTAGAACCGGCAGTCAGAGAAGCAGAAGGCAGCAGGTTCCCGCCTGCTCTCTCCTGCTGTGCAGGCTGTCAATCAAGCTTTTTTTTTTTCAGCTTTTTTTTCTTCAGCCGCGGCTTAGCTATTTCCCGGCTGACAGCCTGTGTTTCTTGTGGGCTGTCCTCCTCGCGTTTTTCGCGGCAGGGCCTCTGCACTGCTTGTCTGCCGGGTGGGGAAGGTCCCTCCTCGGCAGGGCAAGCAAATTTAGCCCAGGGCTCCACTCCTCCCGGCATGGCTGGACCTTTCCCGGGTCGGCAGAGCCCGGGAACGGCCGCCATCTTGGATTTTTCATCGGGGCCGATTTCAGTGCTCCCTGGGGCTGGGGGGCCGGATTTTTTCGATTTAACCCCCGATTTGGCCACCGCGGGTTCCCAGGAGGGGGATCCTGACCTTCCCTCGCCCCCCCCGGTAAATCCAGGGTCCCTTTTTCCATGGATTTCGTCGTCCTCATGCACAAATCTTATTTAGCTAGCCTGCATGAGATGGATGAAAGCCCCCCCTGGCCCTCCCCCCCTGTCTAAAATCCCTCGCTCAGCGCCGTTGACCTCTTGACCGGCTGCGGAGCCTCAGGGACCAGTTCGGGTGCAGGTGGTCCCGGGGGTACTCCCCTCCCCGGTGTCTCCTGGGTCCTCAGACCCCGCTGCTTCCTCGGATTCGGCAGATGCCCCCCACCCTAGAGGGGGATGACACCAGAGCCCTTCGTCTTTTTCATAAGGAGGAGCTAGAGCCTTTCTCCCTTTTGTTTTGGAGGAGCTGGGTCTGGAAAGTCCCTCCGTGGCTAATCTCATGGCCTCACTTCCTAAGGATATGAACCCGGTTTTGGGAGGGCTCCGGGCTCCGGCCTCGGCCTTTCCCTTCCACCCCATGCTTAAGTTCCTTATCCTACGGGAATGGGGAGGCTCCTGAGGGTTCGCTCCAGGTGGGGCGTGCGATGGATAAGCTCTATCCCCTCCCGGAAGAGGGCTTGGAGCTGTTGCGATATCCATCAGTGGATTCTTATGTTTCTGCAGTGGCCAAGCACACCACGATCCCGGTGGAAGGTTCCACAGCCCTAAAGGATTCGCAAGATCGTAAGCTGGAGGCTCACCTGAAGCGCATCTTTGACGTCTGGGCCCTCTGGGTTCGGGCGTCTTGCTGTAGCAGCCTCATGATGCGGGCAGGCCTCCAGTGGGTCCAACAGTTACTCTGCGCCCGGGAGCTTCCGCCAGGTGAGGCAGATCAGGCCGAACGTCTGGAGGCGGTAATCGCCTACGTGTCGGACGCCCTCTACGATTTGGTCCGTGTCCAGGCGAAGGCAATGGTTTCAGCAGTGGCTGCCCGGAGGCTCCTTTGGCTTCGCCACTGGTCGGCTGATCAGTCCTCGAAGACCCGGCTGGGCACGCTTCCCTTCAAAGGTAAGATGCTCTTTGGCGAGGACCTCGACAAGCTTATGGACTCCTTGGCTGACAACAAGGTCCATAAACTTCCAGAGGACCGCCCTAAGGCTTCTCGGTCCTTCGCGGCCTCTCGCTTTTGCTTCAGGGGTCAGCGTCTCTTCGCTTCTCGAGGGCGGGGCGGTACTACTAGGGGGTCTTCTCGTGCGCAGTCCTTTCGTGGCAGGCGGCCCTTTCACGAGGGCCAGCCCGTGCGTACCACCGCTAAACCTGCCACACAATGAAGTTCAGCCGGCCCATCCCTCGGTCCCTTACCTCGGCGGATGCCTCTCCCTGTTTTTCGAGGAATGGGTCAAAATCACTTCGGATCAGTGGGTCCTCGACATTATCAGAGACGGGTACGCTTTCGACCTCGTCAGGGAACTTCCAGATCTCTTTCTGTTCTCACCTTGTGGCTGGGCCAAGAGGGGCGCGGTGGTCCAGACTCTCTCCAAGCTTCTGGATCTGGGGGCGGTGGTCCCACTCCCAGAAAGGGAAATTGGTGCCAGCCAGTATTCTATTTACTTCACCGTGCCCAAAAAGGACGGGTCCTTCCGCCCAATCCTGGACCTCAAGAGGATCAATCGGGCCCTCAAGATCCCCCACTTTCGCATGGAAACCTTGCTGGGCGGTCATTGCGGCGGTCCGTTCAGGAGAGTTCCTTGCTTCCCTCGATCTCGCAGAAGCATATTTTCATATCCCCATCCACCGCGACTACCAGAAGTTTCTCTGATTCCACATTCTCAACTAGAACTTCCAGTTTCGAGCTCTCCCCTTCGGCCTTGCGACCGCTCCTCGCACCTTCACGAAGGTAATGGTAGTAGTGGCTGCGGCCGCGGCCTTGCGCCGGGAAGGGATTCTCGTCCATCCCTATCTGGACAATTGGCTCATCAGGGCCAAGTTGGAGACCTCTTGCCGGCAGGCGGTGGATCGAGTCCTGGATCTCCTTGCCTCTCTCGGGTGGATAGTGAACTTTTCCAAGAGCAAGCTTCAGCTCTCCCAGGAGTTGGAATTTCTGGGAGCACACTTCGACACCCGAGTAGGCAAGGTTTTCTTACCTCGGGCGCGAGCCCTCAAACTGATCGGTCAGGTTCAGAATTTGATTGCGCTATCTTCACCGACGGCCCGGGATTATCTCCAAGTCCTGGGCTCCATGGCTTCTACCATCGATCTGGTCCCCTGGGCTTTTGCTCATATGCGTCCATTACAGAAAGCTTTGCTGTCTCGTTGGCAACCAGTGTCGGAGCAGTTCCACGTAGTCCTTCCCTTCTTGGAGTCTACTGCCGACGAATTACAGTGGTGGCTGTCCTTTCCTCATCTCCTACAAGGGATGCCTCTTCAAGCTCCACAGTGGACGATAGTAACCATGGACGCCAGCTTGTTGGGCTGGGGTGTGGTCTGCCTATCTCAGTCCACCCAGGGGACATGGTCCCAGACTCAGTCGACTGGAAACTTTGGCAGTCCGCCTGGCTCTTCAGGAGTTCCTTCCTCTGATCCGCGACAAGGCGGTATGAGTCCTGTCCGACAACTCCACCACAGTCGCCTACATCAGTCGCCAAGGGGGCACTCGCAGTCCCCTGGTAGCCTTAGAAGCCAGCCGCCTACTCGCTTGGGCGGAGCGTCACCTACAGTGCCTTGCGGCCTCTCACATCACCGGAAAAGACAATGTTCAAGCTGACTTCCTCAGCCGGCAGTCGCTCGATCCGGGAGAATGGGAACTCTCGGCTCTGTTAGTGGACAGGTAGGGTCCTCCTTATCTAGACCTCATGGCGACTCTGCGCAATGCCAAAGCCAATCGGTTCTTCAGCCGCTGGAGGGAACACGGCGCAGAGGGCGTGGACGCTCTGGCTCTCCCTTGGCCGGCGGACTTGCTTCTGTATGTGTTCCCCCCGTGGCCTCTGGTAGGGAAAGTTCTCAGGAGAATCGAACTCCACCGGGGTCCGGTGATTCTCGTCGCTCCTGAGTGGCCGCGAAGGCCGTGGTTCGCGGATCTCATCAATCTAGTGGTGGACGGGCCCCTGCGCCTCAGTCATCTCCCTCGTCTCCTCCGGCAGGGGCCTGTATTTTTCGACCAGGCCGATCGCTTCTGTCTAGCAGCCTGGCTTTTGAACGGCGTCGCCTGAGGCGCAAAGGTTATAGGGAGGAGGTCATCTCCACCCTGCTGCGAGCCCGGAAGCAGTCGACTTCTCTGGCTTATGTGCGCATCTGGAAGGTCTTTGAGTTCGCATGTACGGAGGTGGGCGTCCCGGCGCGCTCCGCCTCGATTCCTTTGGTTCTTTCTTTCCTTCAGAAGGGTCTCTCTAAGGGTCTCTCCTTCAGTTCCTTACGCGTTCAAGTCTCTGCGCTTGGCTCTCTCCTGGGTCGGGTGGATGGTCATGCCTTGGCTGCTCACCCGGACGTCATTCGTTTCCTGAGGGGCGTTAGTCACCTCCGCCCTCCCTCTCGGGCCATGTGTCCATCTTGGAGTCTCAACCTCGTCCTTCGTGCTCTCTGTGTGGCTCCCTTTGAGCCTCTTCGCCACGCTACGCTCAAGGATCTTACTCTTAAGACTGTCTTTCTAGTCTCTATCTCCTCTGCTCATCATATTTCCGAGCTTCAGGCACTTTCCTGTCGGGAGCCCTTTTTGCGTTTTTCTGATTCCGGGGTCTCTCTCAGGACGGTTCCTTCCTTCTTGCCTAAGGTTGTCTCTGCTTTTCACGTCAACCAGTCGGTGGAACTCCCCGCGTTCTCTCCGGAGGAGATTGTGGGTACGGCTGGGGGCGACCTCCGTCGACTGGATGTCAAGCGAGTCTTGCTTCGTTATCTTCAAGTCACCAATGACTTTCGCGTTTCGGACCATCTCTTCGTCCTTTGGAGTGGTCCCAACCGGGGTAAACAGGCTTCTAAGACCATGATTGCGCGGTGGTTGAAGGAAGCCATTTCCTCGGCATATCTTTGTCAGGGTCGTCCACTTCCTGAGGGTCTGAAAGCCCATTCTCTGTGTTCTCAGGCTACTTTTTGGGCGGAGAAGTCAGTCTGTCTCTCCGCAGGA
This sequence comes from Rhinatrema bivittatum, assembly GCF_901001135.1. Lineage (NCBI taxonomy): Eukaryota > Metazoa > Chordata > Amphibia > Gymnophiona > Rhinatrematidae > Rhinatrema > Rhinatrema bivittatum. Next base: position 82,471,785 of record NC_042618.1, on the reverse strand, counting down.
GATTTGCAGGGCTGCCACTTGGACGTCTCTGCATACTTTTGCTCGGCACTACCGTTTGGATGTACACGCTCCGGTGTTCGGTTCCTTTGGGCGGCACGTGCTTCGAGCGGGACTGTCTCGGTCCACCCAGTTTAGGGAAGCTTTGGTACATCCCACTGTCTGGACTGATCCGGGTACGTACAGGAAAGGAAAATTAGTTCTTACCTGTTAATTTTCGTTCCTGTAGTACCACGGATCAGTCCAGACACCCTTCCCTGTCTGTCTTCTGACCTCTCGAAGCTTGTTTTCTTGCAGGTCTGCAGATTTCATATTTTCCTTGGTGCAACATTACTAAGCATTTACACCAGAAGCCTTGGTGGTTATTTTATACCAAGTTTATGCAAGAGCGTATAGGTATACTATGCTTCTACATTAATCTATGGTTGCTCCGTTGAGCTTTTGGTTACTTGCTTGATCCTATTCTTGGTTTTATTGTTTTCTGCTTTGACATACGTTATACTGAAGGGTGAGAGGATAGGCTCTGTCCTGATATAGGGCATCCTGCAAGTTTTAGTCTGTCTCCAGCTGCTGGAAAGGAGGCTCAACCCACTATCTGGACTGATCCGTGGTACTACAGGAACGAAAATTAACAGGTAAGAACTAATTTTCCTTTGGTTGGTATTTGTCCCTTAGGGAATTTTAATATATAGCAGAAGACAGATTTAAAAAAAAAAAAAAAAAAAGGACCAAACAGGGGAAAGAGAAAATATCTCTTTAAGCCTCCCAGGGGTTTGCTAGGTCCTGGTGGGACCATCCCCTCCCCCTGGTAGCAGAGGCTCTGGGGCAGAGGGTTGAGAACTCTCTAACTGCCCACGGCTGAGTGTGACACTTGGGGCGGGCCGGGCCCTGGTTCACTCACCCTCTGAAAGTCTGCACACAGGAAAAGATCAACGCTGAGGTGATTTCTTTAGTTTTTCAGCCGGCCCGGCGGTCTCTTTATCCCAGGACAAGCAGGATGCTAGTCCTCACATATGGGTGACGTCACCGACGGAGCCCTATTGCAGGAAAACTTTATGTCAAAGTTTCTAGAAACTTTCGACTGGTCCTGTGAGGCCACTGAGCATGTCCAGCATGCCATGATATTCTCTGCCACAGGGGTCTCTCTTCAGTCTTCGTTTTTTCGCGCTGCTGTAAGCATTGCGGAGCAAGGAGCCTTGTGAGTTTTCTCAGAGTTTGCTGACTGAAAAGTTACTTATTTTCTCATTCTTTTCTCCCATAAGGGATCTCTCTTAGATTTCCACCGGCTGGTGAGTAATCATAGTCTCGTTTTTACTCCCTGAGTAAAAACTTTTTTCTCATAAATTTTCCCTCATTTCATCGACAGCTGTCGATAGAAAATGGCTACCGTATTTAAAAAATGTCCCGTCTGTAATCGGACAATGTCCATTACAGACCCACACCTCGAATATGTCCTTTGTTTGGGGGACAAACATGATGTCTCAACCTGCCCAAAATGTGCAGAGATGACTCCGAAAGGAAGAAAACTTTGCCAAGAGAAGATGGAACATCTTTTTCACTTACAGCTTCTTCCTTCTCCCTCAACATCAACAAAATCGTCTTCTGCCAGAGTTTCAAAAAGAATAATATTGAAAAAACGTCGTCCGGAGGGGTCCGGAGATCATCCATCGCCATCGACGGCATCAACAAGGTCAGTAATCGAACACCGGCCAAAACATCGTCACAGACATCGGATACATAGACTCCAGCGGCGCTTCTCTCCCCAGAGGAACAGACCGCTAAGCAGCTTTAAACTACAGGAAACACCGCTACCCTCGACACCGGGGCCTTCACCTTCCGAGGTAATACCAATCCTTGAACCTCCGCAGGGCTCTGTGGAAGGGGTATCGACGACTCCACTGCCACCGTGTTCAGTTGCTCTGCCTGCACCAGCTGTTCCGCAGGAATTGTTGGATTTTATCCGGCAAGCAGTGCTCCAGGCCCTTAAGAAGCAGATGCCTATTCCGGTGCCTTCACTGATGCTGGTTCCCGAACCGATGCCGGTGCTTGCACCGAAGCCAGTGACTATACCGATGCTGACGACTCCGATGCTGGTACCATTACCGATGCCGGTGCTTGCACCGAAGCCGGTGACTACACCGATGCCGACGACTCCGTTGATGCCGGTGCCTACACCGATACCAGCCAAGGTGCCACTGACACGGCCATCGATGATACCGACGCCATCTTCGATTCCGGGCCCGATACCATCGATGCCAAGCTTACCTGAAGACCCAGGACATCCAGAACTGGCACTCTATCAGCTCTTAATGAAAAGATTTGATGAGGTAGTCGGTGCTCTTCCTCCCATGCCTCGGAAAGAACAGCCGGAAGACATACCCTTCGATGACCCGCAACCAGGTCCTTCAGGGCTTCCTCGTCTACCTAGACCTTCTCCATTATCTCCACATAGAGAAGATCCATACGATACTTGGGACGATGGACAAACAGACACCTCATCCGAAGATTTCATGTCAGATCCTTCACCTCCAGACCCAAGAAAGAAATCTCCACTGGAGGATTTATCCTTCACCAATTTCTTTTTGGGCCTTCCATTGTTAACTATTTGCCCACTACAACTTTTACAAAACGCTGCAGCGCGATTATTATCTAACTCCAACAAATTTGACCACATTACCCCAGTTTTGATGAGCCTTCATTGGCTTCCTATCAGCTGCCGAATTAAATACAAATGTCTAACGCAGATCCATAAAGCTATTTATGGCAACAACAACGAATGGCTGAATGCAGCTCTGCATATTCATACACCCTCTCGTAATTTACGGTCTTTTGGCAAGGCACTTCTTTCGGTTCCTTCAATAAAATCAGCACATCTTAACGCAGTTAGGGAAAGAGCCCTTTCAATAGCTGGCCCTAAATTATGGAATTCTCTCCCACTTGAGCTACGTTTAGAGGAGAGTATTCAGCCTTTTAAGAAGCAACTAAAAACATGGTTGTACACGCAAGCTTTCATCACTACAGTATGATTCCAATCGACTTTCCCTGGGAACTAGAATATAGACAGGAGATTTTTATATTTTTATTAACCCTATTGTTAGTTTGATATTGAATGATTTGTATGTATTTTATTATTTTAACTGAGTATTGTATAATTTTGTTACATTATTTATAGGGTTTTATTTTATTTTATTTTACGATATTTTATTTGTTTTTAGGACATGTCGTTAAAGACAGTCCATTGCTCTATTGTAAACCGACTTGAAGTGTACACAATGGGGCGGATTTTCAGAGCCCTGCTCGCGTAAATCCGCCCAAAACCGGGCGGATTTACGCGAGCAGGGCCCTGCGCGCCGGGAAGCCTATTTTACATAGGCCTCCCGGCGCGCGCAGAGCCCCGGGACTCGCGTAAGTCCCGGGGTTCTCCGAGGGGGGCGTGTCGGGGGCGGGCCCGGTCGTCGCGGCGTTTCGGGGGCGTGTCGGCAGCGTTTTGGGGACGGGTACGGGGGCGTGGCTACGGCCCGGGGCGGTCCGGGGGCGTGGTCGCGCCCTCCGTACCCGCCCCCAGGTCGCGGCCCGGCGCGCAGGAGGCCCGCTCGCGCGCGGGGATTTACGCCTCCCTCTGGGAGGCGTAAATCCCCCGACAAAGGTAAGGGGGGGTTTTAGACAGGGCCGGGTGGGTGGGTTAGGTAGGGGAAGGGAGGGGAAGGTGAGGGGAGGGTAAAGGAAAGTTCCCTCCGAGGCCGCTCCGATTTCGGAGCGGCCTTGGAGGGAACGGGGGTAGGCTGCGCGGCTCGGCGCGGCTCGGCTATACAAAATCCATAGCCTTGCGCGCGCCGATCCAGGTTTTTAGCAGATACGCGCGGCTCCGCGCATATCTACTAAAATCCAGCGTACTTTTGTTTGCGCCTGGAGCGGTCCATGATGTCCTTCTGGACCTACAACATCGGCTTTGGGAGCATCCATGCTCAGTGCCTGCTGTAAATAAAAGAATGGACACAACGTATTTGGTGCATGCTGCTCCTGGCTACCAAAAGTCACAGCTTCCACACCAAACAGTGGTGGTGGAATCTGCACAAAAGAAGTCGAAGAGGATAAGACCACATTCCTCAACTCCCCTGGGAAAAGACCACAGATTCTTGGATTCCCTAGGAAAGAAGGTTTATCAAGGAGCCATGTTAAATTCCAAAATATCTTCTTACCAATTATACATGACTCAATACCAAGGAAATCTGTGGAAACAGATGCAGGAGTTTATACCATCATTGCCACAACAACATCAAGAAGCAGCCCAGGCAATTATCCACAAAGGGCTGGAGGCGGGCAAGCACGAGGTCTGTGCTGCCTATGATGGCTTTGAAACAGCATCTAGAATGGCTGCATCAGGTATAAGTGCAAGACGTTGTGCTTGGCTTAAAGCCTCCGGCCTCAGGCCTGAAGTCCAGGAAAAATTGGTTGACCTCCCATGTCTTGGTGATAACCTTTTTGGTTTCAAAGTACAAGATGCGGTTGCTCAATTGAAAGAGCATACCGAAACCTTACGACAACTCTCATTAATTCCACAGGATCCAGCCACACAGTCATCTGATAGGCCTCAAAGGAAAGAACCTAGAAGACCATTCTACCGAGAAAGGTGGTATTACCCTCCAACATCTAGGAACAGATCTTCTAGGCCGCAACAAAGACCTCAGCCCAGACAACCTAGGGCAGCTAGGCCTCAACCTCTGCCACAGATGGGACTGGCTGCTGGCTTTTGAGATTTTTCCCAGAGACCGAAGCCATCTCTCCAATCCTCATCCACAGCTTCCGGTAGGAGGTCAAGTATCCGCCTTTTACAACCATTGGGTGCAAATAACAACAGACCAATGCGTACTTGCAATAATATCTCGAGGTTACCAACTCAATTTCCTCTCAATACCAAAAGATTCTCCTCCGAGACCTTCTTCTCTAAGCGAAAATCACATAATTCACCCACAAGTAGAATTATCCACTCTTCTGAGAGCCAGAGCAGTAGAGCTCGTGCCCCGGGCTCAGCAGGGCAGAGGATTCTATTCCCGTTATTTCCTCATTCCAAAGAAAACCGGAGGCCTATATCCCATCCTAGACCTCAGAAATCGCAACAAATTTCTGAAGAAAGAAAAGTTCAGGATGGTCTCTCTAGGCACCATGCTTCCACTTCTTCAAACAGGAGATTGGCTTTGTTCTCTGGATCTTCAAGATGCTTATGCTCACATTCCAATATTCCCCCCTCATCGCAAGTACCTACGCTTCATGGTGGGTCATCAGCACTTCCAGTACAGAGTGCTTCCATTCGGATTCGCCTCCGCTCCCAGAGTATTCACCAAATGTCTGGCAGTAATAGCAGCACACTTGCACAAAGAAAGTGTCCATGTCTTTCCATATCACTGGGCAACAAATTTTCACAAAAGTCATGTTACTGAAATGAAATTAGTCAATTCTTATAAATTTCCATGTGCTAAACATGAATGTGACTGTGAAAATGCAAAATTGGCTCTAGTTTTTTTTTGTAATATGCAATAATATAATTACATCTTGAATTGTATGCCAATAGTAGGAGACCTACGGTTAATACCGTTTGAAAAATGAAGTCATAGACTACGTCTTAGATTTCTTTGCTTGTCTCTTGTACACCTGTTTGGGAGCATCTCTGCGGAGTATCCAGCAGTAGTCAGCCAGCATGAATATTTCAAATGCTCACCCTTTCTGACTGGGCTTCATATAGTACACTGCTGACGTCAGCTTACTCAGCAGCAGCATGGCAGTAGAACTGCATTGCATCAGAAAATGATGTAATAAACTCTGGATGATGTGTGCATGATGGTATTATGCAATATGATGCAATATTACATCATTCTAGGCTTATTTACAGTCCTGGATAAATTTACATGACTAAACATAGAAAGTGAACCATATTAAATATCTTCAAAACGAGAGCCAATAAAAGCTTTTCATGGTCGTATTCGTGTTCAGCACATCAAGATACTACAGAGTAGGACTTTTTAGGCCAGTAACACTTTCATTGTTGCCCAGTGACTGCTGGCTCATCAGAAGTCAATCTCAACAAGGAACTCTGGCTTCTCTCAGGTGAATAATTACTCTACTTCACTCCATGGGCTTTCTCATCAATTATCAAAAGTCCCATCTCATTCCATCTCACCTGCTTCAATTCATAGGAGCAGAATTGAACACTATCCTCTCAAAGACCTTTCTACCTGAGGATTGAGCGAAGACACTTTCCCTTCTGGCACACTCAATTCACTCGAACAAACAAGCAAAAGCTCATCAGTTTCTAACCTTACTAGGCCACATGGCCTCCACAGTGCATGTACTCCTATGGCAAGGTTAGCCATGAGGGTCACCCAATGGACTTTAAGATCACAATGAATCCAAGCCATTCAACCACTGTCCTCTCCAATTCAAGTAACCCACCAGCTACATTCATCTCTACTTTGGTGGGCGAACATGGGCAATTTGCGCAAGGGCCTACCCTTCCAACAACCAGGCCCACAGATAACTTTAACTACAGATGCATCCAAGCAACATTTCAAATCAATTTCCTGGAACTTCGAGCCATACATTATGCTCTGCATGCGTTCAAAGACTGCCTTTCACTCAAGACTGTTCTGATTCAAACGGATAACACAATAGCCATGTGGTATATCAACAAACAGGGAGGTACGGGCTTGTATCTCCTTTGCCAAGAAGCTGCACAGATTTGGGACTGGGCCCTAACACATTCAATGTTTCTCCGGGCCACTTATCTAGCGGGCATCCACAACGTAGTTGCAGATCGCCTCAGTCATCAGTTCCAACCACACGAGTGGTCCCTGGATCCCATAGTAGCGACTAGGATATTCCAACTTTGGGGACAACCAACAATGGAACTCTTTGCATCACAACTGAATCACAAAGTGGACAGATTCTGTTCTCTGCACAAACAGAAAAACCAGCCAGCCAAGGATGCCTTTGCTCGCCCTTGGAACTCAGGCCTTCTATATGTGTATCCTTTGATACTGCTCGTAACCAAAACTCTAGTGAAGCTACAACAGGACAAAGGGACCATGATACTCATAGCCCCATATTGGCCTCGACAAGTATGGTTTCCCACACTTCTAGACCTCTCGATCAGGGATCCAATTCGCCTGGGGGTAGCTCCCAATCTCATAACTCAGGATCAGGGTCTGTTGCGCCATCCCAGCCTTCAATCCCTATCTCTGACAGCATGGATGTTGAAAGCTTGATTTTACAAACACTCCATCTTTCAACAAATGTATCTCAAGTGCTTATAGCTTCACGTAAACCTTCCACACGAAAGAACTATTCTTCGAAATGGAAAAGATTCACTTTGTGGTGCATACAAAAGAGTACCGATCCTTTCTCCTGCCCCACAACTTCTTTACTAGATTACTTATGCCATCTTTCAGACTCTGGTCTCCAGACTTCATCTGTAAGAGTACATTTAAGTGCAATCTCAGCTTACCATAACAAGATGGGAGATGCACCAATATCCATACAACCTCTTGTCAGCAGGTTTATGAGAGGTTTAACTCAACTTAAACCACCAATTCGGCCACCAGTCACAGAATGGGACCTGAATCTGGTCGTCTTAAGACTCATGCGTTCTCCTTTCGAACCCATGAATTCCTGTGATGTTAAATTTCTCACATGGAAGACTATCTTCCTTATAGCCATTACATCAGCTAGAAGGGTTAGTGAGTTGCAAGCACTTGTCACGTACTCACCCTATACAAAATTCCTACATGACAGAGTGGATCTCCATACACATCCAAAATTCCTCCCCAAGGTAGTTACGGAATTCCACTTGAACCAATCCATAGTTTTACCCACATTCTTTCCAAGGCCTCATTCTCACCAAGGAGAACGGGCCTTACATACCTTGGACTGTAAACGTGCACGAGCATTTTACTTAGACTGCACTGCAGTCCACAGGAAATCCACTCAACTCTTTGTATCTTATGATCCAAACAAACCGGGGAAACCAGTGGGTAAACATACTCTATCCAATTGGCTAGCAGATTGTATACAGTTTTGCTATGAAGAAGCAGGCCTTCCTCTCCAAGGGCGAGTAAAGGCACATTCAGTGAGAGCAATGTCAACCTCAGTAGCACACTATCGTTCAGTGCCAATTCTTGACATATGTAAAGCAGCAACATGGAGTTTTCTTCACACCTTTGCAGCTCATTACTGTTTAGATAAAGAAGGACGAAAAGATTCAGCCTATGGATAATCTGTCTTAAAGAACTTGTTTCCAGTTTAATCCCAACTCCTTCTACATCCAATCTGCTGTGATCTTCGACTGCCTCATTTTCAGCAACAATACTTCACTGTTGCTTCACTACAAAATGACTCAGCCTCTAGCTTGCTAATCACCCATATGTGAGGACTAGCATCCTGCTTGTCCTGGGATAAAGCAAAATTGCTTACCTTGTAATAGGTTTTATCTCAGGACAGTAGGATGTAGTCCTCACGAAACCCACCCGCCACCCCGCGGAGTTGGGTCCAATATGTTTATTATTTTATTTTTGCTAAAGCTTATTGCTACATATGAGACTGAAGAGAGACCCCTGTGGCAGAGAATATCATGGCATGCTGGGCATGCTCAGTGGCCTCACAGGGCCAGTCAAAAGTTTCTAGAAACTTTGACAGAAAGTTTTCCCGCAATAGGGCTCTGTCAGTGACGTCACCCATATGTGAGGACTACATCCTGCTGTCCTGGGATAACACCTATTACAAGGTATGCAATTTTGCTTTCGGTGCTCCTTCCTTCAGACGCTGTTTTCGCTGTCCGTTTCAGTACCTACAGGCTCCCGGGGGTTTGGCTTTGTCACACTGGTTCTCTTTTTCGGGCCCGATCCTAATTTAGCTCGGGGATCATGCCACGTGGTGTGGCAGTGCGCACGCGAGTGGCTATTGCGGGCCGGAACTTGTACTGGGTGCTTGTCGGGCGGTGAAGGCACTTCGGGGGTCCTGATTCTGATGAAATTGCAGCGCAGCAACTTTAGAGCACGCAGGGACCCTGGAGGGGCAGAATTGCTGCGGCAGCCTCAGGACCTTTTTCACCTCAGCATAGGCACTGAAGCCTTGCTGCGAACATTCAGAGAGCAGGAGAAAGCTGCCCTGGGGGAGGGGAGCTCCCGCCACCTCTTTTGCTGCGTCCTGCTGCCACTGGGGGGTGGGGGCGCGACTTGCAGGCAGCTCAGATCTCTTAATCGGAGGAGGAACAGGGGAAAGACTCGGATGAGTCATCTTCTTCGTTCTCCTCAGAGTTTGTTTGATTAATGCATAAAGCCTTCAAACCACAGAAAACAGCAAAGAGCCAGGGTGCTAAGGTATGTGAGGTTCCGGCGTTGGTGGGGGCAGGGAAAGAGCCCTCGTCACTCCGCAAGCATCCCAAGTCACACAGTGCCATGGAGGCCCCCAAGGCCAAACGCCCTTTCCTGTCCGGGGGACAGTTATACGGATGGGGCAGATGAAGGGGAATTGCCTCCGCAAGCCCCTGGTGAGGGACTGGATGCGGATCAGGATCTCCAGCTCCAGCCGGCCAAACAAGTAGGCGCGCCTCTCTTGGAAGGCGATGATCCCAAGGTGGTCCGTCTGTTCCGAAGGGAGGAACTGGGTCCGCTTATCCCGGCCATTCTGGAAGAGCTGGGCATTGAGGTTTCTCCAGAGGATTCACGGTTTTGGTCTATGAATCCGGTGATGGTGGGGCTCAGGGGTCCAGCTAGATCTTTTACGTTTCATATGTCAGTTATGGATCTTTTGTTTAAGGAGTGGGACACTTCGGACCTGGTATTAAAAGTAAGTCGGGCTATGGACAAGTTATACCCGCTTCCGGAGGAAGCGCTGGACCGCCTTAAGATCCCTAAGGTGGACACCGCGGTCTCGGCAGTGACCAAGAAAACCACCATCCCGGTAACAGGAGCCACTGCCCTAAAGGATTTGTAGGATCACAAATTGGAATTGCAACTTAAAAAGATTTTTGAGGTTTCGGTCCTAGGAGTCCAAGCTGCTATCTGCAGTAATTTCGCGCTCTGAGCCAATCTCCACTGGGTGCAGGATTTGCAAGCAGCGGTGTCCCTTTCTGTGAGTGAGGCGATGCAAGCAGGGCGCCTGGAGGCAGCGGTAGCTTACAGTGCTGACGCGCTTTATGATCTATTACGGACTTCTGGCAGGACTATGGTCTCGGCCTTGTCCGCCCACAGGCTCCTCTGGCTTAGACACTGGGCGGCGGATGTTTCATCTAAGGCTCAGCTGGGTTCCTTACCCTTCAAGAGTAAGCTGCTATTCGGGCAACAATTGGAGGAAATGATAAAATCTTTAGGGGAGAACAAAGTCCATAGGTTGCCGGAGCATAGACCCAGGACGAGAGGATCCTTTCCTCAACGGGCGAGGTTTCGGGGAAATCGCCGGTTTCGCTCTTCACGTTCTACTTGTTCGTCTTTTCAGCAGGGTTCTGGCTGCCAATCTTCTTGGAATCAGTCCTTTCGAGGGCGCCAACCGGCCAGAGATGGAGCCCTACAGGCTCATGGGGGGGCCCTAAGGCTGTGCAATTAAGTGAGGCCGGTCCACTCTTCCGTCCCAAGAATAGGGGGGAGGTTATCCCTTTTTCTAGAAGAGTGGACACTGATCAGAGGGTCCTCAGTATCGTAGAACACGGCTACGCATTAGATTTTGTTCGGCTCTGATCAGTGGGTCCTCAGTATCGTAGAACACGGCTACGCATTAGATTTTGTTCGGCTGATCCACAACTGGTACATGGTTTCCCCATGCCGTACCACCAAAAATGCCGGGTGGTGCAAGACACTCTGCGGCAGTTGCAGGATCTAGGCGCTATAGTTCCGGTACCCGCAGGAGAGCTCAGGCGAGGGCGTGCTACTCCAACTACTTTGTAGTGCCCAAGAAGGAGGGCACCTTCCTTCCCATCCTAGATTTGAAGAGAGTCAATTGGACTCTAAAGGTGCCTCGTTTTCGGATGGAAACTCTTCGCTCGGTGATAGTGTCTGTGCACAAAGGAGAATTCCTGGCGTCTCTGGATCTGATGGAAGCTTACTTGCACATTCTGATATGCCCAGATCATCAAAAATACCTGCGGTTTGCGATCCTAGGATATCATTTTCAATTTTGTGCCCTACCGTTTGGTCTGGCGACAGCACCCAGCAATTTCACCAAGGTGATGGTGGTTGTGGCAGCGGCCCTGCGAAAGGAGGGGATTCTGTTTCACCCCTACCTGGACGATTGGCTGATCCGAGCGAAGTCAGAACACCTTTTTTTTATTTTATTTTTACTATGTTAACAACAAATATTATAGAAAGGTTATCTAAATTTTACATAACATTCAGCCAATCATACATTAATCTTTAAGGCATACAAAAATAAGGTAAATTTAAGACATTAAGACATTACATGTCTACAAATTAATCTCTAACCTTTAATCATAGGTAAATATATAAGATTCAAGATTTACTAGAACATATATGAAAAAGAAATGGAAAAAGAAAAAAGAGTGATGTCAGAACACCTTTGCAGGGCAGTGGTGCAGAGGGTGCTACAGATGTTGAGCTCGTTAGGTTGGGTGGTCAGCCCGGACAAGAGTCATCTGGTTCCCTCCCAGTCCTTGGAGTTTCTGGGTGCTCGGTTCGACATGGTCTTGGGCAAGGTGTTTTTTACCGAGGAAAGATTGTCCAAGCTTCTCACTCAGGTGGAGTCCTTGCCTCGTCCCAGGGTCTGTGATTATTTGCAGGTCCTTGGTTCGATGGCTTCCATGCTCGAACTGGTGCCTTGGGCTTTTGCACATATGCGTCCTCTTCAGTCAGCTTTGCATTCCCGGTGGAATCCGCTCTCCTAACAGTTTTATCTTCTCCTTCCCCTGACAGATGCGGCATAGTCCAGTTTTCTTTGGTAGCTGTGCCCAGACAATTTAAGATAGGGTGGATTTGGAAATTCCATTCAGTGGTAACCATCGATGCCAGCCTCTCTGGGTGTGGAGCAGTTTGTTGAGGAACGGCAGTGCAAGGTCAATGGACAAGGTCGGAATCTTCTTGATCGATCAATCGTTTGGAGACCAGGGTGGTTCGGTTGGCGCTCCAGGCTCTCCTTCCCTTGGTAGAGGGGAGATCAGTGAGAATTCTTTCCGACAATGCTTCGACGATGGCAGAGGCTCAACTTTTAATCAGCTGGGCAGAACAGCACCTGTACAGGATAGCAGCCTCTCACATTGCCGGGATGGACAATATGCAGGCCGATTTTCTCATCCGCCACCAGTTGGATCCGGGAGAGTGGGAACTTTCCGAGGCCTTCAGTCTCCTGTGCAGCCAGTGGTCCAGGCCCGCGATGGACCTGATGGCGACGTATCGCAATGTCAAAGCTCCTTGATTTTTCAGTCATCGAAGGGAGCCAGGAGTGGAAGCTATGGATGCTCTGGAACTTCCATGACCAAAGGACATTCTGTTGTACGTCTATCCGCTGAGGCCGTTGGTCGGCAGGGTTCTGCGGCACATCGAGGCTCATTTGGGCAAGGTGATACTCGTTGCACCAGAGTGGCCGAGGCGCCCGTGGTTTGCGGACCTTCTCATTCTGGCAGTAGACGGCCTGCTGCGGTTTCATCCGTCCCCGAGTCTTCTGCGACAAGGTCCTGTGTTTTTCACAGAGGTAGATCGCTTTTGTCTAGCGGCTTGGCTGTTGAAAGGTGAAGATTGAGGAACAAGGGTTATTCGGAAGAGGTGATTACCACACTTTTGCAGTCCCTTAAGTCTTCTACTTCCATAGCTTACGTCAGAGTTTGGGGTGTTTTCAAGGACTGGTGCCTGAACCACGAGGTGGAGCCATCCAGGGCTACTGATCCGGATGTTCTGGCTTTCCTGCAGGCAGGTTTCACTAAAGGTCTAGCCTTTAATTCCGTATGAGTTCAGGTGGCAGCCCTTGGTAATTTTGGGGGGAAGGTACAGGGCTAGTTGCTCATCCGTATGTGGTTCGTTTTCTGCGTGGCGTTAAACATCTGCGTCCGATTCAGAACCCCTGTCCCTCGTGGAAACTCAACTTGATTCTCCGTGCCCTTCGTAATGCGCCTTTCGAGCTGCTAAAGCAGGCAACGCTGAAGGACCTGACTTTGAAAGTCGTGTTCCTGATGGCTATCGTGTCGGTGTGGCATGTTTTGGTGCTACAAGCCTTATCTTGTCGGGAGCCCTTTTTAAGGATTTCAGGGGAAGGTGTTTCTTTACGAATGGTTCCCTCCTTTCTGCCAAAAGTGGTATCCTCCTTTCATTTGAAACAGACGGTGGAGCTCCCAACCTTAGCGGGCCTCGATCTTTCTACTTCAGTGTCCAGGGAGTTAAGACACTTGGACATCCGACGTGCGCTGTTACGTTACTTGGAGGTCACGAACGTTTTTCGTCTCTCGGACCATCTGTTTGTCCTATGGCGTGGTCCCAGGAAGGGTCATAAGGCTACCATTGCGTGCTGGCTGAAGGAAACTATTGCTTCAGCTTACCTAGTTCAGGGCCATCCGATTCCGGTCAGTCTCTGGGCTCATTCTACTCAATCGCAGACGACTTCATGGGCGGAATGTCAGCAGGTGTCGCCGCAGGAAATCTGTCGAGCAGCTACGAGGAAATCTCCGCACACGTTTGCTAGGCATCACCGTCTAGATGTCCGGGCCACATAGCCCGGTTCCTTCGGGGCCAGTGTACTCTGAGCGGGACTCTCTCGGTTCCACCCTGGTTAGGGAAGCTAGGGAGTCTGGACTGATCTGGGTATGTACAGGGAAAGGAAAATTGGTCCTTACCTGCTAATTTTCATTCCTGTAGTACCACGGATCAGTCCAGAGTCCCACCCATGGGGAAATGGAGAGTTCGCTCGGCCGGTTGATGTTCATATTCTGCAAATTTATTGAAAGCGTTTTTCATATTGTGCGCCCGCCTTCAAAGGGTAAGAAACTGGGCGTGTTTTTGTTCGTTACCAGTGTTCATGCCCTTTGCTCTATGGGGTGGGGTGGGGGGGGATTTTGGTTATACTAGTTTACATTTTTTTCTCTGCTTGGATACTGAGTAATACTGACAGACTCTAGGTGGCACCTCAGGGGTATAAGACTGAGTCCGTTAAAACTTCACTGTCTCCATCTGCCGGAGGGGAGGCAAAACCCAGGAGTCTGGACTGATCCGTGGTACTACAGGAACAAACATTAGCAGGTAAGGACCAATTTTCCCATATATTTTTTGAGGTTAGAATCTGGGTTCCGGGTTTTACTCTTCAGTGCATAGGATAAAGTCTGGGGTCAAGCAGCTCTTGCAGCGTGGCACATACAGGTGAATTTTCAAAGGAGTTACGCATGTACTATAAATGTAACATAATTTTCAAAAGCCATTTACCTATGTTAAGTACACTTAACGCAGGTAAAACCTATGGTCAATTGAATAGCATATATTGTAGCAATTTTCAAAAGCTATATAGCATGGGGAAAGTCATTTCCTCATGCAAAACCCAGTTTTAAGCGTTTAAATGCTTTTGAAAATCAGACCTATAGTACATAAGAAGTACTATGCTAAGTCAGGCCCTTAGTCATTGAGCACGTCATCCTGTCTGACAGTGGCCATTCTGGGTCCTTAGGAAGTACGTGACAGATCATTCCCAAAAGAGGTGGGGATCCCATGCTTAATTGTTGTGGATGGACCTGTCCTCGAATCGTTTCTAAATTCAGCAATATAACTGATATTGACCATAGCTTTCAGCCAGAGATTCCACAGTTTAATTATTTTTTTAGTCTGATTGGTTTTTATTTATTTATTTATTTATTTATTTATTTAAAGTTTTTCTATACCGGCATTCACAATAGATATCGCATCATGTCGGTTTACAATTAACAAGTGGATAGGTAACAAAAGGTAAAAACTAATATTTATCTTAATAATAATAATAATAAAACATTAAACAAGAGAAGGCTAAGGTATGCAGTTATAATAAAACAAGGGACTAATACAAATTGGAGCATAGAAAAGAAGCAGGGGATTAAGATGTTTTAAGATGTTCTTTATGATTTTATCCTTGAATCTGAACTTTCTGGGTTAAAGCAGATAATAAATGCCAATTTAAATGTATGTTGACTGAAAAAGCACTTTCTTCAAGTAGTTTTAAATCTGTTTCCTGCTAGTTTCCTGGATCGTTCCCTAGTCCTAATAGTATTTTATAGGGTTAAGCATTCCCTATTAACCTGTTCCACCCCCTCTATCATATCCCCTCCTAGTTGCCTTTTCTCCGAGCTGAAGAGCCATGGCCCATTTAGCTGTTCATCATAAGGGAACTGTTTCATCCCCTTTATCATTTTTTATGCCCTCCTCTGCACCTTTTCTAATTCTGCTATAACGTTTTTGAGATGGGGGCAACCAGAAGAGCACACAGTACTCAAGATGTAATCACACCATAGATCTATATGCAAATTCATGTGCTCAGCAGGATGGAAGCGCCTCTTAGTTTGATATTTAATGCTGCTGCTTCTCAGCCTTTTCCACCTTTGAGTATTAGGAGTGTGCAGTTGCTTTATGTTTTTGTGTGCAAAATGTTATACACACAAACCCAAAGTTATGTCCATACATTTGTTTTTATGCTTGTAAAATAATTTACATGCACACAACCTCCCTCAAATGACTGTGGAAACCCTTCTTAACTATTCCTGAAGCTCTTCTAGTAATTAGCCAAAGAAGAGGCACGAGACTAGAGGAGGAAGGAGAAACTTGGGAGCAGCAGGACTTGGGGTTAGGGTAGAGATGGAGGGGGGTGGGATATGGACATTATTGGGACTGGATGTGGGGTGGTGCATGGGCAGCACTAGGACTGGAAGGAGAATATAGAAAGTACTGAGACTTAAGAGGGATGTGAGCAGCAGTGGGTCTGGGGACATGGAGCCATGGGCAGCACTGGAACTTGAGGGAGGATATGAGCAGCTCAGGGACTTGGGGGACATGGACATAATTGGGACTGGGGAGGGCAGCACTTAAATGGTGGACATGGCTAACACTGGGAACTGCAGGGGTACATGGAGAGTACTGGAACTCGGGGCATGTGGGCAGCTCTGGGTTTGGTGGGAGAACATGGGCAGGACTTGAGCGGGCATGTGGACAGTACTGGCACTGGGAGAGAGACATACAGCACTGGGACTGAGGCGAGGGAGGTGAGGCATGGGCAGGGAAATGATGATAGGTGAAGGTGACATCTGTGAACTTCTACATTTTTAGTTGTGATGACCCAGAAGTGGAGGATTATGGGAATAAATGGAGTATGAGTGCCATGCTGAGGTACCTGAAACAAGAAGGCAAGGATACGACTGGTGAGTGACATTTTCAGAGTGATAAGTATGGGTTTAAAGGCACACATGGCTTCATTTTTGTATTGGGTCATATTTCTTGTCTTCCAGCTCTGATGGCTCACATTGAGGATCTGATCATAAAGACCATCATTTCTGGGGAGCTGGCTATTGCCACTGCCTGCAAAGCCTTCATGGCCCACCGGAGTAGCTGCTTTGGTAAGGATCCTGCTGCTGCTGCATCATCTCCATTTACTTGATTATTCAGCATTATATGCTAATAAATCTGCATACTGTACCATAGTTAAGGAGGAAGGTTTGGCTGGGCCTGGTGGAACAGTCTTCACCCTTTGGTAAACTGCAGTAATCACCAGTGTTCTGGAGTGCTGTTACTGCACACTTGCTGTAGGCAGAATAATTTCTTCAGTAGATTGCAGAGTCTGTTGCTTTTCCTGAGCTTTGTTTCTTTTACTCTCAGCCCAGTGCATGAACCCCCTGCCACAATCCCCAAGTGTCACAGTACCAAACGAGGCGATAGAAAGCCTAGTGTACAGTGCTGTGGGCCAGCACAGTGCCTGGATCATAAGCACAGGTAATATAGATAGCTAATTTGATTTTCAGAGCAGTTTATCTGTCTCCAACTGATCAGTTTTGAAGAGGAAGGTACAAAACAGTGACTTTGCTTCAATCAATGACATAACATTTGTCAGGCTTGCAGTCTGATGCTTTTCTTTCTGGACTATATGCATTTCTGGGTCCATGTCGGTCCTCCTTAGGAAATAAAGGGAGGCTGAGAGCTGGAGCATTATCCTGTGTTTCTGTAAAATCAACAAATCAGAAGCAAAGTAAAACACAAAGGAAAGTGGTGTCCAAAATAGGAATATTTGACAAATAGACAATTGGTTAATCTACTACATGAGTCTAGAAAGATTACATTGTAGATCTCAAAAAGTTCATGTATACCTTTAAATAATCCTTTTTGTCTCAAACCCCTTATGATTTACATGCATAAAATGTCTATGAACATATTCAGCATAAATCATATCACAAAAATATCAAAGGATAGGGAAGACACTGATTTTCATGGGTAAAAGTTGTTTTCTCCATAGACAAGCAGGACTAAATGTAGCCACTCATATCAGAGAAGCTCTGTCCGAGCTCAGAAAGAAAAGTCTGAGCATGCATGCGAGTTCCCTGTGTGAGACTCTTCAGTCTTTTTTCTTTCACTGATATGGCAAGATATTGCTGTCTGTCACTGAACTGCAATTTTTGTCAGAAGCAGTTTGTGCCAATTTTCTGTAATTTTTAGTTCATTTTTATCCCTCTTTCGTTTATTTTGTCCTTTGAGTCTCCCAAAAAAAATAATTTGAAAAAAGTATGTTAGCCATGTTAGGACTGCAGCCCTTTAAGCTCTGCAAGAGTTGCAGCCAGAAGATGACCATTGCTAATTTTCACAAAGCCTATCTTAGGACCCTCCCATGACACCTCCAATTGTGAATCTTATCAGGGATATCTCTGCAGGCCATTAAGAAAAGGCAGATTAAATTGGTTTCTTAGGCATCTTCCTTTGAGCAAAAAAGAGCCTCCTAAAAGGAAGAAGTCATCCAAACGCTGGAGCAAACATTCCGCTTCTTCATCCCATTCCCATGGAACAAGAAAAGAACCCCTTTGGAGCACAAGCATAAATTCACACCCAAGTCATCTTTGGCATGGAAACCTTGGCCCCGTCATCTACAGGTTCCTCAGCAGGAGGCATCTCTTTGGAGCTAACTGTATCAGTGTAGAAGTATTCTCCATCAGTTATAGTGCCAGAATCTGACATTTCTTCATTGGCTTTTCTACCAGATAAGGATAACAGAAGAAGATGTGGCATGGTTTTGTAAAGAAATATTTGAAGGAAATGCCATTACCTCCAGAGGAATATTGGTCTATCCTGGAAAGTTTATCTCAGCAAATTGACTCTCTATCTCAGATTTTGCCTTTTCAAAGACCTATGGAAGAGAAGGAAATACAACAAAACAAAAAAGAGGGGGTGTTTCTCAAATTGTTACAGCATGTGTAATGTTAACTTTATATAAAAACAGAAAAAAAGAAAGAGATTGTTTCTCAAAATTGAGTGAAAAAATGGCGTGTTGATCCACAAACTGCTTTAGAATTGGCAGGGTGAAAACAGTAATCATGACACACCGTAAAAACACTGAATAGATTATTTAAAACTCTAACTTCAATCAAAGGGGCTGATGCTATAAAAAATGCGCAAACAAATTGCGTTCATTCGGAGCGCACGTGGTTTTAACACGCGCACATATTTTCGCCGGTACCGTGGATGCAGTATTTAAATTAATCTGAAATTAAAAGCGCGTGAAAATCGCGTGTGTTGTGCAAAATGGAGCGTCTATAGCGCCAATTGTTTTTATTGCATCAGATGTTCAATATTGCATCGCTCGTGCGCTCAGTCTGCATATATCTGTCAAAAAAAGATTTGGCAAATGTAATACAATTGTTGAAGTATAAAAATCAATTTTTAAAACAAATAATGCATATTTGATATTTGCTTTGCTCCTCTATTGTGCCTGTGACGTCAGCAAGTGTGTCATAATCCTATCAGGAGCAGGGTATATCAATTGCTGCAACCAGGCAAACTTCCCCTTAATGTCGAGTTCGATTGGACCTGTACTGGCTACAGACTGGTCCCTTGAATTCACATGACTTCAGCTTCATCGAGATTCATTTCATCTCTTCATTTCCTTCATTTTGCGTGAACGATGAAGAGCGAGATCCATCGATGACGGACCCAATTCCGGGGCCATCGGGTATACTTCCACCCCGACCACCAATGAAAACACCGATGCTATCTGTGCCTCTACCGGCCTCGGTGCTGTCTCCTATTCCATCGGTGCTACCTCCTGCTCTGGCTGAATTAAGAATTTTGCCTCCATCAGAAGGTCTGCAGGGTGGAGGAGACCAACCATACGATCCCTGGGGTGATGGTTCCTCTGATTCTGAGGACATCCTATCAGAGCCTTCACCTCCAGAAGAAAGACACTGCTCCCCTCCAGAAGACCTATCGTTTGCCAGCTTTATAAAGGAAATGTCTGAAACCATCCCTTTCAAGCTGCAAACAGAAGAGGATGCCCGTTATAGAATGCTGGAAGTTCTTCATTTCATGGTTGCCCCCAAAGAAGTGATGGCAATTCCAGTCCACAAAGTTCTACTTGACCTGTTACACCGTACCTGGGAACACCCAGGTACAGTTCCACCGGTGAACAGGAAAACTGATGCTACCTACCTGGTTCAATTAGCTCCAGGATTCCAGAAGAGCCAGCGCCCTCACCACTCCGTAGTGGTCGAATCCGCTCAGAAGAAGGCTAAGAGGTTCTGGTCTCATTCTTCTGTCACTCCTGGTGAAGAGCAGAAGTCCTTGAACGCCTTCGGCCGCGGGGTGTTCCAGGGTTCTATGTTGATGACGCGTATAGCAGCCTACCAGCTATACATGACACAATACTCTAGAAACCTCTAGAAACATGTTCAGGATTTCTCCAAGTCCCTACCAGAGGAGTTTCAGGAGGGATTGAATTTGTTCCTCCAGAAGGGCCTTGATGCTGGAAAACACTAAGTCAGAGCTGCCTATGATATCTTCGAGACTGCCTCCAGAGTGTCAGCAGCAGGTATAAGTGCCAGACGCTGGGCATGGCTGAAGTCTTCAGACTTATGTCAAGAAGTCCAGGACAGGTCAGCAGACCTTCCATGCACAGGGGACAATTTAGTTGGAGAAAAAATTCAGGAAGCAGTGGCACATCTCAAAGACCCATCTTGAGACATTGCGCCAACTATCTACTGTTCCCTCAGACTTCTCGTCTACCACCAAAAGGCCATTTAGACGGGAACCCAGGAGGCTAACCTATAAAACCCGTAGGTATTACCCTCCTCCATCCTGGACTCGACCAACCAGACCCTCTCAAAGAGGTCAGCCTTGTCAGCACAGGCCTCCAAAAGCCCAACCAGCTCCTCAAACTGGTTCTGCATCGGGGTTTTGACTCCCTTCTAGAGAGAGAGCAGCATTCGATCCCCGCCTCTAACAAAATTTCCAATGGGTGGCCACTTGTTCCACTTTGCCAACATATGGCACACAATCACAGTGGACCAATGGGTCCTTTCTGTGGTTGCCCACGGTTACCATCTAAACTTTCTTACGCTACCACCGGACTCTTCACCACGTCCGACGTGGAGTCTAACTGACCATACTCCACGTCTCGAGGCAGAACTCTCCACCCTTCTGCAGTCCAATGCCATGGAACCGGTTCCCTGACTGCAGCGAGGAACAGGGTTCTACTCTAGATATTTTCTAATTCCAAAAAAGTCAGGCGGCATTCGTCCTATACTTGGATCTTCGTGCCCTAAACAAACATCGCTGCACGGAAAAATTCAGAATGGTAACCTTGAGCACCATGCTCCCTCTCCTGCAACAGGGAGATTGGCTCTGCTCTCTAGATCTTCAGGAGGCATATGCCCAAATAGCCATAGCCCCTCCTCATCGAAAATACCTCAGATTCATAGTCGGTCACAGGCATTTCCAATACAGAGTGCTACCGTTCGGCTTAGCATCAGCACCCCGTGCGTTTACGAAATGCCTGGCAGTAGTAGCAGCTTACCTACGACAGCGCAGTATCCACGTCTATCCATATCTAGACGATTGGCTACTCAGGGGTCCATCTAAGGAAGTAGTGCTTCAATCCCTCCATCTTACTATACAACTGCTACAGTCCTTGGGCTTTCTCATAAACTATCCCAATCAAATCTGATTCCATCACGCACCCTCTCGTTTATCGGAGCAGATCTAAACACCATTCAAGTCAAAGCGTTCCTCCCAAAGGACTGAGCACACACATTGTCAACCTTGGCCAAAGCAGTACAGACTCGCTGAACTACCACAGCTCGACACCTACTAACCTTGTTCCCTGTACGTACCCGGATCAGTCCAGACTCCTGGGTTTGGCCCCACCTCTAGCAGATGGAGACAGAAGTTTACAAACAAAAACTCCGCCTATATCTAGGCTGGTGCCACCTACAGTCCGGCAGTATTCTTCTGTCTCCTAGCAGGTGGAGAGGGTGCCAAACCTACAGTCTGTGCTGAGGCCTAGATTTAGGTGGTAGTTCGTGTGTAAAAAAAAAAAAAAAGGAAAGAAAGCAGTTTGAGAGTAGGAAGCCGACTGATTGGGGTTCGGACCACAGAGGCTTGCCTGCTGGTCACCGAGCCTGCCTCCCAGAGGGTAGTGAGGTCCTGAGGGGACCATCCCCTCTGGTTGAGGCCGCCGTTACGTGGGGGAGCTCCACTGCCAGCGTCTATCAGGGCTGGGGGAGACATCGGGGTGCCCGGTTCCCTCCCCCCAGCTAGACCCGGACCTGATTTACCGGTAACTGTGTCTGTGTGTTAAAAAAAAAAAAAAAAAGTACTGCCTGTTTTTCTTCTTTTGTCTGTGTCTCGTCTCTCCTGTCCTGTTCCTGTGATGGGGGAGGTAGAGGACCGCCGTCGCCGGGGAGATCTTTTCTTTTTTGTACTGTGCCTACCCTTTTCTCCTTGTCGGGGCTGCGATGCCGCGGAGAGCTGCATGTCAGGCCTGCGGGTCCGCGGCCACGCGGCTGTCAAGGGACAGCCTATGTTCGTCATGCGTTTCCGGCGGGAGGGGGGTCCGCGGCGCCGGCACGGTCACGGGGCAGCAGGCAGGTACGCGCCAGTCCTGAGGTCGGCAGGCCAGCGATTAGTGCCGGGACGGCTTCGGGGACGCCGGGTCCGGGTGCCATTTTGTTTTCTTCGGCATTTTCGGCGGCCCTTTTAGGTCCGAGGGAAGCCGTGGCAGGCGCGTTCCCGGCATGTGAGGGGGAGGACGACCCTCCACCGAGGTTATCCCCGCAGCGGGGGGTCCCAAGGGGGACAGTCGCGCTTCTGCCATGGGGGCTTTCTCTCCACATCCCTCTGAGGGGGAGGAAGAAGAGGCCTCGGACTCAGACTCGTCCTTTGGGTCCGCATTTGTTCTGCTTATGCATAAGGCCTTCAAGGCCCGTAGACGGGCCAAGAAGAGGTCATGGGAGACCTCCACTCCGAATTCGGGGCCTCGGGCGGAGAAAAGGTCCAAGCCAGGTCCGGGGTCGGAGGGCCAGAGTAGGGCTCGACCACTCGGTCCTCGGTTCCCAGGGGGGAGCTGGAATCGACCACGGACACGGATGAGCCGGAGGACCCGTCCGGGGATATAGAGCTTCCGTCCCAGCCCCCGAGGGGGGTTGATGGGGACGGAGACCAAGGAGCCTCTGGTTCCTGAGGGGCCCATGCTACCGAGGGGGATGACCCAAAGGTGATCCGTTTGTTTCGGAAGGAGGAGCTGGGACCTCTTATCCCAGAAATTCTGGGGGAATTAGGGATCCAGGTGCCGCAGGAGGAGTCCCGGCTCGGAGTAATGGACCCGGTCGTTTTGGGTCTCCGAGGGCCTCCTTCAGCCTTCCCTTTGCATTTTTCTGCCTCGGATTTACTGTTTAAGGAATGGGACACTCCGGATTTGGGGCTGAAGGTGGCGAAGGCGATGGATAAACTCTATCCCTTACCGGAGGACGCCCTGGACATGCTGCGCATGCCGAAGATAGACTCAGCAATAGCGGCGGTCACAAAGAAAACCACCATTCCGGTCACCGGAGGTACTGCTCTTAAGGATTTGCAAGATAGGAAGCTGGAGGTGCAGCTGAAAAAGATCTATGAAGTCTCCGCATTGGGAATTCGTGCAGCGATTTGTAGTAATTTTTCCCTTCGGGCAGGTCTCCACTGGGCACAGCAGCTCTTGGCCAATGAGTCTCTGTCGCCGGAAGAAGCACGCCAAGCGAGTCGCTTGGAGGCGGTGATTGCTTATAGTGCGGATGCCTTCTATGATCTTCTTCGCACTTCGGCCAGGACGATGGTTTCGGTGGTGGCCGCGCGGAGGCCGTTGTGGTTATGACATTGGTCGGCGGACTTGACTTCTAAAGCACAGCTAGGTTCCTTGCCCTTCAAGGGGAGGCTGTTGTTTGGTAAAGAATTGGAAGATTTGATTTAATCTCTGGGGGAGAATAAGGTTCACCGATTACCGGCGGACAGGCCGCGGTCTCGGGGGGCTGGCCCTTCCAGGTCGCGTTTTCGCGGTAGTCACCGGCCTCGAGGCTCCCAGGGATCCGTTTCTTCTTTTCGTCACAGTGCCCAGCGTCAGCAATCTTATTCGCAGTCCTTTCGCGGGCGCTGTTTCGGTCGTTCGGGCGCCGGTCAGCCTGTGCAGGCGGGCAAACATGCACAATGATGGGCGGCCGGTCCATTCCTCCGTTCCCAGAATTGGGGGGCGTCTCGGCCGTTTTTACGATGAATCGACCAGGATCACGTCGGACCAGTGGGTCCTAGATGTGATAAGACACGGTTACAAGTTAGATTTTTTACACCGGCCGTTTCCGTTTTTTCTGGTATCCCCTTGCGGGTTTTCAGCGAAGCGACGGGCGATACGGGCCACACTAGATCGTCTCAGGGAGCTCGGCGCGATCGTTCCCATTCCGGTCAATGAACTTCGCAGGGGCCGGTATTCCATTTACTTCGTAGTACCAAAGAAGGAAGGAACGTTTCGGCCCATCCTGGACCTGAAGGGGGTCAACAAATGTCTGCGGGTTCCTCATTTTCGAATGGAAACTTTACGGTCGGTAATCGCGTCTGTGCGTCCGGGGGAGTTTCTGGCCTCCCTGGACCTCATGGAGGCGTATCTCCACATCTGCATTCGGGCAGAGCATCAACAGTTCCTTCGGTTTGCAGTGCTGGAGCAGCATTTTCAATTCCAGGCGCTCCCGTTCGGTCTGGCCACAGCGCCTCGAACGTTCACCAAGATTATGGTGGTAGTGGCAGCGCACCTCCGGAGGGAAGGTCTGTTGGTGCACCCGTATTTGGACGATTGGCTAATCCGTGCCAAGTCAGAGATGCTCTGCCGAGCAGCGATCCAGCGGGTTCTCCAATTGTTGGACAAGCTCGGTTGGATAGTCAATGTCTCCAAGAGTCAGTTGACGCCGTCGCAGTCCCTGGAGTTTTTTGGGAGCGTTGTTCGACACGCATCAGGGAACGGTTTCTCTTACACAAGACCGAATGTTCACATTGCAAGCGCGCGTTCGCAGATTGTTATCCAAGCAGGTGCCCATTGTCTGGGACCATTTGCAGGTGTTGGGGTCCATGACGTCAACACTGGAATTGGTACCTTGGGCGTTCGCTCAGATGCGGCCCTTATAGTCAGCGTTGCTCTCCCAATGGAACCCGGTCTCGGAAGAATTTCATCTGCCCCTGCCCCTGACTCTGGCAGCCAGGGACAGCTTGGATTGGTGGTTGTGTCCGGCCAACTTGAGACGCGGGGTTCCCTTAGAGATCCCGTCTTGGACGGTCATTACCACGGATGCCAGTCTGCTCGGCTGGGGAGCGGTGTGCTTATGGCGTTCAATACAGGGGCTGTGGTCGCCTCAGGAAGCGTCGTGGTCCATAAATCGTCTGGAAACCAGAGCGATTCGGCTGGCTCTTCTGGAGTTCCTACCACTCATTCGCGGCAGGGCAGTCAGAGTGTTGTCCGACAACGCGACCACGGTGGCGTACATCAACCGACAAGGGGGAACCAAGAGTCAGGCTGTAGCGTCCGAAGCTCGTCTCATGTTTGCCTGGGCAGAGCGTCATCTCAGTTGTCTCGCAGCCTCCCACATAGCCGGGGTAGACAATGTTCAGGCCGATTTCTTGAGCCGAAATTGGCTGGATCCAGGAGAGTGGGAGCTAGCGGAGGATGCCTTCCGGCTCATTTGTGCTCTGTGGGGCACACCTGCGATCGATTTGATGGCAACCTTCCGCAATGCGAAAGCGCCTCGGTTTTTTGCTCGAAGGCGGGAGACAGCAGCAGAGGGAGTAGATGCTCTGGCTCTTCCATGGCCGACGGCCGTACTACTCTGTGTTTCCTCCGTGGCCACTCATAGGAAAGGTGCTGCGGCGGATCGAGGCACACTCGGCGGACGTTGTTCTGGTGGCGCCCGAATGGCCACAGCGCCCGTGGTTCGCAGACCACCTGAACCTGGCGGTAGAGGAGCCTCTCCGTTTCCATATGTTCCGGACCTTCTGTACCAAGGACCCGTGTGTTTCTACCAGGTCGATCGCTTTTGTCTAGCGGCCTGGCTTTTGAGAGGCAAAGGCTGAGATCTAAGGGCTACGCGGAACCAGTGGTCGCTACTTTATTACGCTCCCGGAAGACGTCTACTTCCTTATCTTATGTTAGGGTCTGGAAGTTGTTTGAATCGTGGTGTCTGGACCGGGACGTGGTTCCTACGCGAGCGACCGTGCCGGATATCCTTCTGTTCCTGCAGGACGGTTTGTCTAAGGGTCTTTCATGTAGTTCCTTGTGGGTTCAGGTGGTGGCGCTGAGTTCCTTACGTGATTTGATTCAGGGGAAACCAGTGGCGGCTCATCCTGATGTAGCACGTTTCCTGTGAGGGGCAAAACATCTGCGGCCTCTGATTCGTCAGCCTTGTCCGTCCTGGAATTTGAATCTTGTTCTTCGGGCCTTGTGTGGTGCTCCATTCGAGCCTATTCGCAAAACCACCTTGAAGGATTTGACACTGAAGGTAGTGTTCTTAGTGGCCATTGTTTTGGCGCGTCGGATTTCCGAGCTTCAAGCTTTGTTGTGCAGGGAGCCCTTTTTGAGGATATCGGAGTCAGGGGTATCCTTGCATACGGTTCCATCCTTCTTACCCAAGGTGGTTTCTTCTTTCCATGTCAACCAGTCGGTTGAGTTACCATCGTTCTTGCAACTTGATGATTCGGATCCTTTTGGCTAAGGATGTACTCGATGATTTGGATCCTTTTGGCTAAGGATGTAAATTGGATGTGCGGCGCGTCCTGTTACGTTATCTGGAGGTAACTAATGCGTTTCGGGTTTCCGATCATCTTTTTCTGCTCTAGAGTGGTCCTCGAAGGGGCAATGCGGCGTCCAAGACTACCATTGCGCGATGGTTGAAAGAGGCCATCAATTCGGCGTATATGTTGCAGGGTCGGTCCCTGCCCTTGGGGCTGCGTGCCCATTCTACTCGCTCTCAGGCCACTTCTTGGGCGGAATGTCAACATATCTCGGCGGAAGAGATTTGCAGGGCGGCCACGTGGAAATCTTTGCATACTTTTTCCCGGCACTACTGTTTGGATGTCAAGGCTCCCGGTGTGGGATGGTTTGGAGAAGGTGTGCTTAGAGCTGGCCTCTCCGGATCCCATCCCAGGTGAAGTGCGCTTGGGTACATCCCAGGAGTCTGGACTGATCCGGGTACATACAAGGAAAAGAAAATTAGGTTCTTACCTTTGATAATTTTCGTTCCTGTAGTACCACGGATCAGTCCAGAGTCCCACCCGGATAAGTGCTACTATTGGGAGAGGCCATAGTGTACGTGCTGCTGTCTGTTTGATATTTTGCTCCTTTTCTGTCTGTTATCGGTGTCTCTGGTTTGTTTTCCCAGTTGGGGGTTGAGAACTGGTAAGGAGGATTCTGTTGGACTGGTGTTGTTGGTCCTGGTTAGAAAGTTCGTTAGCCAGTTTGATTTGTGAATTTCCTGCTCTGACATTAAGTAATACTGCCAGACTGTAGGTAGCACCAGCCTAGATATAGGCGGAGTTTTTGTTTGCAAACTTCTGTCTCCATCTGCTAGAGGGGGGGCCAAACCCAGGAGTCTGGACTGATCCGTGGTACTACAGGAACGAAAATTATCAAAGGTAAGAACCTAATTTTCTTTTAGGTCACATGGCATCCACAGTTCACGTTACCCTAATGGCTCGACTAGCCATGAGAGTAACACAAAGGACTTTAAAGTTCCAGTGGTCCCAATCACACCAAGATCTATCCCACATTGTCCTTGTTACCAACCAACTTTGACTCTCACTAGCTTGGTGGATACAGGAGTCCAATCTTCAGATAGGACTACCCTTTCAACCCCTGTATCCTCAGATTACATTAATCACAGATGCCTCCAATCTGGGTTGAGGAGCCCATGTCAATAACCTGCAAACCCAGGGAACCTGGACCACAGCGGAAGCAAAGCACCAGATAAATTTTCTGGAGCTCCGGGTGATACGGTATGCCCTATTCACTT
The DNA here is from genome assembly GCF_901001135.1 of Rhinatrema bivittatum. Lineage (NCBI taxonomy): Eukaryota > Metazoa > Chordata > Amphibia > Gymnophiona > Rhinatrematidae > Rhinatrema > Rhinatrema bivittatum. The sequence continues at coordinate 82,444,307 of NC_042618.1, read as the reverse complement.
TTCAGGATTGCCTGTCCAACAAGGTAATCCTAATACAAAAAGACAACCAGGTAGGATGTGGTACCTCAACAAGCAAGGAGGCACAGGCTCTTACCTGCTGTGCCAGGAGGCGGCACAGATCTGGGTCTGGGCTCTCCCATTCCAAGCTACTGAGAGCAACCTACTTGGCAGGCGTAAACAATGTGAATGCGGACAACCTCAGCCGGACCTGTCATCCACACGAACATGATTTTCTACCAGTGGGGCCGCCCACACATAGATCTCTTTGTGTCAATTCATAACTGCAAAGTAGACAAATTCTACTCTCTACACCGCAGCCACAAGACACCTCCAAGGGATGCCTTCACCTACTCGTGGACAACGGGTTTTCTATATGCCTACCCTCCACTTCCAATCATCTGCAAGACTCTCGTGAAGTTGCGACAAGACTGGAGCACAATGATCCTCATAGCCCCTTACTGGCCGTGGCAGGTTTGGTTTCCCATCCTACGCAACCTCTCAGTCCAGCAACCAATTCGCCCGGGCACAGATCCAACTCTAATAACTCAGAACCAAGGGGCTGTTGCGTCATCCGAACCTCCACTCCCTGTCTCTGATAGCATGGATGTCGAAAGGTTGATACTACAATCCCTTAACCTTTCTGACAATCTGTTCCAGGTCCTTGTAGCATCACGAAAGCCATCTACTGGGACAGTGATGGCTAACTTATGACACGCGTGTCAGAGGTGACACGCCGAGACGTTTTTGCTGATACGTGCAGCGTTTTGTGGACTATCGGGAAATTTTTTTTTTTTTTTCTATCTGTTGCGCTGAGCCGATAACCCAAAAACACAGCCCGACCCTTTAAAATTCGATTTTTGGTATCCCCCCACCCTCCGGACCCCAATCCCCCAAGCGCAGGGAGGCTCATGCGGTGCTGCGACAGGTAGATCGGCAGTGCCGTGGTGAGACTCACGTCACCATGGCCCGAAGAAAAAGATCATGTTTAAACGCGCTGATGCTCCTCCTCCTTCCTGCCTGTGCGGCCCCGGAAGTAAAAGTTGCCGGAGCCGCGTGGGCAGGAAGGAGGAGGAGCATCAGCGTGTGCAGAAGAGGAACAGTGCGTACGGGCCGCCGCGAATCCCAAGTCGCAGCAGCCGAGAAGAGGAAGAGGCCCGGTAGCAGGGCCGCCGCGCCCGAGAAGATCAGGGCCACTGCAGAGCCCATCCTGCAGCAACCCGCGAAGAGAAGGCCCAGAGGTGTGAGAGAGGCTGAGGGTCTGTAGAGGGTGTGTGTGTGTGTGTATGAGATGAGTTGAGAGATTGTGTGTGAGAGTGAGGACCTGAATGTTTGCAGAGACAACATAAGAACATGCCATACTGGGTCAGACCAAGGGTCCATCAAGCCCAGCATACTGTCTCCAACAGTGGCCAATCCAGGCCATAAGAACCTGGCAAGTACCCAAAAACTAAGTCTATTCCATGTTACCGTTGCTAGTAATTGCGGTGGTTATTATCTAAGTCAACTTAATTAATAGCAGGTAATGGACTTCTCCAAGAACTTATCCAATCCTTTTTTAAACACAGCTATACTAACTGCATTAACCACATCCTCTGGCAACAAATTCCAGAGTTTAATTGTGCGTTGAGTAAAAAAGAACTTTCTCCGATTAGTTTTAAATGTGCCACATGCTAACTTCATGGAGTGCCCCCTAGTCTTTCTATTATCCGAAAGAGTAAATAACCGATTCACATCTACCCGTTCTAGACCTCTCATGATTTTAAACACCTCTATCATATCCCCGCTCAGCCGTCTCTTCTCCAAGCTGAACAGCCCTAACCTCTTTAGTCTTTCCTCATAGGGGAGCTGTTCCATTCCCTTTATCATTTTGGTCGCCCTTCTCTGTACCTTCTCCATCGCAATTATATCTTTTTTGAGATGCGGCGACCAGAATTGTACACAGTATTCAAGGTGCGGTCTCACCATGGAGCGATACAGAGGCATTATGACATTTTCCGTTTTATTCACCATTCCCTTTCTAATAATTCCTAAAGTTCAGTTTGGAGAAGAGATGACTTGGGGGGGGGGGATATGATAGAAGTCTATAAAATCATGAAAGGACTTGAACAGGTTAATATAAATCCGTTATTTACTCTTTCAGATAATATTTGGGAACAAAATTTTCATTGAGTTAGATCTGACACTTGTTTTTGACATCTGAATCCAAAAATGACCCCAGTTTTTCTCTATCACGTCAACTTTTTAAGGTACAGGATACCCTCCCTTTGTCCCAAAAACTATACAAAATGTACATACAAAGGAAATAAAAAATGAACTGAATATACTGTTTTAGTTACTTTATTCGTACAAAGGCTATATATTGTTACATAGAAACATAGAAACATAGAAACATAGAAATGACGGCAGAAGAAGACCAAATGGCCCATCCAGTCTGCCCAGCAAGCTTCCCTCATTTCTTCTCCCATACTTATCTGTTTCTCTTAGCTCTTGGTTCTAATTCCCTTCCACCCCCGCCATTAATGTAGAGAGCGGTGGAGGAGCTGCATCCAAGTGAAATATCTAGCTTGATTAGTTAGAGGTAGTAGGAGTAGTAACCGCCGCAATAAGCAAGCTACACCCATGCTTATTTGTTTTTACCCAGATTATGTTATACAGCCCTTATTGGTTGTTTATCTTCTCCCCTGCCGTTGAAGCAGGGAGCTATGCTGGATATGCGTGAGGTATCAGTTTTTTCTTCTCCCCTGCCGTTGAAGCAGAGAGCTATGCTGGATATGCATCGAAAGTGAAGTATCAGGCACATTTGGTTTGGGGTAGTAACCGCCGTGACAAGCCAGCTACTCCCCGCTATGTGAGTGTGAATCCTTTTTTCTTCTCCCCTGCCGTTGAAGTTATGCTGGATATGCGTGAAGTATCAGTTTTTCTTTTCCCCTGCCGTTGAAGCAGAGAGCTATGCTGGAAATTCGTGATGTATCAGTCTTTCTCCGATGCCGTTGAAGTAGAGAGCCATGCTGGATATGCGTCGAGAGTGAAGTATCAGGTACATTTGGTTTGGGGTAGTAACCGCCGTAACAAGCCAGCTACTCCCTGCTTTGTGAGTGCGAACCCTTTTTTCTTCTCCCCTGCCGTTTAAGCAGAGAGCTCTGCTGGATGTGTGAAGTAACAGTTTTTCTTTTCCCCTGCTGTTGAAGCAGAGAACTATGCTGGATATGCATTGAAAGTGAAGTATAAGAATGGAGTGATCAAGCTAGTTGAAAGGCATCAGGAATAGAGGAAGGTGGAGGTAGTAATTTGGATATTTGGTTTGGGGTAGTAACCGCCGTAACAAGCCAGCTACTCCCGTCATTGTGAGTGCAAATCCTTTTTTCCACATTTCCTCTTGCTGTTGAATCTTAGAGTGATGTTGGAGTCACAGTAACCATGTGTATGTTTATTGACTAAGGGTATTGTCTCCAGGCAGTAGCCATCATTCTGGCGAGTCACTGTAAGTCAAATTGTGTACATGTAGTAAAGTTCTGCTACCAAACATATCTCTCTCTCTCTCTCTTTCCCCCCCCCCCCCCCCCCCCTCCGTGGTGTAGGCTATGCTCTGTCCTCCCCTAGCAGCTTAAAATATTGAAAACACTATTTGCGAAAACATCTCTCCCCCCCCTCCCCAGTGCTCGTAGGTAGGAATTACAACAATTCTGGCACTTACCTCAAAGTGCGAAAAAGTTATCCAGATGGTACACTTTACGATAAACAGCCTATTACCGTAAAACACGTCCCTTTTCCTATCGCATGCGATATTTAGTGCATTTTGATAAATCCAGGCCTAAGATAGGTTGTAGAGAAAAAACTTGACATGATAGAAGAAAACTAACTGCAGTTTTGAAATCAGCATACCTATTTTAAGTGAAGTTAAAAAGTAGCTCATTTAAAACAAATTGAAGAAATTCTGTTTGCTTTTTTGACTGCTGCAGCACACTGAGCCGACAATTTTAAAGTATTATCCACTATGATTCCTAGATCTTTTTCCTGGGTGGTAGCTCCTAATATGGAATCTAACATCGTGTAACTACAGCAAGGGTTGTTTTTCCCTATATGCAACACCTTGCACTTGTCCACATTAAATTTCATCTGCCATTTGGATGCCCAATCTTCCAGTCTTGCAAGGTCCTCCTGTAATGTATCACAATCCACTTGTGATTTAATTACTCTGAATAATTTTATTTCATCCGCAGATTTGATAATCTCACTCGTCCTATTCCTTTCCAGATCATTTATATATATATTGAAAAGCACCGGTCCAAGTACAGATCCCTGAGGCACTCCACTGTTTACCCTTTTCCACTGAGAAAATTAACCATTTAATCCTACTCTCTGTTTCCTGTCTTTTAACCAGTTTGTAATCCATGAAAGGACATCACCTCCTATCCTATGACGTTTTAGTTTTCTTAGAAGCCTCTCATGAGGGACTTTGTCAAACACCTTCTGAAAATCCAAATACACTACATCTACCGGTTCACCTTTATCCACATGTTTATTAACCCCTTCAAAAAAATGAAGCAGGTTTGTGAGGCAAGACTTCCCTTGGGTAAAACCATGTTGACTATGTTCCATTAAACCATGTGTTTCTGTATGCTCTACAATTTTGATCTTGAGAATAGTTTCCACTATTTTTCCCGGCAATGAAGTTAGGCTCACTGGTCTATAGTTACCCGGATCGCCCCTGGATCCTTAATTAAATATTGTTGTTACATTGGCCACCCTCCAATCTTCAGGTACATGGATGATTTTAATGATTGATTACAAATTTTAACTAATAGATCAGAAATTTCATTTTTGAGTTCGTTCAGTACCCTAGGATGCATACCATCTGGTCCAGGTGATTTGCTACTCTTTAGTTTGTCAATCTGGCCTACCACATCTTCCAGGTTCACAGTGATTTCGTTCAGTTCGTCTGACTCATCACCCCTGAAAACCATCACCAGAACTGGTATTTCCCCAACATTCTCATTAGTAAACACGGAAGCAAAGAATTCATTTAGTCTTTCTGTAATGGCCTTATCTTTCCTAAGAGCCCCTTTAACCCCTCCATCATCTAATGGTCCAACTGACTCCCTCACAGTTTCTTGCTTCGGATATATTTTAAAAAGTTTTTCTTTTGAGTTTTTGCCTCTATGGCCAACTTCATTTCAAATTCTCTCTTCGCCTGTCTTATCAATGTTTTACACTTAACTTGACAATGCTTATGTTTTATCCTATTTTCTTCAGATGGATCCTTCTTCCAATTTTTGAAGGATTTTTTTTGGCTAAAATAGCCTCTTTCACCTCACCTTTTAACCATACTTAAATTAATACATGACGAAAAGGCAGAATGGCTGAACACAGCCCTTCGCGTATACATCCCCAATAGAAACCTGAGAACAGCAAACAAAGCCCTGCTAACTATTCCCTCAGTAAAAACAGCCAGACTAATTCAAGTAAGGGATAGGGCCCTATCCCTAGCAGGACCTATAATATGGACACCATGCCTTTAGAAATCAGAATGCAAAGAGACATCAAAACATTCAAAAAAAGTTTAAAAACATGGCTATTTAAACAAGCATACCACAGAGAGAATGGAGAGAAGAATCCAGGGAAATGTAGGATGTGATTAGCAGAACTCCCACACACACACAGACCACCTTACTCAAATTGTGTGTTTTTATTCTTATTAGATTATTAGATTGCAACAATATAAGACGAGATTTAAGTGTGAATTTATCTTATATCTGATATAGTTAGAAGTAGACATGACATCACAAACACTAATATTTTAATATGAAACTGTTACATTACTTGTTGGCACCTGTTTAGTTAATATATTATAACACATTTAAGCAAACGTGTAATTTTGTGCCTTATTGTGAACCGTTGTGATGGCAGCTTGCTCAACGACGGTATAGAAAAGATTTTAAATATTCTCACAGGACAGCAGGATGTTATTCCTCACAAATGGGTGACATCGAAGATGGAGCCCACCACGGAAAACTTCTGTCAAAGTTTAAGAAACTTTGACTGGCCCCTACTGGGCATGCCCAGCACGGCACTGACCCTGCAGCCAGCAGGGGTCTCCCTTCAGTCTTCTTTTTTCCGCGCAGCAGTTGCCACGCGGTAAAAGAGCTCTTAACCACGTTCCTGACAGGAATTTAGAATTTTATATTCTGAAGAAAATTTGCCTCTCAGGGGTCTCCCTTCGGCAAATTTTTCACTCCGCGAAACTCCGGTAAGTTTCTGCCGTTTTTTCGGTCGACTTACGTCGAGTTTAGCCCTTGAGGTCCGTTGGCAGTTGCCAATCCCGCGGCTAAATTTTTGGCCCATGGCGTCGGGGTTCCGTAGGTGCCCTGATTGCACCCGGACTATGTCAATCACAGACCCCCACAGGGTCTGTGTTTTGTGTTTAGGCAGCGAGCATGATGTCCTGACTTGCACCAAATGTGCCTTAATGACACCAAAGGGTCGCAAAGCCAGGATGGAGAAGATGGGGCTCCTCTTCCATGCTCGTACCCCAACGCCATCGATAGCATCGACGTCATCGGAACCTGCACCGTCGAAGTTGCATCATCATCGTCAACCCTCAGGTGACCGTACGCCATCGATGACTTCCCGGCCGTCGACTCCCGTCCCTTCCCCTGATGGGCGAGGGGATCGGAAGGAAAAGCATCGCCATCGACGGCACAAGTCTCGGCCCGTCGGGGATCCAGAACCACCGACTTCCGTACCGACCGAGCCACCGACCAAAAAGCCTCGATCAGACCTGGTACCATCCACGTCTCTTTCGCAGGCACCGAGGAAACCCTCACCCCCTCCGGGTGTGGGAGCCGTGATCCCACCGGTTACGGTGGTCCCTCCGGCTCAGCCTCAGCCTCCCTCTCCCGTCGAGCCGGGTCTAGTTACCCCTGGTCTCCGGGCAGAACTGGACCGGCTGGTCCAGGAGGCCATCGAAAAAGCGATGCAGAAGTTCCAACCTCCACCGGCACTGACTCCGGCACCGAGGAGGGAACCGACCACCGAGCCACTGGTAGAAGCGCTGGCACCGCTGCTACACCGCATGGAAGCGCTTATGACAGCCCTTCCACCGGTGATTTCAGTAGCACCGATAACACCGCCATCTCCGACAGGCTTGTCATCGGGGGGAGAAACACCGTTCGTAATTCCCCCTTCGGGGGTGGTTCCATCAGTGCCTTCTCATCCCTCGCCATCGATATATCCTTCGGCTCCACCGAGACCTCCAAGGCCGGCACCGATTCCATCGAGACCAGTACCGATGTGTTACGACAGGTATTCAGATAGTAGTGGAACCACAGTTTAGACCGCTTACCTGGAGACGTCAAAGACTGGATTTAGGAGGAGCGCACGGGTATCAGTAGGCAGTCCGAGTCAATGCAGGTTGTAGACAGAATAATCCAACGGCAGTCCGTGGTCGGGGCAGGCAGCGAGCAATCAGGAACCCAAGACAGGAGATCCGCACAGGCAGGCAGCAGGCAGAATAATCCAGAGGCAGTCCAAGGTCGGTCAGAAGCAGGAACAATCAGCAAGCCAAACACACAGCGATGCTCTCAGGAACAAACGTGGCCGAAGCAAGAAGCAGGAGAAGTACTGCCGTTTAAATAGCCCCATCTCCCGCGCAAAAACGCCAAGTCGGCGTCTGACGTCGGGATGGGGGCGTGGCCAGTCCAGTCGCGCGACACTAGGCCCTGCTAGCACGCAGGGAGGCCGTCAATCGCGCGTGAAGCGGCATCCAGCGCTGCGGCCGCGCCGCAGACGTCAATAGAGCGCGCCATCAGCTTCCGTGCGCTGCCCGGCTCCTCCCGCGCTTCGCGCCGCCGCGCGCCCCGATCGCGGTAACAGTACCCCCGCTGCAAGACCCCCTCCGCTGCCCCCGGGGGCCAGGCTTAGAGGGAAAGCGACGATGAAAAGCCCGAAGCAACCGAGGCGCCTGGAGATTAGTGGAGGGCTCCCAGGTATTTTCCTCAGGACCACAATGTTTCCAGGAAATGAGATATTGGAGCCGCCCGCGAACACGTCTGGAATCCAATATAGCCTGTACCTCATACTGATCAGTCTCAGGAAGAACCGGACAAGCGGATCGCCGCGGTCGATGCGGCCAGGTCAGGACCGCAGGCTTCAGGAGAGAGATATGGAATGCGTTATGGACCCGCAAGGAGGGGGGTAAACCCAGGCTATAGGTGACCGGGGTGAGACGTCTCCGGACGGGGAAGGGTCCAATGAAGCGAGGAGCAAATTTAGCAGAGGGTAAGCGTAGACGAAGGTGACGAGTACTTAACCAGACCAGATCTCCGCAATGAAGGTCAGGAGCCGGAGTCCGGAGGCGATCGGCCTGATGTTTCATCACGGCAGCGTTCTTAAGCAGCAAGGCATGAGTCTCGGCCCATAAACGGGACATGGAGGTAACGGTAGCGTTGACAGCTGGACAATTGGAGGAGGCGTCAATAGGTAAAGGAAAGTTCAGATGTCGGCCATATACCAGAAAGAACGGAGAACTACCGGTGGCCTGATGGACCAGGTGGTTATGGGAGATCTCGGCCCAGACTAATAGAGACGCCCAATCATCCTGTCGCTGATTCACGTAGGCCCGAAGAAATGCCTTAACAGCTTGATTAGTCCTCTCCGTAAGGCCGTTGGACTGCGGATGATAGGCCGACGAAAAGGCAAGCCGTACCCGGAGGAGGCGACAGAGGTTAGTCCAAAACTGGGCCGTGAACTGAACACCTCTATCAGAAACTACACTATGGGGAAGGCCATGGAGACGAAAAATATGACACAAAAATAGGCGAGCCAATTCGGGAGCAGAGGGCAACCCGGGGAGAGGAACGAAGTGCGCCATCCGGGAAAAACGGTCCACCACCACCCATATGACCGTATTCCCCTCCGAGGGCGGAAGGTCAGTGATAAAGTCGGTGGCAATATGGGTCCACGGACATCGAGGAGGAGGAAGCGGATGTAAGAGGCCGAGAGGTCTCCGCCGGGGCGTTTTCTGAGCCGCACAAACAGGACAGGAGTCCACAAAATTCTTAACGTCCTTAGCCCAGTTGGGCCACCAATACTGACGGGAGATGAGTTCCTGGGTGCGAGCAACCCCCGGATGACCCGCCAGATGGGAAAAATGGGCCCACCGAAGAACCTTTGGGCGCAACCGCTTGGGAACGACTGTTTTCCCGACGGGTACCGTAAAGGTAGCGGCCAACTGGATGCGAGCCGGGTCGATGAGGTAGCGAGGGGGATCTGGGTCATCCAGAGAGTCAAAGCTCCGAGAGAGGGCGTCCGCTCGAATATTCCTCTGAGCAGGACGGAAGCGGACAACAAAATGAAACCTACTAAAAAATAGTGCCCACCGGGCTTGGCGCGGGTTGAGACGCTGGGCAGTAGCCAGATATTCAAGATTCTTGTGGTCAGTATATACCGTAACCACATGACGGGCCCCCTCCAAAAGGTGGCGCCACTCTTCAAAGGCCAACTTAATGGCCAATAATTCCCGGTCACCAATGGTATAATTTCGTTCCGCAGGAGTAAATTTTTTAGAAAAGAAGGCACACGTCACCCACTGCTCTTCTGCGGATCTTTGGAGAAGAACCGCCCCTACTCCAACAGCAGAGGCGTCTACCTCGAGGGTAAAAGGACGTGCAGGGTCCGGTCGTCGGAGACATAAATCCGTGGTGAATTCAGTTTTTAAACGATGAAAGGCCAATCGTGCCTCTTCCGGCCAGGGCACCGTAGAAGCTCCCTTCTTGGTAAGTGCCGTGAGGGGTGCCACTAATGATGAGAAATGTGGAATAAACTGCCGGTAGTAATTAGAAAATCCTAAAAACCTTTGTAAGGCTTTTAACCCCACCGGTTGAGGCCAGTGAAGTATGGCATGAAGCTTGTCAGGGTCCATGGATAGTCCTTGGTTCGATACTATGTAACCAAGAAAGGGCAATTGTTGTTGATGGAAGACACATTTCTCTAGTTTGGCGAACAGTTTATGCTCCCGAAGACGGTGCAGGACTTGTCGGACATGGAGCACATGTTGAGAAAGTGATGGAGAAAAGATCAAAATATCGTCCAGGTAAACAATTACATGGGAATACAGAATGTCACGAAAGATGTCGTTAATCATGTCCTGAAATACCGCAGGGGCATTACAAAGACCGAAGGGCATGACGCAATATTCATAATGACCATCATGAGTATTGAATGCGGTTTTCCACTCGTCCCCCTCCCGAATTCTTATCAAATTGTAGGCCCCTCGTAAGTCCAACTTGGTAAAGATTTGCGCCCCTTTAAGTCGATCGAACAATTCTGAAATGAGGGGGATAGGATACCTATTCTTTCTGGTAATTGAGTTGAGGCCACGATAGTCAATGCAAGGCCGTAATGACCCATCCTTCTTCTGTACAAAGAAAAAACCGGCGCCGGCCGGAGAAGTGGAAGGTCTGATAAATCCGCGCTCCAAATTTTCCGCAATATATTGACGTAGGGCCAATGATTCGGGTTCCGAAAGAGAGTAAATGCGCCCCTTGGGAGGGGTTCTTCCAGGTAAAAGTTCGATGGAGCAGTCGTACTTGCGGTGAGGTGGCAATATTTCCGCATACTGTTTGTTGAAGACGTCTTGAAAATCCTGATAGGGTAGGGGAATACCATTAACAAGTCGAGTGGACTGCAGTGGAATCGTAAGCGGAGTCTTGATGCAGTGTTGAAGACAGAATGGACTCCACTCTGCAAGCTGTAGCGAGGCCCAATCAATGCGAGGTTGATGCATACGTAACCAAGGTAAGCCCAGAATTATCTGGTTCACGGAGGAAGGTAGTACAAATAATTGAATGCTTTCCTGGTGAAGCACGCCGGTGTGAAGCATCAAGGGTTTGGTAATGTGGGTGATGAGCATACCCACGGCTTGCCCTGATACTGAGGTTACCGTCAGGGGAGTGGACAAGGATTCCACCGGAATTTGATATTTCTGCACGAGCAACCCCTGAATGAAATTACCCGCCGCTCCTGAGTCTATGAAGGCCTGACAGTGCAATGGTTCACGGTTGAAGTCTATGGTTGTGGGTAATAGTAGTTGTGGAGAGGAAATGGTGGGACCCAGGGAGGCCTCTCCTACCCGACCTAGGTCCGAGAGTTTCCCGGTTTGTTAGGACACTTGTTGAGGAAATGCCCCGCTCCCCCACAATATAAACAGAGGTTCTTTGCACGTCTCCTATTCCGTTCCTCGAAAGTCAGACGAAATCTATCAATCTGCATTGGTTCGTCTGAATCACCTGATGCTGGCCCAGCCTGGGGGGCGACCATTGGTTGTTGAAAGGTCGGAGCTAACCGGAAATGTCTTCGGGTGGCAGCTCGCTCTCGTGTCCTCTCCTGGAAGCGTAGATCCAATCGAATGGCTAATCGAATTAAGCCCTCCAAAGTTTCTGGAGGATCCCTACCCGCTAATTGATCCTTAATATTTTCTGCCAGCCCTTGACGGAAAATTGCCGTTAGGCTCTCCTCACCCCATGCCAATTCAGCGGCTAAGGTACGAAAGTGAATGGCGTACTCCCCGACCGTCCGTGCGCCTTGCTTGATCTGAAGTAACTCATTTGCCGCGGAGGAAGAACGTCCTGGCTCGTCAAAGATCAGACGGAATTCTTTAAGAAATCGATCCAGAGAATTGAGAATGGGATCATCTCGTTCCCATAAAGGAGAAGCCCATGCTAAGGCTGGACCTTCTAACAGGGACAGGAGAAAGGTAGTTTTTGTCTTATCGTTAGGGAACGAGGCCGGTTGAAGAGAGAAATGCATCCTGCACTGGTTGATAAAACCTCGACATAAGGTTGCTGTGCCATTGAAGCGCGGCGGAGGTGGAATCCTGACAGGAACTGGAGTAGCCGCCGCGCTGGGCCCGAGTCCGGTGGGTAATTGGGCTAAAGCATCCATACGTGCGACCAAGCGATCTAGGACCCCTGTAACCTGATCCAAAACTCCTTGTTGTTGTTGGATTTTATTAGCCATTCCGGGAATGGCTTGTAAAGCGGTCAGATCCACTGGTTCCATGGCTTCGGCCAACTGTTACGACAGGTATTCAGATAGAAGTGGAACCACAGTTTAGACCGCTTACCTGGAGACGTCAAAGACTGGATTTAGGAGGAGCGCACGGGTATCAGTAGGCAGTCCGAGTCAATGCAGGTTGTAGACAGAATAATCCAACGGCAGTCCGTGGTCGGGGCAGGCAGCGAGCAATCAGGAACCCAAGACAGGAGATCCGCACAGGCAGGCAGCAGGCAGAATAATCCAGAGGCAGTCCAAGGTCGGTCAGAAGCAGGAACAATCAGCAAGCCAAACACACAGCGATGCTCTCAGGAACAAACGTGGCCGAAGCAAGAAGCAGGAGAAGTACTGCCGTTTAAATAGCCCCATCTCCCGCGCAAAAACGCCAAGTCGGCGTCTGACGTCGGGATGGGGGCGTGGCCAGTCCAGTCGCGCGACACTAGGCCCTGCTAGCACGCAGGGAGGCCGTCAATCGCGCGTGAAGCGGCATCCAGCGCTGCGGCCGCGCCGCAGACGTCAATAGAGCGCGCCATCAGCTTCCGTGCGCTGCCCGGCTCCTCCCGCGCTTCGCGCCGCCGCGCGCCCCGATCGCGGTAACACGATGCCCTCGATGCCATTTTCAGCTCCGCCTTCAGCACCGATACCATCGAGATTATACTCGATGCCCTCGGTGGTTCCTCCTAATGTCTCGGACCCTCAACCAGGACCTTCAGGAATTCAAGCCCCTCATGATCCCTATGACACCTGGGGTGATGATTCCTCTTCTGACACAGATTTACCTTCGATATCAATCACAAACTTCCACCCGTTCACCACTGTATTCCAGCGTACCTTACTTGTGCACACACAAACACGAAACAATCGTATCACTGGTCAATAGTTCATGTAAATCAATCTAGTCAAGTATATGTAGGCCCCTCACTCTGAGGGTCTGTCAAAACATACAGACTCCAAAATAGGTATGGGGCCACCTTGCTTTAATTATAAATCATTTTTGAAACTTTTTTGAAATTTTTTGCCTTTTTTCTAAAATGTCAAGCAGACTAAACAATGATCAGCATTCAATCATCGCTTTTTATAGCACAAGGGTTTCAAAAGATACGAGAGGAACCGTCAATACTCATCTGTTCCCATATTTTGGTTGGTCTCCCTCTCTCCGACACGCGCGTGTTTCGAACCCGAAGTTCTGCCTCAGGGGGATATCCTTCTGTATCTGTTAGTAAACGATTTGCCCAGCTTCAAAGTCGCGATTTGCCTTCTTCATTTTCTTCTTGCTGCTTATCATTTCTTGGCATCTTTTGAAGTATCTTAATTTTTTCAGCGGCCGCGTCCCGCCGCCCTTGTATTTAAATGGCATCCCGCTGAAAGTGAGACTCTTATAGCCTGGACCGGAACTTACGTCATCACAAGCAGTTTCCCTTCACGTCCAAGGTGCCTTATCCTTCTATACGATCCTCAAGGGGTGTTCCCATTCAATCACACCATGTATTCACGATTCATAATGTTACTGCTCCACAGAGCATTTATTTCTATAGCACAACGGGCGTTAGTTCTACTCAATCCTCGTCTCAAAATTAGAGATCGGGTCTGGCATGCAACTAAGTGTCCTCTATCACGTCCGCTTATGACGTCACCGGGTATTGTCACAAGAGTCCTTAATCTTCCGAGTGTTAGTCTTCATCAGGATTGTCCTAAATCTCCGGGCGGTGCCTCTTAAGATCAGAACCAGGCTCATAGAGCACAGAAGTTGTATCAAAACTGGGAAAATTACGGCGCCATTGGTACAGCACTGCATTAATGCCCAACATAAGTTTGTTGATTTGAAATGGCTAGTTGTGGAACAGGTGCGTTGTGGCCCACGAGGTGGGGATATTCAAGCCCGCTTAAACATGCGGGAACAGTTTTGGATTTACTGGCTAAACACAATAGATCCGGCGGGTTTGAATGAAAAGATAAACTGGTATTCCTTGATTTAGATCCCGCCGGCTCTTACTGATAACCTATGCCAGTTTTCTAAAAGGATGTGCAGTTTATAGTGATTGAAAAACTCTGGAGTGATATTGGTGTGCTTCCTATAAAAGTTGTGCAGTCAGAGTTTTCGAAGCTTATATCCCAAATGAAGGAGGGCTATCAAAACATTGCATTTTAGATAGATGGGCAAGAGGCACCGCCCGGAGATTTAGGACAATCCTGATGAAGACTAACACTCGGAAGATTAAGGACTCTTGTGACAATACCCGGTGACGTCATAAGCGGACGTGATAGAGGACACTTAGTTGCATGCCAGACCCGATCTCTAATTTTGAGACGAGGATTGAGTAGAACTAACGCCCGTTGTGCTATAGAAATAAATGCTCTGTGGAGCAGTAACATTATGAATCGTGAATACATGGTGTGATTGAATGGGAACACCCCTTGAGGATCGTATAGAAGGATAAGGCACCTTGGACGTGAAGGGAAACTGCTTGTGATGACGTAAGTTCCGGTCCAGGCTATAAGAGTCTCACTTTCAGCGGGATGCCATTTAAATACAAGGGTGGCGGGACGCGGCCGCTGAAAAAATTAAGATACTTCAAAAGATGCCAAGAAATGATAAGAAGCAAGAAGAAAATGAAGAAGGCAAATCGCGACTTTGAAGCTGGGCAAATCGTTTACTAACAGATACAGAAGGATATCCCCCTGAGGCAGAACTTCGGGTTCGAAACACGCGCGTGTCGGGGAGAGGGAGACCAACCAAAATATGGGAACAGATGAGTATTGACGGTTCCTCTCGTATCTTTTGAAACCCTTGTGCTATAAAAAGCGATGATTGAATGCTGATCATTGTTTAGTCTGCTTGACATTTTAGAAAAAAGGCAAAAAATTTCAAAAAAGTTTCAAAAATGATTTATAATTAAAGCAAGGTGGCCCCATACCTATTTTGGAGTCTGTATGTTTTGACAGACCCTCAGAGTGAGGGGCCTACATATACTTGGCTAGATTGATTTACATGAACTATTGACCAGTGATACGATTGTTTCGTGTTTGTGTGTGCACAGATTTACCTTCACCACCGTCTCCTGCAGAGAACAGAAAGCGTTCTCCTCCTGAGGATCTCTCTTTCATCAATTTTGTGAAGGAGATGTCAGAGTTAGTCCCTTTTCAGCTACAATCTGAACAAGATGACAGGCACCAGATGATGGAACTACTCCAATTTCTGGATGCTCCCAAAATCATCGCTTCCATCCCTATTCATCAGGTGTTTCTAGACCGTCTAAAGCCACACTCTTCAACTCCACCTACTAAGGACAACAAATTCCTAGATAGTGTAGGAAGAAAGATATATCACGGAGCTATGTTGATTTCACGCATAGCTTCGTATCAGCTTTATATGACTCAATATAACAGAGCCATCCTAAAACAGATGCAAGAATATGCGGATACCTTGCCTGAACAATACCAACCACAGCTTCAAGCCCTCCTTAACAAAGGGTTTGAGGCCGGGAAGCATGAAATTAGAACTGCATATAACATCTTCGATGCTTCCACAAAGTTTCAGCCACAGCCATCTCAGCCAGACGTTGGGCTTGGCTAAAATCATCAGACCTTCGCCCAGAGGTCCAGGACAGGCTATCTGATTTACCCTGCCTAGGTGACAACTTGTTTGGAGAGCAAATTCAGCAAATAGTAGCTGAATTGAAAGATCACCATGAGACGCTAAAACAACTCTCCTCCACTCCTTCGGATATGACCTCCAAACAACCATCTAAGAAAGACTCTAAAAAGTCTTTCTTTAGGCCACGACGGTATTACCCTCCATCGGCTAAGCCTCGACCTGCACGGTCTTCCCACAGAGCTCAGCCACGCCAGCCTCGAAAGCAAAAGCCTACAGTAGCCCCACCACCTGGGCCTACGGCGGGCCTTTGACTTCCTTGTAGAGAGCAGTTGCCAAACCCCTCTTCCAGCCATCCCCGTGGGAGGTCGGCTGTGTCAATTTCTAGACCACTGGCTTCAGATCACCTCAGATCAGTGGGTACTAGCGATCATTGCACAGGGTTACCACCTCAACTTCACTACTCTTCCTGCAGACTCCCCGCCTCTACAAGCATGGAGTCTCACCAATCACTTGGCTCAGTTACAACAAGAAGTATCCTTTCTTCTGCAATCAAACGCTATAGAACCTGTCCCTCCCTCTCAGCAAGGAAGGGGATTCTACTCCAGGTACTTCCTGATACCAAAGAAATCAGGGGGGCTTCGTCCCATCTTAGACCTCCGAGCCCTCAACAAGTACCTTCAAAAAGAGAAGTTCAAGATGGTAACCCTGGGCTCGCTTCTCCCTCTGCTACAAAGAGGAGATTGGCTATGCTCTCTAGACCTCAAAGACGCTTATACCCACATTGCGATTACACAATCCCATCGCAAGTACCTGCGTTTTCTGGTGGGCCGAAACCATTACCAATATCGAGTACTACCTTTCGGCCTGGCATCTGCACCACGAGTCTTTACCAAATGCCTCGTCGTGGTAGCAGCATTCCTCAGGAAGGAAGGTGTTCACGTCTACCCCTACCTGGACGATTGGCTAATCAGGGCCTCCACCCAACAGATTGCTCAATCCTCCCTAAAATTGACAATTCAAACACTCCTTTCCTTAGGGTTTCTTGTCAATTACGAGAAATCTTGCTTAGTCCCATCTCAAACCTTATCCTTCATTGGGGCAGACTTGGACACCTTACAGGCAAAGGCTTACCTTCCTCACCAAAGGGTTCAAACCCTGATATCCCTAGCTCGCCGGCTCCAGTCTCAAAACACTGCCACGGCTCGCCAGTTCCTCGTTCTCCTAGGACACATGGCATCCTCGGTTCAAGTCACTCCCATGACCCGACTAGCCATGAGAGTTACACAATGGACTCTGCGACACCAATGGATTCAAGCTATTCAGCCTCTGTCCTCCATTGTCACAATTACACAAGCGCTACGCCTGTCTCTAACCTGGTGGACAAATCAAGTCAACCTCCTTCAGGGCTTACCTTTTCTCCTACCAGATCCCCAGGTAATCCTAACCACCGACGCTTCCCACATCGGTTGGGGAGCCCATGTGGACACTTTACAAACTCAAGGAGTCTGGTCTCGAGAGGAAGCCATACACCAGATAAACTTCCTGGAACTGCGAGCAATCCGCTACGCGCTCAGAACTTTCCAAGATCACCTATCGAATCAGATAATCTTGATCCAGACAGACAACCAGGTGGCCATGTGGTACATAAACAAGCAGGGAGGCACAGGCTCCTTCCTTCTGTGTCAGGAAGCTGCGCAGATTTGGGCAGAAGCCCTCTCCCACTCCATGTACCTCAGGGCCACCTACCTACCGGGAGTAGACAATGTATTGGCAGACCAGCTAAGCCGTGTCTTCCAACCACACGAGTGGTCACTCGATCCGCTGGTAGCGACCTCCTTGTTTCACAAGTGGGGTGCTCCTAAAATAGACCTCTTTGCGTCCCCTCAGAACCACAAAGTGGACAATTACTGCTCTCTCATTCGGAGCCAGCACTCTCGGCCGAGGGATGCGTTCTCCCTCAAGTGGACAACCGGTCTGCTCTATGCATTCCCTCCACTTCCTCTTCTGTCGAGGACTCTCGTGAAGCTGCGTCAGGACAGGGGAACTATGATCCTAATAGCACCACATTGGCCACGCCAAGTGTGGTTTCCCATACTCCAGGATCTCTCCATCTGCAGACACATTCCCTTGGGGAAGGACCCGCATCTGCTCACTCAAAACGACGGATGCCTCCTCCATCCCAACCTCCAGGCCTTATCCCTGACGGCATGGATGTTGAAAGGTTAGTCCTTCAGCCATTTAACCTTTCGGATTCGGTTTCTCGTGTCCTGATGGCTTCACGAAAGCCCTCCACCAGAAGATCCTACTCATATAAATGGAAAAGGTACACATCCTGGTGCACTTCTCAGTCTCTTGATCCCCTTTCCTGTCCAATCTCTCAATTCTTGGACTATTTATGGCATCTGTCTGAATCAGGTCTTAAAACCTCTTCCATTAGAATGCATGTCAGTGCGGTAGCCGCCTTCCATAAAGGTATTGGGGGTGTCCCGATTTCAGTACAACCCCTTGTAACACGCTTTCTTAAAGGATTGCTCCACTTGAAGCCACCTTTACGTCCTCCGGCCCCTTCTTGGGACCTTAATCTGGTTCTGGGTCGCCTTATGAAGCCACCTTTTGAACCTCTTTACTCCTGTGACCTAAAATATCTCACATGGAAAGTGTTATTCCTTTTGGCTATCACTTCAGCTCGCAGGGTTAGTGAGTTACAGGCCTTAGTCACCTATCCGCCTTACACTAAACTCCTACAAGACAGGGCGGTACTCCGCACTCACCCTAAATTTTTACCTAAGGTAGTTTCGGAGTTTCACATCAATCAATCCATCATACTACCTATCTTCTTTCCCAGGCCCCACTCCAACTCCGGGGAACAGACTCTGCATACCCTAGACTGTAAACGAGCTCTAGCTTTTTATCTAGACCGTACAGTTTCTCACAGAAAGAGCACTCAATTGTTAGTCTCTTTCCATCCTAACAAGTTAGGACAACCTGTGGGTAAGCAGGCTCTTTCCTCCTGGTTGGCGGACTGCATTTTCTTCTGTTATCAGCAAGCTGGCATTCCTTTCCAAGACCGTGTCAAAGCACACTCTGTGAGGGCCATGGCGACTTCAGTAGCACACCTTAGATCGGTGCCGCTTCCTGACATCTGCAAGGCTGCAACCTGGAGTTTCCTCCATACATTTGCAGCCCACTATTGTTTGGATAAAGCTGGAAGACAGGATTCCATCTTCGGCCAATCTGTCTTGCGTAACCTTTTTCCAACCTGATGTACCAACACCCTTCCACCTTCCCGGTAGGGTGCGGATGCCCTTTCCCAAATTCCACCCCAGTTGTTGTGCCTGTTGCACGCCGTTGGGTGCCTTTGGTACAAGTCAGGACATCCTCAGCTCGGTACTCACCCATTTGTGAGGACAACCATCCTGCTTGTCCTGTGAGAAAGCAAATGTTGCTTACCTGATGTAACAGGTGTTCTCACAGGACAGCAGGATGTTAGTCCTCACGAAACCCGCCCGCCACCCCGCGGTGTTGGGTTCGTTGTATTTTTAGTTTTTTCGGCACTGCCTGTAGCTTTGAAAATCAGACTGAAGGGAGACCCCTGCTGGCTGCAGGGTCAGTGCCGTGCTGGGCATGCCCAGTAGGGGCCAGTCAAAGTTTCTTAAACTTTGACAGAAGTTTTCCGTGGTGGGCTCCATCTTCAATGTCACCCATTTGTGAGAACACCTGTTACATCAGGTAAGCAACATTTGCTAATCGAATAAATAAATGACAGTAATCGTTTTGCCTTCCTTCCACCTTTCTTAATGTGTGGGATACATATGGACTGCGCCTCTAGGATTGTATTTTTAAACAATGTCCAAGCCTGTTGAACACTTTTAACCTTTGCAGCTGCACCTTTCAGTTTTTTTTCTAACTATTTTCCTCATTTTATCAAAGTTTCCCTTTTGAAAGTTTAGTGTTAGAGCTGCAGATTTACTTATTGTCCCCCTTCCAGTTATTAATTTAAATTAGCTCATGTTATGATCACTGTTGCTAAGTGACCCCACCATTGTTACCTCTCTCACCAAATCCTGCGTTCCAATAAGAATTAAATCTAAAATAGCTCCCTCTCTTGTTGGTTCCTGAACCAATTGCTCCATGAAGCAGTCATTTATTACATCCAGGAACTTTATGTCTCTAGCGAGTCCTGATGTTACATGTACCCAGTCAATATTGGGGTAATTGAAATCTCCCATTATTATTGCACTGCCAAATTGGTTAGCTTCCCTAATTTCTCTTAGCATTTCATCATCTGTCTGACCATTTTGTCCAGGTGGATGGTAGTATACTCCTATCACTATACTCTTACCCAACACACATGGGATTTATACCCATATAGATTCTACTGAGCACAGATCACAAGCTACTGTTGCTTATTAATTACTGTCATAGCAGTATGTGGATTTATCTTCTAGGAACTTATCCAAACCGTTTTAAAATCCACTTATACTAACTACTGTAACCACATCCTCTGGCAATGAATTCCAGAGCTTAACAATGCACTGAGTGAGAGAGAATATTCTTCGATTTGTTTTAAATGAACTTGCTAACTTCATGGAGTGCCCCTTGGTCCTATTATATGAGAGAGTAAATAACAGATTTCCATGAACTTGCAAGTTGGTTAAAAGACAGGAAACAGAGAGTAGGATTAAATGGTCGGTATTCACAGTGGGGAAAAAGGTAAACAGTGGAGTGCCTTAGGGATCTGTTCTTGGACTGGTGCTTTTTAATATATTTACAGATGATCTGGAAAGGGTACAACGAGTGAGGTGATCAAATTTGTGGATGACACAAAATTATGCAGAGTAGTTAAATCTCAAGCGGATTGTGATGAATTACAGGAGGATCTTGTGAGACTGGAAGATTGGGCTTCCAGTTGGCAGATTAAATTTAACGTGAACAAGTGCAAAGTGATGCATACAGGGAAAAATAACCCTTGCTGTAGTTAACTCAATGTTAGGTTCTATCTTAGGAAAAAGATCTAGGCGTCATAGTGGATAATACATTGAAATCGTTGGCTCAGTGTACTGCAGCAGTCAAAAAAGCAAATAGAATGTTAGTTATTATTATTTTTTTAGTTTTTATATACCGATGTTCCTGTATAGTATACATATCACGCCGGTTTACAAGGAAATAAAACTGACGCCTCGATGGGCGGTTTACATTAGGAATTATTATTATTAGGAAGGGAAAGGAAAATAAAATAAAACGGAGGATGTCATAATGCCTCTGTATTGCTCAATGGTGAGACCGCACCTTGAATATTGTGTACAATTCTGGTCACCGCATCTCAAAAAAGATATAATTGGGATGGAGA
Organism: Rhinatrema bivittatum; assembly: GCF_901001135.1. Classification (NCBI taxonomy): domain Eukaryota; kingdom Metazoa; phylum Chordata; class Amphibia; order Gymnophiona; family Rhinatrematidae; genus Rhinatrema; species Rhinatrema bivittatum. Next base: position 82,423,311 of record NC_042618.1, on the reverse strand, counting down.
AGGTACAGAGAAAGGAGACCAAAATGATAAAGGGGATGGAACAGCTCCCCTATGAGGAAAGACTAAAGAGGTTAGGGCTGTTCAGTTTGGAGAAAAGACGACTAAGGGGGGATATGATAGAAGTCTACAAAATATTTTAAGGACTTGAACAAGTTAATGTAAATTGGTTATTTACTCTCTTAGACAATAGAAGGACCAGGGGCACTCCCATGAAGTTAGCAAGTAGCTCATTTAAAACAAATTGAAGGACATTCTTTTTCACTCAGCTCTGGAATTTATTGCCAGAGGATGTGTTTACAGCAGTTATTGTAACTGGGTTTAAAAAAGGTGTGGATAAGTTCCTAGAGGATAAATCCATAAACTGCTATGACGGTAATTAATAAGCAATAGTAGCTTGTGATCTAGCTAATGTTTGGGTACTTGCCCGGTACTTGTATAGAAACATAGAAATGACGGCAGAAGAAGACCAATAGGCCCATCCAGTCTGCCCAGCAAGCATTCACACTTATTTTCTCATACATATCTGTTACTGCGATTGCTGAGTTCAGGGCCCTTATTGGTAGCTTTTTGATTCTAATTTCCTTCCATCCCCGCAATTGATGCAGAGAGCAGTGTTGGAGCTGTATTAAAGTGAAGTATAAGGCTTAATGTTGAGGGTAGTATCTGTCGTATCGAGCAAGTGACACTGATGTTTGTATACTCATACTGCTCAGATCAATGCCTTGTTTGCTGGCTGGATGTAAATCCTATTTATTCATTCCCCCCCTGCCGTTGAAGCAGTCAGCTGCGCTGGATATGCATTCAAAGTGAAGTATCAGGCTTAATTTGTTAGGGGTAGTAACCGCCGCAATAAGCAAGCTACTCCCACGCTTATTTGTTTACCCAGACTGTGGATTTCAGTCCTTGTTGGTTGTTGTCTGAATGTAAATCATCTTATCTTCATTTCCCCCCTGCCATTGAAGCAGAGATAACGTTGAAGCAGAGATTTATGCTGGATATGCATTGAACGTTAAGTATCAGGCTTAATTGGTTTGGGGTAGTAACCGCCGCAATAAGCAAGCTACTCCCATGCTTATTTGTTTACCCAGACTGTGCTACCTTGTTGGTTGTTGCCTGAAATCAAATCCTCTGTTCCACATTTCCTCTTGCCGTTGAAGCATAGAGCAATGTTGGAGTCGCATTAACCGTGTGTACGTTTATTGAATAAGGGTATTATCTCCAGGTAGTAGCCATCATTCCCGCAAGCCACCCCCATGCCTCTTCTCTTCATTCCCATCCTCCAGGCTTTATGGATCCACACTGTTTATCCCATGCCCCTTTGAAATCCTTGCGCACGCAAATGTCCACCCGATTTTATAACGTACGCACAGCTGCGTGCATGTTATAAAATCTAGGGTCGGCGTGCGCAAGAGGGTGCACACTAGTGCCCTAGGGGAGCCCCGATGGCTTTACCTGTTCCCTCCGAGGCCGCTCCGAAACTTTCCTTCAGCCCCCTCCCCACCTTCTCCTCCCTTCCCCTACCTGTCCTGCCCCCCAGCCAGAAGTTGTGCGAGTCCCCGCCCTGTCCCTCTGACCGCCCATTTTTTGCAACCCCGGGACTTGCGCTTTAAGCGCGCCATCGGGCCCATTGTAACCCCCCTAACCAATTAGCTAGATACTTCACTTAGATGCACCTCCAGCATTGCTAACCTCATTGATGGCGGGGGTGGAAGGGAAATAGAACAAAAAGTCACTTACAAGGGCCAAGAGTAACAGATAAGTATGGGGGGAAAAAAAAAAAGTGAAAGCTTGCTGGGCAGACTGGATGGGCCGTTTGGTCGTCTTCTGCCGTCATTTCTATGTTTCTATGTCATCTACATTGTTTTTGTGACTAGAGACAAGTGAAAATATGGAGTTAGAGTGAAGGTGTGTTATGCTGCCTTCTCTCCCTGCCTTGGGTGCATTTGCCTGACACAGCTGTCCCCTTTCCTTGTGTGAGGCATATGTGATGCTTTCTTTCTCTGCCTGTTTGGGGACATGTAACCTGCTGCCCTCTTTTCCTTTGCATGAATATGTGTTCCCTGTACGAACCTGGATCAGTCCAGACAGTGGGTTATATCCCCCGACCAGCAGATGGAGTCAGAAAGGGTTTGAGAGCGTCAGCATATAGAGTAGTGCACCCTCTGCTGGAGCTCAGTATTACGCATAGCAAAGCCCAAAAGCAAAACACAACATTTTGGATCCAGATCAGTCTCCAAAAAGGAACAGAGAAAGATATAAGTAAACAAACGGTCAACGGGACCACCAACAGTCAACTTGTGAGGAGCTGTGAACAGTAACAATAATCAGAGACAAACAGAATGAAAGTTACCTGGAAGAATCCGAGCAGGACCTAATGAAACCCCTAGTGGCGGGCGTCTGGACTGATCCATGGTACTACAGGAACGAAAATTAGCAGGTAAGGAATAATTTTCTTTTCCCTGTACGTACCTGGATCAGTCCAGACAGTGGGATGTACCCAAGCTTCCCTAAACCAGGTGGGGTCCTGAGAGACCTGCTCGGAGAACTTGATCGCCAAAAGAACCCGTGTACTGAGGCGCCAGGTGTAGTCTGTAATGTCTGGAAAAAGTGTGCAACGACTTCCACGTCGCCGCACGGCAGATTTCCTGGGAGGAAATGGAGCAAGATTCCGCCCAGGACGCCGCTTGGGATCACGTGGAATGAGCCGACACGCTGCGAGGCGGCACCCGCCCCACCGCAATGTAAGCCGATGAGATGGCGTCCTTTATCCAGCGCGCAATAGTCGTCTTGGATGCCTGAGAACCTCTCCTCGGTCCTGACCAGAGGCCAAACAAATGATTGGATACCCGGAAGTCATTGGTAACCTCCAGGAAACGGAGCAGCACACGCTTGACGTCCAGGAGCCGGAGAGACCGGGGTTCCTCTGGAGCGAACGCTGGAAGCTCCACCGTTTGATTGACGTGGAAGGCCGAGACCACCTTTGGTAGGAAGGATAGCACCGTACGAAGGGAAACCCCGGAGTCGGAGAAACGCAGATAAGGGTCCCGGCAGGACAAGGCTTGGAGCTCTGAGATCCGGCGAGCAGAAGAGATGGCTACCAGGAAAACCGTCTTGAGGGTCAGGTCCTTGAGGGTGGACCCCCTCAGGGGTTCAAAAGGAGGGCCCGACAGCGTTCGTAGCACCAAGTTGAGGCTCCAAGAAGGGAAAGGATCCCTGACCGGTGGCCGTAGGTGTTTGGCACCCTTCAAAAAACGTGCGATATCCGGCTGAAGGGGTAGAGAGCAGTCCTTCTGTACCAAGACATTCAAGGCCGCCACCTGAACCCGGAGCGAATTATAGGCGAGACCCTTATCCAGACCATCCTGTAGGAAATGAAGGATCAGCGGGACAGTCGCCTCCATGGTTTGGACCCCGCGGTCGGAGTACCAGGCTTCGAAGACCTTCCAAACTCGAACGTAAGCGACGGAGGTCGAAGGCTTGCGGGAACGAAGCATTGTTGAGATCACTGTCTCCGGGTAGCCTCTGTGGCGGAGACGGCGCCGTTCAAAAGCCAGGCCGCAAGACAGAAGAGTTCTGCCTGCTCGAAAAATACCGGCCCCTGACTCAGAAGATGAGGAAGATGGGACAGGCGAAGTGGGCCGTCCACCGTCATCTGAAGTAGATCTGCGAACCATGGCCGACGGGGCCATTCCGGGGCGACGAGAATTATAGTCTCTCGATGATGTTCCAACCTGCAGAGAACCTTGCCGACCAGAGGCCAAGGAGGAAACACATAGAGCAGTTGATCCGACGGCCACGGAAGGGCGAGGGCATCCACCCCCTCCGCGCCGCGCTCTCTTCTGCGGCTGAAGAAGCGTGGAGCCTTGGCGTTGAGAAAGGTCGCCATTAGATCGAGGCGTGGAGTCCCCCCAACGACGGACGATGAGATGCATTGCCTCGTCAGAGAGAGCCCACTCGCCGGGGTCTAGCTGTTGACGACTCAGGAAGTCCGCCTGAACGTTGTCCACCCCGGCGATGTGAGAGGCCGCTATCCGGATGAGATTGCTCTCCGCCCACTCCATCAGGGGAGTTAACTCGAGGGAGACATGCTTGCTTCTTGTCCCCCCTTGATGATTGATGTAGGCCACGGTGGTGGCGTTGTCCGAGAGGATCCTCACCTCTCTGTGTCGCACCAGGGGAAGAAAACGCTGGAGAGCGAAACGCACGGCGCTCGTTTCCAGGCGATTGATCGGCCACTTTGCCTTTTCTGGCATCCAAGTCCCCTGCGTGGCGCTTCTTTCGCAGACGGCGCCCCATCCCGCGAGGCTGGCATCGGTGGTCACCACCCCCCAATTGGGAACCTCGAGCGAGACTCCCCGAGCCAGATGCGAGGGGACAAGCCACCAATCCAGGCTTTTCCTGGCTAATGGTGGAAGCGGCAGGATCACCTGATACTCCTGGGAGACTGGTTTCCAACGGGATAGCAGGGACACCTGCAGTGGACGCAGGTGTGCAAACGCCCAGGGTACCATGTCGATGGTGGAGGCCATTACTCCCAGGAGCTGAAGATAATTCCAGGCGGTTGGTTCTTCCAAAGCCGAAAACTGAGACACGTGCTCCCTCAGGGCTTGCGCCTTGTCCTGGCGCAGGAACACCATACCCCGCCGGGTATCGAAGCTCGCTCCTAAGAAATCCAGGTGTTGCGAGGGCACAAGGGAACTCTTTGGAAGGTTCACCACCCAGCCCAGAGAGCGTAGGAATGTTACTACTCTGGCCACTGAGGTCTGACCATGTGAGAAGGACTTCGCTCGAATCAGCCAGTCGTCTAGGTACGGGTGTACTAGGATACCCTCCTTGCGGAGGGCCGCCGCCACCACTACCATGATCTTTGTGAAGGTCCGAGGTGCGGTCGCCAAACCGAAGGGAAGCATCTTGAACTGAAAGTGTTGACAGATAATCTTGAAGCGAAGATACCGCCGGTGAGCTGGCAGGATGGGAATGTGCAAGTATGCTTCCGAGAGATCCAGTGAAGTGAGGAATTCTCCCTTGTGCACTGCGGCAATCACTGATCGAAGAGTCTCCATGCGGAACCGGCTGACCCTGAGGGCCTTGTTTACCTCCTTCAAGTCCAGGATGGGCCGAAAGGAACCGTCCTTTTTGGGAACGATGAAGTAAATGGAATAGTGGCCCAAGCCCACCTCGTCGAAGGGGATGGGAACGATGGCCCCTATTTCCTGCCCTCGGTCTAGTGTTTGTTGAACCCCTATCCTCTTGAGATCCGAACCGCAGGGGGAGAAGATGAACCGGTCCCTCGGGGGGTGGACAAACTCCAAGGCGTAACCGTCTCTTATGGTGTCCAGCACCCACTGATCCGTGGAGATAACTGCCCACTCCTCGTAGAAGTCCATGAGGCGTCCTCCGATCCGGGGAGGTGAGAAGTGGGCTCCTTTGGCATCATTGGGAGGACTTTGTGGGCGGATTTCCCTGCCCTGGACCCTCTCTCGCGGGCCTCCGCCCACGAAAGGAACGAGACCAAGGCTGGGATCTTGTCGGCTGTGTCCGGGAACCGGACTGCCGGTAAGACCTATAACGTCGCTGTGCCCTGGCCCTGGTTCTACCGGAAGAAAAAGACCTGAAGGAACGCTGTCTATCCTCCGGCAGCCGATGCACCGAATTTTCCCCCAGTGACTTGATGATCTGATCCAGGTCCTCTCCAAATAAAAACTTTCCCCGAAAGGGGAGGGAGCCAAGGCTCGACTTGGAGGAAGCATCCGCCGCCCAGTTGCGAAGCCACAAGAGCCGTCGGGCTGCTACAACCGAAACCATGGACCGCGCCATTACGCGAAAGAGATCATACAAGGCGTCCGCCCCGTATGCTATGGCAGATTCCAGACGGTCCGCCTGGGCGGCCTCTTCGGGGGGCAACTCCTGAGAGGTGAGAAGCTGCTGTACCCAGAGTAAGCTGGCCCTTTGCGCGAGCGAACTGCACATCACGGCCCGCATACCTAGGGCGGAGACTTCGAAGACCCTCTTGAGGAAGGTTTCTAGTTTACGGTCCTGCGTATCCCGCAGGGCCGTTCCACCCGTGACCGGGATGGTCGTCCTCTTGGTCACTGCCGACACCGCTGAGTCCACCTTGGGCACCTTGATAAGATCCAAAAAATCCTCAGGGAGCGGGTATAGCTTTTCCATGGCGCGTGTGACTTTCAAGGACGCCTCGGGAGTGTCCCACTCCCTGGTGCGAAGCTGTAGGAAGGACTCATGAATAGGGAAAGCCCTTGCCCTAGGACGGAGGGCGGCAAGTACTGGATCCCCTTTGCGAGAAGAGGTGGCGACGGCAGGAGCCACAGGGATCGGCGGATCTGGAGGTGGGTCGAGGTCCAGCTCTTGAATAATATGGTGGATGAGTTCATCCAGCTCTTCTTTTTGAAAAATCCGTAGGGCTCGAGGGTCGTCCCCCTCCGTATGTCCATCCGGAAGCGCCTCCCACCGGCGAAGCCGCCCCCATGGTACGCCGGGGTGGCACGGGAGAGGGACCCGGCAGGGATCCAGGCGTAACGGGCGAGGCGGTGAGACCAACAGCAAGTTTAGGAACCTTGGGGGGAGGGGCCCCCAGGGGATTCGGCACCTGCGCTCCCATACCCTGCAAATAAGCCATGTGCATTGCCAGAATAAAATCAGGTGAGAAAAACGGGGAGCTGATTGGAATCCCTGGGGGGGGACCGTCCTGGGAGCCCCGGTCGGGCAAACCCCCCGCCGGGGGCAAAGCCTGTTGAGAGCCAGTGCAACCAATCCTGTCTGCATCTGGGAGCAAGTCCGTCTCACGCTGTCCCCCTAAAATGGCCGCCGTTCCTGCCAAAGGCGGCGTTGTGGCCGGCCTGCGCCGCCCGGGCTGAGGAGGATGCAGGTCCGAAATCGCACCGGAGGACTGCAGGGTGCCTTCCCCGTCGGGGAAGCACCGCTCACAAAGCCCCTCCCTCAGAAATTGATTCCCCGGTTCGCCGCAGGCCTCACACCTCGAGGCTGCGGCATGTCAGCACCGGGAAAAAAGCCTCGGGGGGGGGGGGGGCCAAAAACGAGCTAGTGCCGCCGGGGGGGGGGGGGGGGCCTGGAATGGCCCTAACAACCCGCCGAAGGGGTCCAGGAACTGCGGGGAAAACCCCCGTTTCAGTTGAGCACACACCCGCGGGTGGAGTTTGCGAACCGCGGGACCCACAAACGACGCGTGGAGCGGCCGGAACCACCGGCATCCACGGGGCACCACCAAAAAGAAGCAAACCTGTGGAGAAAGAAACTCAAAAAACTTCCACTTACCCCAACGGAAGAGGAAAGGAGTACAGAATAGAGAAGGCAGAGCCACAGACACACGCCTCCTCAAAAATTGAAAAGTCTTTTTTTTTAATTTTAAGGATCCAAGCTTCTCTCTTCGTCGGACTCCGGCACCCGCTTACCTCCTCCTCCTCTGTCGGGGCTCTCGAGGCCCAATCGGGGTAAGAGCCCGCTCGTTCCCACTGCGAGCCGTGCAGAGGAGGCCACCGAATATAACGAAACCGAAACCAAAAGCCAAACAGAACAGAAAACAGAAAAAAAAAGGCGAAGGAAGCTCCTGCTCAGAGCTCACCCGGTGAGTCAGCCGCGCCCCTCGAAAGGCATTAGGCCAATCAGAAGGCGCAATAAGCCCTTATAAATCGCGGCGACTCCCGCCGGGCGTCGCGCTCCCGAAGGGGCGCGACCTAAGGGGCCTGCCCCTTAGCGAGCCCCTTGGAGAGACACTGGAACCAGATCCAAGGCCCCTTTAGTAGTTACTTGCCACTACTTGGGCAGTTCACAGAAGCATTCATCAACTCGCAATCAATTTACAGCAACATTCAACCAGCACGCAGTCAAACCACAGCAGCATTCAACCAGCACGCAGTCAAACCACAGCAGCATTCAACCAGCACGCAGTCAAACCACAGCAGCATTCAACCAGCAAGCAGTCAAACTACAGCAGCATTCAACCAGCACGCAGCTAAACTACAGCAGCATTCAACTAGCACGCAGTCAAACCAGCACGCAGTCAACCAGCACGCAGCCAAACTACAGCAGCAGTCAACCAGCACGCAGCCAAACTACAGCAGCATTCAACCAGCACGCAGCTAAAATACAGCAGCATTCAATCAGCACGCAGTCAAACCAGCACGCAGTCAACCAGCACGCAGCCAAACTACAGCAGCATTCAACCAGCACACAGCCAAACTACAGCAGCATTCAACCAGCACGCAGCTAAAATACAGCAGCATTCAACCAGCACGCAGTCAAACCAGCACGCAGTCAACCAGCACGCATTCAACCAGCACGCAGCCAAACTGCAGCAGCATTCAACCAGCACGCAGCCAAACTACAGCAGCATTCAACCAGAACGCAGCTAAAATACAGCAGTATTCAACCAGCACGCAGTCAAACTACAGCAGCATTCAACCAGCACCAAACCAGCCCACTACAGCATTCATTCAACGCTCAACTGACCTTTAACAGCATTCATTCAGCACCCATCCAACCCACAGCAGCATTCATATTGCCATTCCTCTGGTATCTATAACAAGCCTTCATTCAACTGAAAATGCCCTACCGCCCACGCACCTACAAATCCCTTATACCAATCATGATTTCCCCTACCACACAGTTTCTAGGTCTCACCTTATTTACCATCTTCCTATTTAACGCACAATCACTGACCAACAAAACTTTAATACTTAACGACCTACTGCTGGACTCAACTCCGGATTTTTGCGCCATAACAGAAACATGGCTCAAACCCTCTGACATCGCACTCATTAACCAACTTCCAACACAGATCTACGACTTCTTCTCTATCCCAAGACAAAAAAAAAGAGGAGGGGGTATCTTTCTAGCTGCCAAAAAATCCTTGAGGTTCACACCCTATCCTATCAACACAAATACCAAATTAGAATTAGGATTGTTCAAATCAGAAGATCTCCAAATCCTTCTAGTTTACGCCCCTCCAGGCCTGCTAGAGTCAGACACCTCTCCCATTCTAGAAACTATAACTTTACACCTTAACCTTGACTCCCCAGCTATAATCTTGGGCGACTTCAACTTACATGTTGACAAAGTTCCCCTTTCAACGAACTGCGAAGCCTTCCTCACCGCAATGTCTGCAATGGGTTTCAAACAACAAATCAACAAACCCACTCACAAAGGAGGACACACACTCGACCTCTTCTTTACAAATGCCGGCATATCCCAAACAAATCAACCTGACTGTCAACAAGTCCCATGGTCAGACCACTCCTTAATCACCACCAGTTTTTTCCCTACCACAACCAGATTTTAAGCCTGACTCAAGACCCGCTTTCCTCTACAGAAAAACATGTAACTCTGAACTCCTCAGCAAAGTTATAGCCCCAGAACTACCATCCATCGATGTTTCTCCACCTAATTCCGCTATCCAATCATGGTCCAAAATAACAAAAGAAGTAGCAAACACACTTTGCCCACTGACCACCAAAAAACCGTCTTCAAAGGCATCCAAAAGACAACCCTGGTTCAATGATGAACTGCGAAATCTCAAAAAACTACTTCGGCAGAAAGAAAGAAAATGGCGTAAAGCCCCCTCTCCGGCCTCACTGTCAGACTACAAACGCACGCTCCACCAATACAAAATCAGTACACAGAAAACAAAAAGAGACTACTATGCCCGTCAGGTTCATCACATCATCAATGATTCGAAAGCTCTATTCGCCTTCGTTTCCAATCTCACTAAACCCATCACTCCTGATATACCACCCGAACTTTCTCAGACCAAAGCAGACGAACTGGCTCTTCATTTCAGCAAAAAAATCTCTGAACTCCTTAATCAATTGCCATTAACCACTAGCTCTCAAGATAACACATATATTCTCCCTAACAAAGATATCCAACTTAACGCATTCGAACCCATCACTGTCACAGAGATACAATCGGTGCTGAAGAAAATGAAACCTTCATCACACCCGTTTGATCAAATTCCCTCCAAAATGCTACTTCTCATTCCTGATATTATATCAAAATCACTTGCTGAAATTATAAAACTGTTCACTATCCCAGGGTATCTACCCAGATGAGCTAAAAACAGCTTCAATCAAAACCCCTCCTAAAAAAATCGAATCTAAATCCAAATGATCCCAACAACTTCCGCCTATTTCCAACCTTCCATTCATAGCCAAAATAATGGAGAAATTGGTGAACACTCAACTTTCCAACTACTTGGAAGACCACGGAATTCTGTCTCCAAACCAATATGGCTTTCGAAAAGCTGCAAGCACAGAAACACTACTTCTTTCACTCTCAGACTTCCTCCTCTCCGGAATCGATAAAGGCAAAGCATTTTACTAATCCTCCTTGACTTCTCGGCGGCCTTTGATACCGTCAACCATTACCTCCTGCTAAAAACAACTGGCAAATATTGGAGTGACAGCTACTTCACTAACATGGTTCAAAACCTTCCTGGAAAACAGAGGTTACAGGGTCAAAATACATAATACAGAATCCCAATATCACCCCTCCACCAGAGGGGTGCCACAAGGTTCTTCCCTGTCACCCACTCTATTTAATATATACCTTCTACCACTTTGTCAATTACTCACAAAGTTAAACCTGAAACACTTCCTCTTCGCTGACGACGTACAGATTGTGATCCCTTTAAAAGAATCAATCTCGATAACAATGGAATACTGGGACAATTGCTTACTAGAAATCAAACACCTCCTCAACAGCCTAAACCTAGTCCTCAATGCGTCGAAAACGGAATATCTCCTTATAGCACCTGAAAACAACAATACACTTTCAAAGCCTCCAACACTCCTACAAACCACCCATGTAAGAGATCTAGGAGCCTTCTTAGATAATCGTCTTAGCCTCAAACCATTCATTAACAGAACTACCAAAGACTGCTTCCACAAATTACATATCCTGAAAAGAATAAAGCCACTTTTCCATGCGCATGACTTTAGATCAATCCTGCAAGCAATAATCTTCTCCAAACTAGATTATTGCAATTCTCTTCTACTAGGCCTCCCAGCTTCCTACACCAAGCCTCTACAAATGTTACAGAACACAGCAGCCAGAATCCTCACAAACTCCAGGAAAATCGACCACATCTCCCCCATCCTCAAAGACCTTCATTGGTTACCGATCCACTTCAGAATTATGTATAAAACCATCATGATTATCTACAAGAACATCCATCAACACACTCAACTGGACCTACAAATCCTTTTTAAAAAACACACATCAGACAGACCCATCAGGGAACACTACAAAGAATCACTACAGGTTCCACATGCCAAAACCTACCATCATAAATCCTACAGCTCAAGAGCTCTCTCATCAGCAGGTCCAATCCTTTGGAACTCCATCCCACCGGACTTAAGACAAGACCATGCGCTCCAACTTTTAGGAAAAGACTAAAAACTTGGCTTTTTAAAAAGCTTTCCCAGATCTGGATTAAATTCCCCACTCATCATCAGCATAAACACAAAAGTTAGGAACTGTAAAAAAAAAAAAAAAAAATCCCACTAACTTCACACGCAGTCCACAGCAACATTTTATTATACTTCACAACAATATCTTATCTAATCATTTTGCTACACATCTACATTTTATAATATTATACATATTTATTAATTGATACAGCTGGTTAAAATGGTTATAGTCGTTCTACAATTCTTCCCCTTTCATATCCAAGTTATTTTTCCATGTTTTTTGTAACTTTCTCACATCCAAAATATTGTTATAATATTTGTTAAGTTTCATACTATATTTGTTCTTGTATTGGGAAATGTTCTTTACTTTGTTACTCTCTGCCTTTACTCACATTGTTAATTGTAAACCGGGTTGATGTGATTCCTGTCATGAAACTCGGTATAATAAAAATAACAAATAAATAAATAAATAAATAAGAGAAACATAAGACAGGGAAATACTGTGGAGAAAAAGAAAGAAATAACCAAAAATGAAGAAACCCTGTCAATCTGGGGGAGCTAGTGGATCCCCCTGCTCACATCAGCTGGAGTCAGAAGAATACTGGGCTCCAGCAGAGGCTGCACTACTCTATATGCTGACGCTCTCAAACTCTGTTCTGACTCCATCTGCTGGTCGGGGGATATAACCCACTGTCTGGACTGATCCATGGTACTACAGGAACGAAAATTAGCAGGTAAGGAATAATTTTCTTACATGTTTTCGCCCTTTCTCTCAGGGATGTGTGACACGTTTAGGTTGCACTCTATTGATATCTTGTGGTTGTTTTCCAGAGCTCTACGGTTTTGATGTGCTTATTGATGCTCACCTTAAGCCCTGGCTTTTGGAAGTCAATCTCTCTCCATCTCTGGCATGGTAAGCAGTTCTTAGCGAAGGAAAGCTTTTATAGTCCTTCATGCCTTTCCCCCCTGCCATAGTGATACTGAATATGAAGAAAGTTTGGGTCCTTTGTGTACGGATGTGAGCTAAATAAGTGTGAATTGGACTCATTTGCTCCATGGTCGCCAGTCTCCAACTATAGCTCATAGGATGTCGTCTTTATTGAATTTTTGTTACATTAATGGAAACCAAAGGCTTCATTATGTCTTCAGGCTGGTGCTGCAGCAGGTAATCTGTGAATGCTCTCCACTGTTTCTAGTCCTGGCTTAGGCCTGGGCCTTTCCTTAGAATAGGCTCTTCCATATTTTTTGCACCCACAATGTATGTCATTCCCTACATTCCTTTTGCTATGCTTAGCAGCAGTTGCATTCCCTTGGATAGCACTAACATGCATCTCTAGAGAGAGTTGTCACATCTGGTAACTGCTGTATTTATTATCTGCTGACATACTTCCTATGTTTTGCTAGTGATGCTCCTCTGGATCTGAAAGTTAAAGCCAGTATGATCTCGGACATGTTTACCATTGTAGGTGAGTATACTTGTGCTTCACTAAATGTACCAGGGTCCCTGCAAAGTATATGCTGCCCTGAGGCTCCTGGCAGCTGTGGGCCAGACTGTCTCATAGGCCTGACAGGGTCAGCGCTGCTCTGTCCAAGCAGCTAAGGAGTAGAGAAAGGGAACTCCACAAACAGCATCCTGTAAGTATTGTATGAAACTGGGCTGTGTTAACATAAGGCCTTGATTTTTCAGGAATTAGGACTGCTATGATTGAAAAATTAGATGAGATGGTGAAAAATAGTTTCCATTTTCTGTACTTTATTAGTCATAGGAAAGCTGTCCTGAATTTGACTCCCTCAGATACAAGTACAACACATACACAGCTGTAGGACTGGCCAAGTTACAGGCCCAGCATAAACACAGCCAACTGACCC